>NC_060143.1:82515414-83115414 GCF_021461385.2 Schistocerca piceifrons | reverse complement strand
AGGGAGCCACAAATCGCGAAACGTTGGTTGGTTGATTTGGGGGAGGCAATCAACTAGCGAGGTCATCGACCCCATCGTATTAGGGAAGGATGGGGTAGTAAGTCGACCGTGCCCTTTCAAAGGAACCATCGCGGCATTTGCCTGAAGTGATTTAGGCAAATCACGGAAAACCTAAATCAGGATGGCCGGATGCGGCACCTCGTTCGATCGTAGTGAAATGTAGTAAAGGACAATCATTGTCCAAGGAGCCAATATTAAACATAATTGTGCACATGGAAGATCATCCACAGACAAGAGACTTTGTGTTCTGCTTTACGGCAGGTCTTGTCATGGGGGAAGGCTCGTCAGAGAGGTCCGCCGTATGAGCGTCTAGGGAAGTGATTCCCGTGGTGCTTTCCCGTTGCCTTCCACTGGTGATGATGAAATGATAATGTGGACAACACAACACATAGTCTTTGAGCGGAGAAAATCTCCAACCCAGCCGGGGATCGAACCCCGGCCCCTTGGCGTAACAGACTGCCGTGCTGACCACTCAGCTATCGGGGCGGACAGATCATCCACAGCATAGTAAAAAACTAGTTCTGAACAGATTTCGAATAAGTCCGCAACAAAGTGTAGATTTATTGCGTAATAAAGGGCAAGGGCAAGGTACACTAGTTACAAAAACTGGGGTACGCGCGTTTCAACGATGCTTAACATAATTGGAGGATGTGTGCAGCAAATTGCACGCGACATAGATTACAGGTATTTCAAGAGAAGCAGTAGACGGTTGCATAACCTCAAACAGTGCTACATAATTGGAAGACGTAAGAGAACGAAAATTCAAACGAAGCGTCAACTTGACGATGCACAGCAAACTGCGGAATCGGCAAAAAATTTGTGGATGAAACAAAAAAACCTTATCCCATTGTTCAGTAAGGCGCCGGCCTGAGTGGCCGAGCGGTTCTAGGCACTACAGTCTGGAACCGCGCGACCGCTACGGTCGCAGGTTCGAATCCTTCCTCGGGCATGGAGGTGTGTGATGTCCTTAGGTTAGTTAGGTTTAAGTAGTTCTAAGATCTAGGGGACTGATGACCTCAGAAGTTAAGTCCCATAGTGCTCAGAGCCATTTGAACCATTTTGTTCAGTAAGGAATCTGTTTTCAACTCTGACCAATAGAGATTTGAAGAGGAAATTCATATGAAAGGAACCCTGGAAATTAGAGATACCGAGAGGGTTGTATCAAGATCAACTAACATCAACGCCGCCTCAACGCATTCGTATAAATTATGCCGAATGGTTATCTGGATGAAAAATTGGCTGGAAAGTTATTTGTTGTGCTGCGAGAATTTGGAGGTACTCTGCCCCCTACGATTCTTTCTCGTGTGGTGATCTTGCAAGGACAATAGGGAATATTTACGTCACAGCAAGCAATAGTGGGAAAGTGGGCTTAAGAGAATTACAACTATGGAATGAGCACTGTTTTTGGCCAATAGCTGGTCAGAATAACTTGCTTTTGCTTGATTCCTGGTCTGCGTATAAAAATCATACTCGTTTAGAGCAAATTATCCCTCCTAAAAAATGTGTGAGACATTGCAGTTATAGCACCTGGAACCGCTGGACAAATTCAACCTCTGGATGTTTGTATTTTCCGTACCTGTAACACGTATTATCGCACTATTTGCAGCTGCGCCTTACCAGTTTCACGATTAGCTCCACAACAGACTGTTTCGCATTCGGCTGCACGTCATCCCATTCTACCAGTTATTATCATCCCGTTACACCAGTATGGTTGTATATAAATTTTTTTTTTGGGTGGATACCTAGCTGAACGTCCTGATCGATTTGTAATTCCCAAGGAATTCGCCTTCGATCGTTATGGTGTGAGCCTTCGCGATCACTGAGGCACGCCATTTTTCATTTGGTATTGACGGTGCAAGTTAATGGTTTGTTTTGAACATTTTTAAATGTCGACAATGTCCATTTTGTGAAGTGTAATACACACATCCCAAAGAAGGTTGATCTCTGCCCCTCCCAGCCGAGCGGCTCTAGGCGCTACAGTCTGGAACCGCGCGACCGCTACGGTCGCAGGTTCGAATCCTGCCTCGGGCATGGATGTGTGTGATGTCCTTAGGTTAGTTAGGTTTATGTAGTTCTAAGTTCTAGGGGACTGTTGACCTCAGAAGTTAAGTCCCATAGTACTCAGAGCCATTTGAACCATTTTTTTTTTTTTTTTTTTTTTGCACCTCCCAGACAGTCATTTTCTGTCGCCCTCCTGATGCACACGGTGAGTCATTAGCAGCTAATATTCTTGCTGTCATAATTCTTAACACAACGCTTTCAAATGAGCCGTACTAAAGATTGAACTTGCGATTTCTCGCTCAAGGGGTTTCTTGTCAGTAGTTATGTCAAAAAACAAAACTGCCGCTTCCGGTGAGAGGATAATCGTCACGAATTCCATCAACGCGTCTTAAAAAACCACAAAGTCACCTTGTGGTGCGCCATCTCTTCAGTGGGCAGAATGGGCCCTTTTATTTCTGAGGATGAACATGGACGAGCAACCACAGTCACATCTCAGTGGTGTGCTGCCATGGTTGACACATTCCGCGCACCTGAACTTGAACAGTTTCCTGCAAATAAGCACTGGTTTTAGCAAGATCGTGCTATGTGTCGTTGTCCGACAGAAGAAATACCTCCAGGCATTTATATTTCTGCAAGAGCGCGACGGCTCCTTGACGTTTTTTTCAACGCGGATTCACTTGTGTTGTCCAGACTCCTTCGGGAATCAATAATTTGCAACGGGCGGTAAATCGAGAATTTGGGTTGAGCGGAGCGCATCTCTGGATGGCCGAGATCACTCACTCTAACTCTTCACATAAAAAGAAGTAACGTGCAAAAAAAAGCGGTTAAAGCAACCCTTTTAGAGAAACGGAGCATCCGGGTTCGAATCCCAGTCTGGCACAAATTTTTAACTTCCGCCTTTCCTTAATCACGACGCCCTGTGCATTATCACAATGCCCTGTGCGACTGTAAGTAACAATTTCCTACCAGTCCTTTCCCTTTAGTTCCGCATCGTCTGTTTCGTATAAATAAGTGCGCAGAGGGTTTGGTAACCACATAATTTCAAGGAATGATGGCATTTCGTGGCCTCCCAGGGCTACCAACTTACCCGTAATTGATTACTTCCTTTGGTGGTTCCTGAAACAGAGTGTGTATACCAGACGTCTATAAACAATTGCGGAACTGAAAGACACAATTCGTGCAGAAATCAAAACATTACTACACGTATACTTAACTTTGCCGTGACCTATATACATTGCGGATTGTCTGACAAGGGGAGGCCGCCAATTGTGAAATTCAGATTCGATTCATACTGCGCATAATAAAAGCTCATGGCCAGAGGTGTAATGTGGCAAAGCACCAAGATGCACTTCTCAGCCGTTGTCGAGAAAATCGACAGTTAAAATAAACCGTTGCGGTGAAATGCCCTCTACGGTTAATAGTTTTATACAGCGTCGTGGCGCAGCGGTAAGCGCTCGGGTTTGTAATCGGAAGGTCGCCGGATCGAATCTCGCGCCATGCAACATTTTTTTTTATTATTAGGTTTTTGTAATTCAAATATATATTAATGAATTGCTTATGCATTTTGGTGAAGGCGGATCGCACTCCAATTGTACTGCCTCCATTTTTCCGTTTGTTTAACAAGGTGTACCAAAGTTCTCACGTCCGCACTGATTTTCGACGCTGTTATAAGTTGCGCTAGGGACCGCATCTACCTTCTTTCGAAGTTAGCAGGCAACTACGCTTTTATGCGGCGGCTCGTTTCGGCCCATTCAACATCTGTCCTTCAAGTGTAACGAGCGAGTAACGGAGCTTATATTTCATACCTGCCACAGCAAATTTGTGTTCGTGGGGTCTCTATTCTAATTCGAACGTTTGACTTACGCTATACGTATTCGTTTCGGAATATCGTTTCTACGTCTTCCGTTAACTATACGTGGTTAACATTATGAAGACAATTAATAACACTTGTGAAATACAACTTTGTTTGCGGAAAACATAATGATGTTCGAAGTCGCCAGTTTTTCCACGACAAACGACTTTCAACAACTTATTATATGCATAATTGTTGCAACTGATTGCCGGGAATTATATATATATATATATATATATATATATATATATATATATATATATATATATATATGTGTGTGTGTGTGTGTGTGTGTGTGTGTGTGTGTGTGTATATAGACACATTTGAATAACAAAAAACAAATACTAAAAAAAAAAAATTGCATGGCGCGAGATTCGATCCGGCGACCTTCGGATCACGAACCCGAGCGCTTACCGCTGCGCCACGACGCTGTCGATAATTATTAATCGATGAGAGTATTTCACCGCAACGGTTTATTTTAACTGTCGATTTTCTCGACAACGGTTGAGAAGTGCATCTTGGTGCTTTGCCACATTACACCTCTGGCCATGAGCTTTTATTATGCGCAGTATGAATTGAATCTGAATTTCACAACTGGCGGCCTCCCCTTGTGAGTACCAACGTACCCATGGTGGCCACCTACAAGACATCATTTTCATAACATGAACAGAGTGTAAAATGGCAATAGGCAAGGTTACGTTGTTGTGATTCAAAAGGTTGTACAATGAAACCCTCGGCCCGTTTCTCTGTATCCAAATCGGTGACAAGTCAAGAGATTGCGATATGCACGCACACAGATGGCGGTAGCAGCGTTTGCTTAGATTTATCAGTGCTAACAGACAAGCAACATTGCGAGAAATAAAGGCAGAAATAAATGAGCGACGTACGACGAACGTATCACAGTGCGGCGAAATTTGGCGTTAATGGGCTATGGCAATATACGACCGATGAAGCTGATCACAGAACGATTCTACTGCCGTAAACGTACATTTCGCGTAAGGACTATGAAGATAAGATGAGAGAAACTGGGGTTCGTACGGAGGCGTATAGACAGTCGATTCTCCATCGCTCTATTTGGGAGCGGAACAGGAAAGGAAATGGCTGGTAGCGGTACAGGCTACCCTCCGCCACGCACCTACAGTGGCTTGCGGAGTATGAATACGGATGTAGATGTTAATTTCAGGTAATGACTCTTTCCATGACCATGGATATTTGCTCCTCAATTTCGCCATACGGAACTAGTTGTTTAAAACAAAATAAATAAATAAAACCTACTTCTACAAACCTTTCTTTATTGTAGAAGTGATATAAGCTGTCGCGTAACAGAAAGTGCCCCCAGCTCAGAGCGCAGGATCCGCGGAGTTACGTAGTCTGCGGGAGCCGCAGACCGCAGCGTCTGGAGGCCGGTCACCGGAGACGCCAGCAGATGGCGGACTATTTTGTTGACTTGGACGCAGCCGGACGCAACCGGAGTGTGTCTCCCGGACGCCCCTAGGGTCTTCGGGAACTTCCGCACAGGGGGGTGTTTGGGGCCGCCTCTTCTCCAGTTCCCTCTAGAGGCCGCACCATCTTGTTTGTTCTCTTTCTCCATGTTGCATAAGTGTTACCGCATCGTTACAGAAGCCGCTGTTGAAATCTGATGACGTATGTGTCTGTCCTTAAAAACACACATGCAAATTACTTCTGAAGATGTCTCGGTATGTTTGTTACATTATTTTTATTAGCTGCGACTGGAGCCTGTTGGATCACGCTGGGCTTTATAATACACCTAGCTGAGAACAGGGCAATACCCATGCATGTATTCATTCCAACTTGTTATTACTCCATATCCTCCTTTCCTCTTTCTCTCTGTTATCTCGTCCTTCACCGTCTGTCTGTCCATCTCCTTCTCTAACTCTCCCTGTTCATTTCCTCCTCTTCCCTTTCTCTTTTCATCTCCTTATCTCCCATCTCTCTGTCCAACCACTTCTCTTTCCTTTGTCCATTTCCTCCACCTCATCATCTCTGTTCAACTCCTCTCCTCCCTCCGTGTTATCACGCAGACCAAGAGGACGCTGCTGTTTCTTACTCCCACAGTATTTCTTTTCAGATCTAACTAATGTGTACCAAATTTAACTGAAATCGTTCCAGGGGTTGAGAATGAGCTTTTCAACAGTGTGTTTGCCCACTTACGCATATCTCAAACACACTGACGCAAACCATTGCAACAACGGGAAATAATTAACGTCGAGTAATGAAATTTCGGGAATACATTTGTCTAGGCAACATATTTAAGTGATTAACATTGCAATATTACAGCTTAAGGGGAGCATTCTGGTGCGAAGACTGTGGAGATTGCGACTTTCCTGACAGTGAGCAGCTACAACGAAGGATATTCAGCAATCCTGAAGACCATGACAACGGTGGACGTTACCCTGGGACTCTCTTCGACGCAGTTCGCCAAGCATTCGGACGACCACCGGATTCAAGCGGCCGAAAACCGCTTGTCACCGGCCGTACGAGAGCCTCTGGAGCAGCGCAGGATGGCCCAGATCGAGCAGAACGCCGTCTATGAGGAAGAGGAAGGACTAGTTTATGGACTCGGAATAGCAGACTGAACGTACGTTGGATAATATTGCATTTATATGTAGTCAAAACTTCAAACGCGTTTTTCTCGAAATGACTTTTTTTTATCGCGTGGTATGGTAACTTCAGATCTACTGAACCGATTGGCATGATTCTTTGTTTCCGACGAAGCTAACTACATTGTCTAGGAGTTGTACCACTTTTATTCCGATACATCAACTATAAATATTTTTACTTGGCCGACGAAGTCGAAAAATCTATGAAAAAAATTCTATTTTTTTTCAAATGGCTGCCATTTTGTTTCCTATTGTCCAAATAACATAAGCGAGATACAACTCCTAAAGACTCTTATATAAGTCACTAACGTCAACTCAATTTTGATTTCAGACGAGCCGGCTGACCTGTGATATACCGCGCGTGGAGGTCTACATCGAAATTTTGTTTCGTTCCGACGGGACTTCCGCCTTTGCTCTTCGACATTTCCGGTGGAAAAAATTCCAGTTTGTAGAGGAAATATCAATAAACCTTTTGACCAAATTTGACATTGATATCTATAACATGTCCCGAGAAAACAATTCTCAAAGAACATTCTTTTTTCGGGCCAAAGATAGTAAACCTCCCCCTGATGAAAGCGCGAGATAAACTATTGCAAATGTGAAATGCTGGTGCATCAGTAACCGGTATAACCGTCAGGATGTTGAATGCAAGCCTGCAAATGTGCATGCATTGTGTTGTGTAGGTGGCTGATGTCAGTTTGTGGGATGGAGTTCCATGTCTGGTGTATTTGATCGGTCAGAACGGGGACGGTTAATGCTGTTTGTGGATGACGCTGGAGCTGTGCTCGATTGGATACGGATCTGGGATTCGTGCAGGTCGAGGCAACATTTCGACGATCTATAGAGAATCTTGGGTTACAACAGCGGTATGTGGGCGAGCGTTATCCTTTGGAAAACTGTTCATGAACAGGAATGCTGTTCATGAACAGCAGAGCAATAGATCGAATTTGCAGTCAGGGTGCATGACATTACGACGAGAGTTCTCCTGCTGTCATATTAAATTCCACACCAGGCCAATAACTCTGTGTGTAAGTCCAGTATGTCTAGCAAGCATGAACCGTGATTTATTTTCAACGAATATTCTTAAGAATTTATTTTATTTACTAGCGATTCATCAAAAACATTAACAAATTTACTCACATTATGTAAGCATGGAAGTAGTTGCCAGGGAGTAACTGCTGAAATCATAACCAAATTCCTTTTAACAAATGGGGATTTTATTCAGTTTAATAGTGCCTAAAAGCATTTTTTTAAAGAAACAGATTTAAAATTATAATCAGAGAGCAGCCTCTAAATATCAAAGTTAAAATTTATTCAGAGGCAGAAAGAAACAAGTTTTGACTGTATGAGCTTTCGGGCAGAGAACCTTGCCGCTCCCTTTTGACACGGCCGTAGTTACGACCGCTCACAACAGCCTCTGAAAGACTACACTGGTGCAAATTTGCAACACACCAGATAACTTTAAACCAAGAGTTTTAACAATTTACACAGGCCCACAATCTATGCACCCCCCCCCCCCCCCCAAGGAGGGATGGAAATGGTACAGAACACTAACAATTAAAATATTAACCTTGCCACCGAAGGTGCAACTTGATTTCAACTTCTAAGATTAGTCTTACGGTGAAAGGGTGGCAACTTTGTATACTAAAATGGTCATTTAAATAAAAGCCCATGAAATGCTATCTTATATAAAATTCTACAAGGTTGGCCAAACAATAGTTAAGATGCTCTACAGTACACAGATACCGCCTCTCAAGATCATAGGCAATAATATCATAGTTTCCAAAGAGCAAAACACATTTCAGGCATTAGGCAATAAATTCGTTAACACACCAAATCCGACAAACATGACAGAGGCAGCTACTAACGTACGGTAGACTGATAGGGAGATTACCGAACAACCCGAACCGCAGGTTGCTCTAACCTGCCCCTGCTCCACAAGGAAAAAAACGGACCACCCAATTTATAAACAACCACCTTCCCGCGGGTGGGCAAACGGAGAGGAATGGTGGGACGACCCCGAAGCAAACCGGCTGGTGACTCACCAAGAAAACAAGTAGAATTTAAAAAGAGTAAATCAAACAATATATCACCAATCACTTAACTTGTAATAAACTACGATTTCTCGAGAAGACCTGGCGCAGCACCCCCAAATCGCTCTCCCGAACCGTCCGCTGCCAGCCGCTTCAACGGACGCAGGAAGGCGCGCCAATCTCCCGTCTCTCGGCGTCGCAGTTCGCACCGGCCAGACTGACGTCGTGGGTTGACTCCTGTTGCTCTCGTGTCGACCACGAAGTCACTACCCCTCGCTACACTCCGCGGCCCACTGGACTCACGTGGCGACCTCACATGCGCCGACGCTCAAGACGGACAAGTCATCTTGTGTCTCAGTGCGCGACCGACCAACCGATCGATCCAACCGCCAATGACCATTGCCTGCGCAAACTCGAGCAGACTGGCGGCCTAACACGCAGACAAAGATGCAGGAACTAAGCCCCGACCGGGAGACCATTTGCTGAGTTCTCTTACTGGCGGAGTGGAAAGACTCTCATTTTGCCGGCTTTGAAGGTTGATCCGAACGACAGACATACTAGCAATCCGAACGACAGACAGACACTAACTGCCTAACAAATGCGGACGAGAGACAGACTAGCAAGCTGGGGACGAGAGACTGACCCAGACTGCCCGACTGGCGAGCTCATAGCGCCCCTTAAATGCAGTGAACAGGCAACCTTTCCCCTTTCCCACCAGAGGGAGACACCAAAGCTGCGATTGCCACAGCGGCGCCACCGCCAGAAACGGAGGGCGACTGCTTCACACTACGCGCTGCGGCACGCTCTTCAAACAGCAATTTTTACCACGGCTCAAAACACACATGTTGGTTCCAGGTCATCAACTAGCCTCCTTCTAATCAACACACCGTCATCACTGACACCGAGGCAGAACCAGCGGTCATCCGAAAACACAACACACCTCCATCCTGCCTTCCAATGAGCTCACTCTTGACATCACTGAAGTCGCAAATGGTGGAGGTTAGGGGTCAATGTAATGCAAGTTACAGGGCTTCTGGCGTTAAGCTTTCGTTGAAGTAACCGATCTGAGCAGTGTGCGGCTCACGTTCTTGCCATTCATAACTTGGCGTCTTGTAATAGCGGTAGGGGCGTCTCGTTTCCTTTTTGTGTCAATGGCGCCACTGAGTTTGCTAGTATTGTTTGTCCGCGAGTGGCAGCAGCAGCGGATATCGATAGCCAGTACTGTGGTACTATCTTTGGTGCGACCGCTTGTATTTCCGGGTCTTTTTTTTTTTTTTTTTTTTTTTTTTTGGTGCGCAAAACTGCTATGGTCATTAGCGCCCGGTCTGTGACTTAGGAAAAGGTAAAAAGCGAAATGGAAACCAGCAGCCTTGGGAACGAAACTCAAAGAATTGGAGAAACTAAATGTGGTGTCACCGCCAGACACCACACTTGCTAGGTGGTAGCCTTTAAATCGGCCGCGGTCCGTTAGTATACGTCGGACCCGCGTGTCGCCACTATCAGTGATTGCAGACCGAGCGCCGCCACACGGCAGGTCTAGAGACTTCCTAGCACTCGCCCCAGTTGGACAGCCGACTTTGCTAGCGATGGTTCACTGACAAATTACGCTCTCATTTGCCGAGACGATAGTTAGCATAGCCTTCATCTACGTCATTTGCTACGACCTAGCAAGGCGCCATTACCAGTCACTATTGATGCTGTAAAACATGTACCGTCAAGAGCGATGTTCACCAGTTATAGATTAAAGTTAAGTATTCCAGCAGCTACGTACGTTTTTGGCTATTCTCATTTCCGTGTCCTGTTCCAGACCTCACGCCAGCCTGCGTGAGCTTAAACGGGTGCCTTTCGGCTTCCTCATAGTGGCTTGGCTGTCTTGCCAAGCCACAACACTAAAAGCAGAAGGAAAGCTTAAAAAACCACTACAGAAAGGGGTTGGTTGTCCCGAAAAAGAGCTTCAAATGACTAACGCCATCTCGTTGGCACTAATAAACTCGAGAGCGCGATCGGCTGAGCGCGTGTCATCTGCTAAAATGGACGATATATCAGGCGACAGCTGGAGACGGGCGCGTAACGGAGTAAAATAGGGGCACTCAAGTAAAAGGTGTCTTACCGTCCACAGCTGAGAGCAGTGGGGACAGAGTGGGGGAGGATCGCCGCTTAAAAGATGTCGATGGCTAAAAAGACAGTGCCCTATCCGGAGTCTAGTTAAAATTACCTCCTCCCGACGACGCGTTCGGGAGGAAGAGGTCCAGGCACAGGGAAGAGCTTTCACATCCCGCAATTTATTATGGGGAAGTGTCGACCAATGTCCGTGCCATAAAAGAGCAACACGACGACATAAAACACTCCGTAGATCGGCGAAGGGAATCGCGCGAATAGCTGGCCGAAGAAGAGAGACTGCAGCCTTGTCCGCTATATCGGCCGCCTCATTTCCACAGATACCAACGAGTCCTGGGATCCAGAGGAACGCCACCGAGACGCCCCCCAAGTGGAGCAAGCGCAGGCAGTCCTGAATCCGGTGGACCAGAGGGTGGACAGGGTAGAGAGCTTGGAGACTGAGCAGAGAGCTGAGAGAATCTGAACATACTGTATCCGCTGATGGCGGCGGATGTATTGGACAGCCTGGAGAACAGCGTAAAGCTCCGCAGTATAAACCGAACACTGGTCGGGAAGCCGAAATCGATTTTGGGTGTCGCCAACAATATAGGCACCCCCCTATTTCCGGGTCGTCGTGTGTGTCAGGCAGTTCGGCACGGCTTCGGATGGAGCAATGAGGTGGTCCACAGCGTGGGGGCGCGCCAGTACAGCTGGCGGCGTGCAGGCACTGTCGGGCAGAGGGGTGTAGCCGACTACCGAACCCAGGATGCTTGAAGTTGAGTGAACCTGATCCAGCAGTGAAACCTCCACTGTTTGAGATCTCGCTGTTATTTGTGTGTTGCTGCTCCCAAGGTCGGTGAGACCATCTGCAACAAGTTGAGTCTGTCAGGTTGGCAGAAGCTATTACCCGCCTTCTACTCCTTAATATTAGTTTGAATTTGGTGTTGGAAGAGCAGTTGAACGGAATTGACAGTGTCTTGAAAGGAGGATATAAGATGATCAACAAAAGCAAAACGAGGATAGTGGAATGTAGTCGAATTAAGTTGGGTGATGCTGAGGGAATTAGATTAGGAAATGAGACACTTAAAGTAGTAAAGGAGTTTTGCTATTTGGGGAGCAAAATAACTGATGATGGTCGAATTAGAGAGGATATAAAATGTAGACTGGCAATGGAAAAGGAAAGCGTTTCTGAAGAAGAGAAATTTGTTAACATCGAGTATAGATTTGACATGAAGTCGATTCTGAAAGTATTTGTATGGAGTGTAGCCATGTATGGAATTGAAACATGGACGATAAATAGTTTGGACAAGAAGAGAACAGAAGCTTTCGAAATGTGGTGCTGCAGAAGAATGCTGAAAATTAGATGGGTAGATCACGTAACTAATGAGGAAGTATTGAATAGAGTTGGGGAGAAGAGGAGTTTATGGCACAACTTGGCAAGAAGAAGAGACCGGTTGGTAGGACATGTTCTGAGGCATCGGTGGGATCACAAATTTAGCATTAGAGGGCAGCGTGGAGGGTAAAAATCGTAGAGGGAGACCAAGAGATGAATACACTAAGCAGATTCAGAAGGATGTAGGTTGCAGTAAGTACTGGGAGATGAAGAAGCTTGCACAGGATAGAGTAGCATGGAGAACTGCACCAAACCAGTCTCAGGACTGAAGACCACAACAACAACAACATTGGTAAAGTGCAACCAGCAGTATCTTACTACCCAGTGGCCGCTAACGCCCCAGTTACCTGCCCTGGAAGTTAGCGTAATTTGCGGCAGTGTACTTTTCCTCGTCTTGCCGATGCTGTCCGGCATGGTGTGTGGTTTGACAGCTTCCTTGATTGGGGTATGGATAATTGTTTTCCTTGTCTACTTAGTTATAGTGGCTGCTTCTGCCTTTTGTTGTTTTAAACAACGGATTCTGGAGACACAGTGCTATGTGTCACTTCGCCCTCGCCTGAATTATTCCATCGTTGTACTGGTTATCTGGCGTTAGATGGATTGGGTAAGAGGGTTGATCGGCGTTTAAACCATCTCTAGTTTGAGTTGCCCTCCTTAGGTGAACATTACTCTTGGCTACCAGTCTCACCGCTTGCACAGCTGTAGTGACCTTCCTCACGTCGATCCGTGGAGCACTGTCTGTGGATCACTCCATCTTACTTGGTCCAGTTCTCATAATTATTTAAAACTTACCTTAATGTTTTAATGTGTAATTGTCTTCCTCACTTGTAATTCAGGCCTTCATTCGTTAATTGTTTGTAACATTGCTTGTGGCCTTCAGCTGGCAAATAATTTTCAATTCTGTCTTAATAAGGCCTTCAGCTGTCACTATAGCCTGTTACAGTTTATTGAGATTGTTTAAAAAAGGTTTTAGTATTTTTAATGTGTAACTGCCTACCTTATTTGTAATTCAGGCCTTCAGCTGTTGAGTATTTACGAAATTGCTTGTGGCCTTCAGCCGACAAATTATTTTCAATTCTTTCTTAATCAGACCTTCAGCCGTTAATTCTTTGTAACATTGCTTCTGGCCTTCAGCCGACAATTAATTTGCAATTCTTTCTTAATAAGGCCTTCAACCGTTACTATAGCTGGTTACAGTTTTTTGATTGTTTAAGAAGAAACTATCTTAGTATTTGTTAGCGTGTAACTGTTTTCCTCACTTGTAATTCAGGCCTTCAGCCGTTGAATATTCTGAAGTTGCTTGTGGCTTTCAGCCCAGAAACAATTTTGAATTCTTTCTTAGTAAGGCCTTCACCGCGAGTGCAGTAAATTCCTTTAAAATGATCGTTGAAAATTATTTCCTCAAATAAAGTGTCTGTGTTTACTGCAGCCAACGGTAGCTGATTCCGGCCCCATCCACAATCGTTGCCATATCCCGCCTCTCCCTGACTACCAGGTCTCACGATTTGTAACAGCTCATTGTGTCACTGTGGTACCAACAGCTGCTCATACTGCTGTACTACGCTCCAGAACCATAGCCGAACACGGTGGTCTTCCGTCTCAGTAGTGCATGTGGCCGTTCGGAGCCGAATCTTCTTGCGAACGCGACCGTAAAATCTTTCTGCATCATCGCAGAAGGAACATCCATTTTGTTACAGTCCTGTTACACGACCTCGTTCAAACTCAGTGAGGTGGTGAGGCTATGTATGTAAGGATAATTGATCATTTTATATCACACGATTTGCCATCAAATGTACGTTTCGGATTTAGAAGTCGTTTAACAACTGAAAATGCTATATTCTCTTTTCACTGTGAGGTACTGGATGGGTTAAACAAAAGGTTTCGAACGCTTGGCATATTTTTTGATTTAACTAAGGCATTTGATTGTGTTGATCACAAAATATTGCTCCAGAAGTTGGACCATTACGGAATACAGGGAGTACCTCACAACTTGTTCACCTTTTACTTTACCAACAGGCAGCAAAAGGTTATTATTCACAATGTTGAGAATGGCTGTGATGTGGGGTCTGAGTGGGGTACTGTCAAGTGGGGGTGCCCCAGGGATCAGTGTTGGGGCCGCTCCTGTTCCTTATTTATTAAATGATTTGCCCTCTAGTATTACGGGTAACTAAAATATTTCTGTTTGCTGATGACACTAGCTTGGTAGTAAAGGATATTGTGTGCAACATTGGCTCGGTTTCAAATTGTGCACTTCATGACATAAGTTCATGGCTTGTAGAAAATAAACTAACGCTAAATCACAATAACATTCACTTTTTACAGTTTCTAACACACAATTCAACAAAACCTGACGTTTTAATTTCACAGAATGGGCACATGATTAGTGAAACTGAACAGTTCAAATTTCTAGGTGTTCAGTTAGATAGTAAGCTGTCGTGGAAAGCCCACGTTCAGGATCTTGTTCAAAGACTTAATACTGCCATTTTTGGTTCAAATGGCCCTGAGCACTATGGGACTTAACATTGGAGGTCATCAGTCCTCTAGAACTTAGAACTACTTAAACCTAACTAACCTAAGAACATCACACACATCAATGCCCGAGGCAGGATTCGAACCTGCGACCGTAGCGGTCGCGCGGTTCCAGACTGTAGTGCCAGTTTTACTATTCTAACAGTATCAGAAGTGAGTGATCGTTCGACACGAAAATTAGTCTACTTTATTTTCATTCGCTATTTTCGTATGGTATTATATTTTGGTGTAACTCTTCTCATTCTAAAAGAATATTTTTGGCTCAGAAACGGGCGGTTCGGGCAATAAGTGGTGTTAGTTCACGAACCTCTAGTCGACCTCTGTTCACGAGTCTGGGTATTTTGACATTGGCCTCTCAATACGTATATTCCTTATTGTCGTTTCTTGTTACCAATATTAGTTTATTCCCAAAAATAAGCAGGTTTCACTCTATTAAAACTCGGCAGAAATCAAACCTGCGTTTGGATCGGACTTCCTTAACTCTTGTGTAAAAAGGTGTGCAGTATACTGCTGCATCTACCCGTATTTTCAATAAAGTGTCACTCGAATTCAATAATCTTAGCAGTAATCCACGCGCTTTCAAATCGAAACTGAAGAGTTTCCTCATGGGTCACTCCAATTCTGTCGAGCAGTTCCTTGAAAAATTAAGCTGATTTTTATTGTATTGCTGGTAGCATTTACTTAAACTTATGGACTGAATTTTTAAGGTTCATGAACATTTATTTTTATCTGTTATTACGTTTATGTTGTAATTTCATGTACTGACATGTTTCATGACCTTGGAGATTTGCTCCTCAATTTGGTCCTACGGAACTTGACGAGAAAATAAATAAAAATAAATTAATAAATGTCGTCTTTTACGCCGTAAAGGCATTCTTGACTAACATCAAGTCACCACGTACAATCTCAAAGTTAATTAACCCTCAAGACCGTTACAGCATGTATTTAAAGAAAACCTGATTTGCGTCGTCTTAGTGGCGCAATTAGCGCCACTCATATGCGACTTGTGTGAAAGTTTTTGAATAGATATTATGTTTAGATGCAGAAACACGGTTACCAACTTTCGTTTATGTCATACCACTCCTTCTTGATATTTGGTTTCTTTTTCCGTCAGTGTATGTAACATATTTTACGCGTAAAAGTGCGTATATTTCACCCATATCTCTAGCAAATTTCGCTCTGCAATTTCATTTTTACGCAATTTAATGTTTACGACGGCGTGTTTCCTAAGCTATGCGTTTTACTACAACGTAATTTTGCAGGTACGCCTGGTGGTATAAGTGGTTACGGTCCGCGAAATGTGCTGTGAACAGAATTAGTACTAACGAAGTAATAGATTAAAAACGTCGTGCATAATGGGACAGTTTTTCAAGAATATGATATCTCCTGAACTGTGTGTTCTCCAGTGATATAGTTTTGCTGGTACATTCAGTGGTATGTGTGCACAAACAGGGAAAATGTAGTAAGCGGTAAACATTTTTCCTTCCATCATTTTATAGGGGTTGTCAGCGATACAAGGGGTCGTAAAGTTTTGGAATTATGTGTAAAGTTTGTTCTATGTGACAAAGCGCTGTTATTCTCAAATATTGGATGACTAATGCGCGGGTATTCACGTGTCGTGGGCCACAGTGCTTTTTCACCCCTACCCATTTGATACGTAGGTGGTTCTTACCCCACAGCGATGATTTCGAGACAGTTTGTGATATGTGTACCAAGTCTGATTGAAATCGGTGCAGTGTTTTAAGAGGAGATATGAAATATGCATAAATACATGCATATCTATATTCACATAAACATATTTTATAGTATGTACGGTTATTTTGAGTTTCCATACAGCTCTCATTCTTTCCTCAGTGAATTATTTTTGTTCCTTCAGTCGATTTTGTTCTTTTTCTTTCCAGTTTAGTTTTCTGACTGCACTTCCCATTCGTCAAATTTTTGTCTAAGACTTACGAGGAATTTATCTGGGATCTTTGTGGACTTTATTTGACATGTTGAATCGATTGTACATTTTACACTCATTACGTGGAAGTTAAAAATTTTTGATCAGTTAGTCTTGTTGGGAGCTGTGGATATGCTCATAAAAAATTTTCTCTTCCACGCTTCTGCAGGGACCAATGCTTTTTTTGTGTGTGGGGGGGAGGGGGATTTTCAACTGTAACCATCTTGTGCTGTGATTGAATCGACAATCCTTCTCACAGTTTTGCCTTGATTTTATGACTTGATAGATACGTTGTAGTTGCTGATTTTTTGCATATGTGTGCACGATTTTTTTTTAATTTTAGGTGAGAGTTTTTCTGTTGGCCCCCTAGAGCTCCTGTGGACGCATTGTGTGTGCTATTTTTCCTTCCCCGACAAATTTAAGGATCGAGCCTAGGTACTGAAGTACCGGATTATCTCTATTACACCATAATTTGCACACCGTTTTTGAATGTTGAATATAGAGGTTACGAATTGGCTGCTTTTGGAAATAAATTTGCATTGCTATTATTATAGCCATTGTATTTTCATCTGAATGATCCCATTTAGGACTGCGCAAAAGTACTTAGAAACGTTGCTTAGTCTTCCTCTCTGTTCATATTTTCTTTTATTCTTTTTCTGTGAGACTTTTCTCCATTCAAACGAAGTTGCTCTGGTATTCATCTTTGATTATTCTGCCTCGTCAACAGATAACTGCTGAACTTTAAATCCAAAAATCTTCCTTTTCTGACTTCTTCTTATGATCACTTTTTATGTCCCAAATACAATTCATGGCGTCTTATTTTTGTCTTGCAGATTTATCTGGTTTCCTTGCCTTGATACGACCGTGAAGCTACAATCTGCGTTTTCTGATATAACTGTGATGTTCAAATCATTCGATCTCTTGGTTTGTAATGCCGGAAATGCATATCCTCGTATTTCCATCTATTGTACTATAATTTTTTTTTCCTTGTTTTGTACCCTCAAGATATGACATTTCTGTGTCTTTATATATTGTAATTGTTTTACTATTTGTATATATACACTCCTGGAAATTGAAATAAGAACACCGTGAATTCATTGTCCCAGGAAGGGGAAACTTTATTGACACATTTCTGGGGTCAGATACATCACATGATCACACTGACAGAACCACAGGCACATAGACACAGGCAACAGAGCATGCACAATGTCGGCACTAGTACAGTGTATATCCACCTTTCGCAGCAATGCAGGCTGCTATTCTTCCATGGAGACGATCGTAGAGATGCTGGATGTAGTCCTGTGGAACGGCTTGCCATGCCATTTCCACCTGGCGCCTCAGTTGGACCAGCGTTCGTGCTGGACGTGCAGACCGCGTGAGACGACGCTTCATCCGGTCCCAAACATGCTCAATGGGGGACAGATCCGGAGATCTTGCTGGCCAGGGTAGTTGACTTACACCTTCTAGAGCACGTTGGGTGGCACGGGATACATGCGGACGTGCATTGTCCTGTTGGAGCAGCAAGTTCCCTTGCCGGTCTAGGAATGGTAGAACGATGGGTTCGATGACGGTTTGGATGTACCGTGCACTATTCAGTGTCCCCTCGACGATCACCAGTGGTGTACGGCCAGTGTAGGAGATCGCTCCCCACACCATGATGCCGGGTGTTGGCCCTGTGTGCCTCGGTCGTATGCAGTCCTGATTGTGGCGCTCACCTGCACGGCGCCAAACACGCATACGACCATCATTGGCACCAAGGCAGAAGCGACTCTCATCGCTGAAGACGACACGTCTCCATTCGTCCCTCCATTCACGCCTGTCGCGATACCACTGGAGGCGGGCTGCACGATGTTGGGGCGTGAGCGGAAGACGGCCTAACGGTGTGCGGGACCGTAGCCCAGCTTCATGGAGACGGTTGCGAATGGTCCTCGCCGATACCCCAGGAGCAACAGTGTCCCTAATTTGCTGGGAAGTGGCGGTGCGGTCCCCTACGGCACTGCGTAGGATCCTACGGTCTTGGCGTGCATCCGTGCGTCGCTGCGGTCCGGTCCCAGGTCGACGGGCACGTGCACCTTCCGCCAACCACTGGCGACAACATCAATGTACTGTGGAGACCTCACGCCCCACGTGTTGAGCAATTCGGCGGTACGTCCACCCGGCCTCCCGCATGCCCACTATACGCCCTCGCTCAAAGTCCGTCAACTGCACATACGGTTCACGTCCACGCTGTCGCGGCATGCTACCAGTGTTAAAGACTGCGATAGAGCTCCGTATGCCACGGCAAACTGGCTGACACTGACGGCGGCGGTGCACAAATGCTGCGCAGCTAGCGCCATTCGACGGCCAACATCGCGGTTCCTGGTGTGTCCGCTGTGCCGTGCGTGTGATCATTGCTTGTACAGCCCTCTCGCAGTGTCCGGAGCAAATATGGTGGGTCTTACACACCGGTGTCAATGTGTTCTTTTTTCCATTTCCAGGAGTGTATATTTATGCATTTATGTCGATGTATAATTGGTTTGTTATGTGAATATTATTTGTATTTTACGCTGGGTCTTGCCTAGGGAAAACTGCTATCGAACGATTACATCGATAGGTCGTGTGAAGAATCAATGTGTGTAGGATCTTTGGTAGTGTTAACTCTGCCGCGTGGAGCGCGGGCAGAGCATGAGAGAGTCTGGCTGGAGTAGCGAGTGGAGCAGGTGTGTTGTGTGTAGCTCCCGCGAGTTGCCGCGCTTTCGGGGTTTGGCAGCATGTAATTGCGCTCGACTTGCGATGATAGTTTCTGACATGGTGTCACGGACGGGAATCATTAGCTGGCGCACATCAAGAGCCCGTTTCGTCTGGTGACCGTGTCGAGATGAAGGCGCGGCAACATCCAGCTTCTGCAACAGCGACGGCCGACAATGAGTGACTGTCGCCACCTCCTCGATCGACGACTTCAAACCTTGAATCAACCAACAAGGAAGACTGGAAGCACGTAAAGTTTTAGAACTGTATGGCAGACCTCAGCTTTTCAAACTGTTCAAATCACAAAATTACAGCAACGTAGCATGAACCTTTGTTGCTCATTGTCCCAATTGCATTGCCAAGCAGGGTCCCTTCCTTTTCCGAAATGAACCCGAGTGTCGTTGAAATTCAAACGCCAGCATAATTCCGTTTCACTGCTTTAATTTCAAAGTTCACTTTAAGTATTAATAGCTGGCTACAATACTTAGATTACACAAGCACAAATTAAGAGTGCTAGTTTTGTTACCATATTTTAGCTTACCTGTGACTGCAGCTCAGCTTGGTACGTACTAAATTTTACTATTGTTAATTGTTCAGAATCATTTAATTCAAGTTCAAAGTTAAATCTCTTATTTCTAAATTGCGTAGATTCAAGTAGCTTTTGAAATGATTGTTGAGGTAGTCCAAGACTAACCGTATTTTACTGAATTTCGACGTGCTTCAGAAAGAAAGCTCACTACTAACTTCAGTCACTAAATTAACTTTCGATTTTCCGGTTTTGTTAATTCTTTTGCTAAATTAAGTCAGAGTGTAGCGAAATTTATTACTTCTGACAAACTTTCAGTTTTCACACTACACGTGTCAACCTTCAGTTGCCACGCTTCTAGTGCTAATTATATGTAATAACCTTTCTTTTTCAGTTACTATAGTAATTGTCCTTAGGACTGGCGACCGTAATTTCCCCCAAATCTCAAATATCTAATTACCGCTAGTTAATTGTTAACGTAACGGCCGCACATTTACTTTCTTTATTAACTTTACCCCTATTTCAAAATTAATTTCCACCAGTTTCATTAGCATTTTTCCTTTCATTTAGATGTAACCCTTCCCTCCCTCTTTACCGACAAATTAACTTCGGTGGCGATTGCTTTTCCCAAATTTCCATTAGGTACACGCGGTTTAATTTTTCACTGTCATTAAGGTCGATAAGTGAGGGGGAGGTTACAGGTTGCCTCTATGACTACACATTTTGGTTCCAGGACCTTTCTTATAATTTTTCATTCCATTTTGTGCAGTATATTCGGTACTTGCATTAACGTTCAACTTAAGTTTTTCTCTGGGCAAAGAGGTATTCTAACTTAGTAACGAATTTGTGATGTTTCAGTTTAGTATTCTGTTTTCATGAGTTATTTTACGCAGTACTTAAAGTCTGGACTCGCTTCAGTTTGTCAGATTTTGTTTCTCTGTATCTTATTGTCCGCTAACGGGCTTGCCGCGGCGGTGACACCGGTTCCAGTCAGATCACCGAAGTTAAGCGCCGTCGGAGTTGGCTACCACTTGAAGGGGTCACCGTCCAGATTGCCGACCGCTGTTGGCCAGCGGCGTGCACTCAGCCATTGTGAGGCCAATTGAGGAGCTACTTGACTCAGAAGTAGCAGCATCGGTCACGAAAACTGACAACGCGCGGGAGAGCGGTGTGCTGACCATATGCCCCCCAGTAGCCGCATACGGTGACGCCTAAGGGCTAAGGTCAGCATTGCGGCTGGTCGGTACCGTAGGGCCTTCAAAACCTGTTCAGTGTTTGTTTGTATCTTGTTGTCTACCAATTGCTGATAAGAGACGTTCACCGGACAGCACATTAATCATTTACAGGCATCATTTAATACTGTGTACTTCCGCCCCTGGACTTAATAAACACCTGAATTCGGTTAGGAAGTGAGTCTACAGGGTTTTGCAGGTGCGGATCACGAAAAATCCCCCAAATTGCAGGGATGCTGACGTCAGCGCTTCACTCGCTTTTCCAACATGTCCCACAGATTTTTCAATGATGTTCAATCCAGCTGATTTTGCGGGCCAATCGATATGTAATAGGGTGGGAGAGAGTTCAGAAAACTAGTCACATATTTTTACAGACCGATGAAGTTTGTTGTTGTCGTCTTTGTGTGCGGTGTGAGCAATGGCCTCATGTGAGGTCACTGACATCTGTCGTAACGTTCTCTTGCAGATTGGAATGGACCTTCATTCACTGCCTGTGGCAATTCCTGCTGGGTTTGGAAGCGATTTTGATTCACAAGCCAGGAAACGCGCCTCCGGTTCCTATTAGTCACGAAGTTTTTCCGACCACAGTTCTGATGTTGCGTTTCGTGGCCACGTGTCTTACATCACTGCTTGTAGGCAAGTTGAACAGTGCGCCGCGAAACACCAGCAAACCCAGCAATTTCACACACCGTATGGCCATCAGCAGGACAAACACGATTGCCTCTTTTTGTTACACTGGCGCGTCTACCCCTGTTGTATGGTCCAATCTTTTGAGGTTTACTTATTCTAGGACTGAAGACAACTGTGTGAGTTGAAATGACATGTTTAATGTCGCAATATTAGCACAAAAATACACGCTTTTACACAGTTTTCAATGTGACAACAAAAAAACAGTTGTCAGGATAACGCATCTTGTCAACATCAAAAAGTGAAATAATTCTAAACACAACAGTATTAAATATTATCTCTCAGAACGTTAAATTATCCTAAACACGACAATCGTATTAAAGTTTAACTAGAAGTTTCTTTACAAAATTGTTCCTACACTTAACGTTATGATGTTGGTCAGTACTACGAAAATCGTCCGATTCCGGTTCGAAGTTCGGTACTATTTTTAGGGTGACAACCACGTCTACAGTGGATGGTTAGTTAAGTGACAAATTGAGCAAGATTTCCCAAGGTCGCTCGAGTTTACAGTGGACGCAAGCTGGTGAACCAACAATTTAACGCCTCTGCACGCTGTATTTACCTTAAGCTACGATGAGCTGTCGTCTGCTAGGCCGCTCTCTTCCGCTGAAATTCCTGTAAAACTAATTACACCTTTGCTGAATTTTCCAGCAGAAACTTTCCCTATGTTTCTCGTTATGCGAGAGAACATGTACTCATCCGTCCTAGAATGTGGCGATATACTCACACATGGTTGGAGCAGCGTGCATATTATAATGCCCTCTCAGTTCTCGCAAGAACAATTAACTAATTGGCTGGTTCGTTTCTCCACAGTTCGAGCTAAACGACGCTACAGCTAATTTCTAGCTGGATATCAGCCGCTGTGAACGCAGTGTTCACACAAATTACTCCTCTGCGTCGTACAGAACGTTATGCACGCCGTTCTGCACTTGATGCCAGTTCAGAGAAGAGTCCTCGAAAATTTCCGTCTTGTCTTACTCATAGCCGAACTGTCTCCCCACCTGGGTTCTTTCATTCTTCACGTCACAGCTTTTTGTCGACTAATAGGAGCGTTCCTCTTATTTTGTGGAAACTCTCTCTATCAATCGCAAGGTCCCTACCATTAAGCTGCGTCAAAACTTTAGCTCTCTTCTCCTTCCTAGCGCGTTTCCGCCAATCGGGCGTTTTGTGCCCATTCCAGACGCTTAAATAGGTCGTTATACTCGCTCTCCCCTTCTGAGTCACCTGGTCGGTCATTGACTTTCCGCCTGGAACACCCCTTTAAGTGGTTTCATTGTACCCCCTGTAGCGCAGCCTTTGCTTCTGCCCTCGTCCCTCTGAATTCCAAACTGCTGCTTGTTTCACCTTCCATTCAAACATGCATTATAGGAACGGTGTGTTAATTATCATCGATTGAGTGTCATCCCTTTTTGCATTACATACTGCTAGGCAAATTTGCTCATTTCCGCCGAATTAAGTCAGGTGTCATATTCGCCTTCCCGTTGCAATGTATAAAGATCTCATGTAAGGTGCGAATCTGACCTTCATTTATTCTGCCACCATACACTGTTTACGTGCAATGTCCGCTTGAAACATACATGTCTCACCTAGTGATACTGCCTTATCCTCACGCAGAAGCATTCGGTGTGGTTGGGCACGTGAATCGATTGCTGTGTAATCTGTAAAGACTAAATCATCCATCTGTAAGTGCACACTGGGGTGACTAATTTTTTTATCAGTGAGCTTATGTTGCCTTTCCGCATGAAATCTTCAAATATAGCTTTCTGCCATTTTTTAAGAGTTCAGTCTCTGTCTGGGTTGTCACAACATTACGAGTTAAGACTGAAAGATCATCTGCTGTTTCTGTGTAACGTCACTGGGTGCCCTATTTTTAAGGACAGCTTTGTCTTCCTCCCTCAGCCACGCAATGGAAGAGTAACTGAGACAGTCCATCTTCTTCCCTTACTCTAATTTTGATTTCGAAGCATACCGAAAATTTTTCCTTAAGTTTTACTTTGGATTTTGAGATTTTTCTTTCTGAGAGTTCGTGTTAACAAAGGTTTTGCCTTCTAAACCACCTCCATTCAAAATTTGGAAACGTAAGCCTTTTTTCAAATAACCTTTTTCCTCCTGCTCGTCTTATTCTCCTTCTTCTTCTTCTCCCATTCCAGGATTAAGCCGACGGCCTGTTCCTTTCTCACCACCTCTTTCTTGGCCTTTTCACACTTCCCTTGCCCCATCTCTTATCCATTGCTACTTTAGAATGTCTGTATGACGGCATAGGTAAATGTTTCTCCATTTTCCTCTGTATTGGATTGCCTTTGGGGGTTATTAATTGCGTCTCTATTTTTTCCCCTATTACTCCGTTTCTTAATAACTGGTATAACGGTATTAGTAATATTATAACTGTTATAATATTATCATATTTTCACATTGTTATGGCAGTTAAACTCTCAATTTCGCGGGATCCAATAAAACAGACATACACGATTGCACGACTTAAAATATTCACGAAAAAGACATAAAAATGCTTTATTATAGGTACAAAGAACGTTCAAAGTTTTTCTGACGTTAGCCGAATATGGGCAGTGAAATGCATCTGTGGCAACGGGTGAAAATTTTGCGCTGGACCAGGATTCGAAAACGGCTTCTTATGGAGGTATGTACCGTCTATGCAACTAAATGAAGGCAATTTGTTTGTTGCCATACGCGTCTCGCTTCATTTATATGGGATGCATCATCAGAAGCCTGAAATACATGTTTCTTTTTATACATACTAAACGTATTATGTGATAGATATAATATGCTGATATATTACATTTTGTCGTGTTTTCCTTTTGCCTTTTAGGTTAGAAGCAACTTTGTAGCACATGTTCCTTGTTGTGAATGTCTCGTTCGGTGTTACTTACGATTTCCAGTGCTGTTAACACATGTATGTGTTCCTGGAGATGTATCTGTTGTTCTTCATACTCCAGCTGGCCGATTCCTGGCATTGTTTATACACAGTTGGCACATCGCACATTTCACTTTCACTTGTATTTGGTGATCAACATGTGTGTTTTCGGTGTGTAGTGTTGTCAACTGTTGAGTGTTTGTCTGTCTTTTGTTTGTATTGTGTTTGAGGTTTTTCATTTGTGTGTGTGTGTGTGTGTGTGTGTGTGTGTGTGTGTGTGTTATTTTCTGTGTGCAAATGTATTTATTTATTTTTCATAAATATGAGTTTGTTTGTGTGTGTGTGTGTGTGTGTGTGTGTGTGTGTGTGTGTGTGTGCAAATGTATTATATATATATACATAAACAGCAGAATACACAAAAACAAACACACACATACATACACACAAATCAAATGAAAAACATCAAATGCAACACAAACAGAAGACAGACAAACACACAACAACAGTTGGCAACACTACACACCGAAAGCACACATATGTTGATGCCAAATGGAAGTGAAAGTGAAACATGTGATGTGACAAATGTGTATAAACAACGCCAGGAATCGGCCAGCTGGAGTATGAAGACCAACAAATACATCTCCAGGAACAGATACATGTGTTAGCACCACTGGAAATTTTAAGTAGCACCGAACGATACATTTACAATACGGAATATGTGCTACAAAAGCTGCTTCTAACCTAAAAAGCAAGAAAAAAACACGCCAAAATGTAATACACCAGCATATTGTATCTATCACATAACACGTTTATTGTGTATATATAAAGAAACATGTATTTCAGGCCACTGATGATGCTTCCCAAATAAATGAAGCGAAACGCGTATGGCAACAAACAAGCTGCCTTCATTTAGTTGCATAGACAGTACATACCTCCATAAGAAGCCGTTTACAAATCCTGGTCCAGTGCAAATTTAGAGCAACTGAGTGAAAGACAGAAAACAGATAAAAATGACGGATTTCTTGCTTTACGTGAGCGGTCGCCTTAACCACTCGGAAATCCGAGCACGCTCCTTTTGCGTCACGAATTGCCAGCCTGTTACTCATTACTGACATAGCGACACCTACCCATGAACCCCTTACTTGCAGCTACTGATTCCCGTAAGAGATCGAGCATAGTGTGCATCCGCACTGAAATACAGGATCGTTGTTCGTCGGATATATGCTTAGGAACAATATATTGAACTCACCCACGATCGTCGTGTGGACGCGTTTAGTTAGGCATTTAAACTACTGTTTCATAGCATATTTATTCCCCCAGGAAGTTTATTGTAAATAAGCTAATGCACTTCAAAAGGAAAGATGATGTACTTACAATTCTTTCTTCTCCTTCTTTTCCATTTCTCTACGGTGACTGCAGTGTTATATATTAATTACTTTGGTGGTGTCAATGGCATTTGGTAGACGGCTATATATACTGAGGTGATGAAAGTCGTGGTATGCCTCCTAACATCGTGTCGGACTTCCTCCTGTCCAGCATAGTACAGCAACTCGACGTGGCGTGTACTCAATAAGCCGTTGGTACTCCCCTGCAGAAATTGAGCCTTTCTGCCTCTATAGCCGTCCATAATTGCGAAAGTATTGCTGGTGCAGGATTGTGTGCACGAGCTGACCTCTCGATTATGTCCCATAAATGCTCGATGGGATTCATGTCGGGTGATATGGGCGGCCAAATCATTAGATCGAATTGTCCAGAATGTTCCTCAAACCCATCGTGACATGCCACACTGTCCTCAAAAATTCCATCGTTGTTTGGGAACATGAGTTCTATGAATGGCCGAATATAATCTCCAAGTATCCGAACATAACCATTTCCTGTCAATGATCGGTTCAGTTGGACCAGAGAACACAGTCCATTGCATGTAAGCGCAGCCATCACCATCATGGAGCCACCGTCAGCTTAAACAGTGTGTTGTTGACAAATTGGGTCAGTGGCTTCGTGGGGTATGCGCCACACTTGATCCCTACCATCAAGTCTTACCAACTGAAACCGGCACTCGTGTGACCAGGCCACCGTTTTCCAGTTGCCTAGGGTCCAATCGAGCCTAGGAAAGGCGGTGCACACGATGTCGTGGTGACAGGAAATTCACCCGCGTCGGTCGTCTGCTGCCATAGCCCATTATTGCCAAATTTCGCCGCACTATCCTAGCGGACACGTTAGTTGTACGTCCCAAATTGATTTATACGCCTATTTCACTCCGTGTTGCAGGTCTGTTAGCACTGACAACTCTACACAAGTGATGCTGCTTTCGGTCGGTTGGGTGAAGGCCGTTGGTCGCTGCGTTGTCCGTGGCGAGAAGTAATGTCTGAAATTTGGAGAGGTAATGTCTGAAATTTGGTATTCTGGCACACTCATGACATTGTGGATCTCAGAATATTGAATTCCCTAACAATTTCCGAAGTGGAACGTCCCACGAGTCTACTCCAACTACCATTTCACGTTCAAAATTTTATTTCCGTCGTGCAGCCGTAATCACGTCGGAAATCTTTTCACATAAATCACCTGAATACAATTGACAGCTCCGCAAATGCACTGCCGTTTTATACCTTGTGTCCGCAATATTAGCGCCATCTGTATATGTGCATGTCGCTATCTCACGACTTTTGTCACCTCAGTGTGTATGTCACAGTAAAAACAGACATTAGTGAAACTAGAGACGAAAGCATTGCCAGAAGAAAACAACAAATTAGGAAAAATGAACGTGTGTGGACCGACAGGAGCTAATGACCACGAACATCTTTGTGAGCGCAGAGTAACTTATCAAGGTATGGAGGGACACGAGTTCTCAGGCGATTTAATAGTTTGCTTCGTACCGGAGGACTGAGTGGGCAGCCATGAAATGATTAGTGGGCGTTTGTAGTGACGTAAAGCCTTAGTGGGGTGTGGTTCTGCAGCATCCCCAGTGTGTGATCTGCGGTTCTCAAGCAGCTGTGTATCCGACGGCAACAATTCAGCAGTTTCCAGACTGAGATTTTCACTCTGCAGCGGAGTGTGCGCTGATATGAAACTTCCTGGCAGATTAAAACTGTGTGCCCGACCGAGACTCGAACTCGGGACCTTTGCCTTTCGCGGGCAAGTACTCAACCATCTGAGCTACCGAAGCACGACTCATTTCAATTCAGCAGTCTTCAGAAGATACACAGGCATGCCTAGGATTCTGTGCATTTAGAGCTTATAGGGAAACACAGCGGAAAATACAAGATGATCCAGATGCGAAACCGAGGGGGAAGTGGCGCAGTGGTTAGCAATCTGGACTCGCATTCGGGAGGACGATGGTCAAAATTCGCGTCCGGCCATTCAGATTTAGGCTTTTCGTGTTTTTTCTAAAACGCTCGAGGCAAATGCAAGTATGGCCCCTTCGAATGTGCACGGCCAATTTCTGTCCCCGTCATTGAAATAGTCAGACCTTGCGCTGCATCTCTAATGACCTCGATGTTAGACGTTAAATCATAGTCTTCCTTTTTCTTCTTTGAGTTACGAAGGGCACAGATTGCCCATCGAGGTCATCGTGAGAGACGCCAATAATTTGTCCAGTGAATTAGCTACTAAGCTATCCATCGTGAGCAATGTTTCTTAAACTCCTTTGGAGTAACTGCACTTAGCAAATAAGACGAAAGTTTTGACACTGGCCGAATGAATAGGCACCTCCTGATGTGTGCGCTTGTTATTACAAGTACTGATACATAAATCACTAGGAAACACCCAATTCGTTTGCGGTAGCTATGTAGCGGCGAAACATAGGCTAACTCCAAAACAACACAGTCCTTGACGAGACTTAATATAAGGTCATCCATGACTGGTTAACGCCGTATCTTCCTTTCTTCGATTGGAACATCCCCTTTCCGAGTCTCATGTACTGCTGGACGCACAATCCTTATTTGGGTCATCTTAAGCATATAATATGCGTAGCTTTTTATGGTCCTAAAAAGTGTAATCATAAATGCCTTCAAAAATGTAAGTGGGGAAGTCTTTACCAAAAGAGTATTTTCAGCGCTATTTTCTCCATCTGAATATCGAAGCTGTAGTGTTAGTACAGCACATGTCGGGTAACCGAGAGGTCGAGGGATCGAATCCTGCTGGGAGCATGGATTTTTCAGTCTGAGTTTTAACCTATCTTTCACCTCTCAACAATGTGAGGAGTCTGTAAAACGACACGTGTTTCGGATCTCACTTTAAACTCAGGTCCCCTTTTCCCAGCTGGATAACTGGAGGAAGCTAGGAACACGCATGTCGGCGAAGTGGTGTACAGTAGAATAACCTGCAGTAGGCCATTGAGCCACACGAAATTATTAGTACTGGCGAACTCTCCCCAGAAACGGAAGACGTTAAGCAAATAACTCGATCAATTTTTCTTTGAGTTCTTCTTGTTCTTCCAATAGACTTTCATTCTTTCCGAAAAGGCTTGTTTACTTTCATCCGACCACTTTGGTATGTACTGTTTTTCTTTTGGTTGCATCTGATACAACTTCCTATTTATCTACTTTGAGTCTGAAGGTGTGTCTAGGATGTCGGCTGGTCTTATGTTTGCGTTATTTAGGTCCTCCCGAATTTCACCTAGCCAAGGTGTGGAATTCTTAAGTGAGGTTACATAATCTATTATTTTCCTCGTCAATCGATTTTCTGGTAGTCGGCTGAGATGGCCAAAGAATTTCATTCGCCTCTTCTTAATATCAGTTTCGATGTGTGAAAACCTTTCTGTTGTTTTAATTGATTGTAGCCTATAACAGTCTTGGGTATGTCTTCCTCCTAGAATTTTCCTAATGATCTTTCTCTCTTCTTTTTTGATCTCTTCAAGTTGTTGTTTTCTGTTAAGGGTTAGTGTTTCACTTGCGCAGTGGACTGTTGGTTTTATGACAGTATTGTAGTGTCGAATTTTTGCCCCTCTTGACATTGGTTTTTTGTTTTAGAGGTTTTGCGTTAGCCCTAATCCTTTTTTAATTTTTCGGAGGAGATGTTGCTGTGAGATTTTTTCAATACCTGTCGACTGAATGAATTCTCCGACGTATTCAAAGTATGGGACCCTGTTAATTTTACCATATTTTGTTTTCAAGCTTTCAGTTTCTGTTTTTGAATTCAGTTTTCTCAAATGAAATTTGTAAACCTACTTTTTCTGCACATTCTTTGAGTATTTCCAACTGTTTGACTGTAGTCTGCTCATCCTCTGTTAGTATCGCCAGGTCGTCCGCAAATGCAAAATGTGGTATGTAGAGGTGACGTTGTCTAGAACTACATCGAACAGAATAGAACGTTGACTCTCACCTGTTTGAATGTCGAAGAGTTCTGAGATCTCCCCCATTAATTATTATTACTATTACTATTATCTTAAACAACAGGGAACCACGTAACAGAATTTCTCAAAATTGTTTAATCTTGTTTCAACACTAATATAAAGATCACTCCCATAAATTCGTAAGATTAGGTGGGGGTGGAGATCTCTTCTGAACAGCACATTGCAAGACATCCCAGATATGCTCAATAATGTCCATGTCTGGGGAGTTTGGTGCCCAGCGGAAGAGTGTTCCTGGAGCCACTCTGTAGCAATGCTGAACGTATGGCGTGTCGCATTGTTCTGCTGGAATTGCCCAAGTCCGTCGGAATGCACAATGGGCATGAATGGATGCAGGTGATCAGACAGGATGCTTACGTACGTGTCAGCTGTCAGAGACGTATCTAGACGTATCAGGTCTCACTCACTCCAACTGCACGCGCATAACACCGTTAAAGAGCCTCCACCAGCTTGAACGGTCCCCTGCTGACATGCGGGGTCCATGGATTCATTAGGATGTCCCCATACCCGTACACGTCCATCCGCTCGATACAGTTCAAAACGAGACTCTCCCGACCAGGCAACATGTTCCCAGTTATCAACAGCCCAATGTCGGTGTTGACGGGCCCAGGCGGGGCGTAAAGCTTTGTGTCGTGCAGTCATCAAGGGTACACGAGTGGGCCTTCGGCTCCGAAAGCCCAGCGATGGATTTCCGTTGAATGGTTCGCACGCTGACACTTGATGGCCCAGCAATTTGCGTAAGGGTCGCACTTCTGTCACGTTGAACGATTCTCTTCAGCCGTCGTTGCTCCCGTTCTTGCAGGAACTCTTTTCCGGCCGCAGCGATGTCGGAGATTTGATGTTTTACCGGATTCCTGATATTCTCGGTACACTCAAGAAGTGTTCGTACGGGAAAATCCCCACTTCATCGCTACCTCGGAGATGCTGTGTCTGTCCGCAGCTCGTGGTCGTGCGGTAGCGTTCTCGCTTCCCACTCCCGGGTTCCCGGGTTCGATTCCCGGCGGGGTCAGGGATTGTCTCTGCTTCGTGATGAGTGGGTGTTGTGTGATGTCCTTAGGTTAGTTAGGTTTAAGTAGTTCTAAGTTCTAGGGGACTGATGACCATAGATGTATAAAGTCCCGTAGTGCTCAGAGCCATTTGAACCGTTTTTGATGCTGTGTCTCATCGCTCACACGCCGACTGTAACACCACGTTCAGTGTCACTTAAATCTTGATAACCTGTCACTGTAGTAGCAGTAACCGATCTAACAACTGCAACAGGCACTGGTTACCTTATATAGGCGTTGGCGACCGCAGCGCTGTATTCTGCCTGTTTACATATCTCTGTATTTGAATACGCATGCCTATACCAGTTCCTTTGGAGCTTCAGTGTAAAATAAAACTGTTTCACGCCCTTATCAACCACTGTTCCTCTTTCAAGTTTTTTTCAAGTTTATAAATGCAGTTTAGCTTCTGCACGAGTTGCAGGTAAACTGTTGCTCCCCATATTCTGTCCCTGCTATCTTCAGAATTTCCGACTATGCATTTCAGTCAAGATTGTAAAAATAGAATAATTTTCTATAAACAATGCGCACGTGTCATAATATTCTGCTGGCGCAGCGGTCACTTCAGATTGTAAGTGCTGATACCAGAAGACCCAAATTGGGTGTTTCGTACTGTGAGCTTGGTGAATTTGTCGTCTACAACTGGCTGCAAGCAGACCAAAACCCCAGTTTTAATTTAGCAAGCAGCTCGCCTGAAAGTTGAATGGGAGATGAATCAAAAACCAATTGTGCAACTAATGGCGGCTATAACGACGCTCCACAGATGTAAGTCCCCATTTTGATTTTCAGTGACTACTGAGTTGTCCGAAGGCTAAAGGCTACTGCTATGATTCCGGTTCAGACATTAACTGGCACAGTTCGAAGGACCATGCAAGGTATATGGACTGGAGCAAACTCAGAAACCTTTTTGCATTATCTGTGGCTGCACTGTACTATGGACTTCAAAGTCACTTGCTTAGCACAATCGTGGTGAAAATGTAGCTTCAATTTCGATGTATGACGCTAGACGTACGCTTTCATGACATAAAAATTGAAAAATGTTGAAAGCATGAACTCCGAAAACGTTATTTGACCCTCAGGGCGCTAAGCTACAATAAGGAATGGTAGTATGCAGAACACTGTCACAGAGAGAATTACCAACGTTTTTTGACCTTTAGTTTGGATGTTTCCTCCGCCATTACTGTATTGCTTACGAGGGGACCGTTTTGATTCGTATTGAACGTGTGAAAGACACGACTAGAACTTCAGGGTATGTACAAAGGAAGACGTAACTCTCAACCGTTTTAGAGAAAAATCAAATTTGAAGATTGTGGGTATGCTTATGTACTTTGTATTGCTGCTAATATTTAAGGCGTCCGCAGCTGCGCAAGTATGCGCATAGTTTCATAAGCGCGAGGTCTCGAGATCGACTCTCGATGTCGGTACTGATTTTTCTTTTTTTTTTTTTTTTTAATTCCCTCGCCAGGTTTTCAGGATGGAATTTGTATGTAAAAGTGCAGTGTTAAAGTACGTCTTCCAAAATATGCTCTCCTCATGCAACCTTGCTACATTTATTTTTACAGGCATATAAAAAGGCTTATAAAGTGACTACAAAATTGGTGTACATCGTCGAACAAACTGGAGAAATACTATAGAAGATCGGATAAAAATTCATACACCGTCAGCTATGTGTACCAACATTCGGTGATATACTTCTATATGCGATACGAAATTGAGTTTTGTCCGAAAACCGTTTATGAATGTAAACCAAGTTTGTTTTGCAATATAAACACAGAAAGAACCATATACATGAAAATTCGGCGGTTATTGCATGTGCTGCAGGCCGGAATAATTATTATTTTCTATATTTCTACGATGAGTGTCTTCCTGAACCGTGCAGTGCTTCATAGACTACATCTGTACTTGTCACAAATGTAGATGGAATAATACAAAAGAAATATCTATACTGATTTGATTGGAAGTTCTCGGGTGGTTTTTTTTTTAATTTACAGTCTCATTACGAAAAAATTAATGATTTTTTTCAGGGTACATATCATGAAAATAATAAATAATTCATTAGATACGGATCATTTCCATAGTCTTAATAAATCTGTTGGCCAGCCGATGTGGCCGTGCGGTTCTAGGCGCTTCAGTCTGGAACCGCTTGACCGCTACGGTCGCAGGTTCGAATCCTGCCTCGGGCCTGGATGTGTGTGATGTCCTTAGGTTAGTTAGGTTTAAGTAGTTCCAAGTTCTAGGGGACTGATGACCACAGATGTTAAGTCCCATAGTGCTCAGAGCCAATAAATCTGTTGTTTAGATTGTGTGTATTGTGTATTGAACTGGGACCTAGAAACGACGGAAGGCTTCGTCGCCGCCTTAGCCCTCAGTGGTTGACAACCCCACAACAGGCTGCAGCATTCCACTCACTCCACCGTCGCCCCACACCGAACCCAGGGTTATGGCGCGGTTCGTGCCCCAGTGGAACCCCCACCCCGCAAACTTCTCGTACGAGACAAGTGTAACCCCAAATGTTTGCGTGGTAGAGTAGTTATGGTGTACGCGTTCGTGGAGACAGTGTTTGCGCAGCAGTCGCCAACATAGTGTAACTGAGGCGGAATAAGGGGAAACCAGCCTGCATTCGACGAGGCAGATGCAAAACCGCCTTAAAAACCATCCACAGGCTGGCCGACACACCGGACTTGGGCACTAATCCGCGTAGCGCTCTGTATGAAAATCACTGACTGTGCTGTGTGCAGTCTGTGGTTGGTTTGCATTGTTGGAATATTTTCTATTGTAGTGTTGGGCAGTTGGCTGTTAACAGCGCGCAGCAGTGTTGCCAATTTAGCGACTTTGTCGCTAGAAATGGCGACTTTTGCCTTCGTCTTAGCGACAAAAAATACTTTTTAGCGACAAAAATTATTTAGCGACTTATCTGGCGACTTTTGGAGTACTGACGACTCAAAACTATTTTGGGCCAGTATTTTCATTAACAAAACTAAGATTTTAACTATAGAAATTGTCTGAGTCAAGTTTGTCTGAAGAAAATAAAGTTTATTTGAAGAAGAGATGCATTCACTTTAGCCTGAAACTCATCAAAGAAATTCAACAAAGACTGCCAAGTAAAGTTACGACCCTGAAAAAAACGTCAATGCTGAGTGTTGAAGAAACACCAAAAGTGAATAAAAATAATGCTGTAGCGGATGTAGCCAAAGAACTGAGTTTTAGTAGCGATTTCATAGACTGTATGTTGCAAGAATGGCATAATATCAACTTCATTAGGTGGAATAACACTACTAACACTGTTTTATTTTGGAGTGAGGTTTTGCAGTATGAAAATACCGCAGGGGTGAATCCTTTTTCTTTGATTTCACAGCTAGCAATGACTGTTCTATGCCTACTGCATTAAAATGCAGAAATGGAAAGAATATTCAGTTCTATGAACATAAAAACTAAACAACGTAACAGATTATCGTTAAAGACAATTAATGCTTTGATCATATTGAGAGACCAGCTGAAGAAACAAAATAAAGATTGTGCATCTTTGGACATACCGTCAGACGTATTGGAGCTTGCTGGAACGAACAAAAGTTACCCTTTTGCGACAAAACCAGTCGAACTGCATCATCTGTAGAGCGAAGTTCAACCCTCTACATCAACTACAGTTCTGTCAGAGCATGAAACAGAAGAGTTATTCGATCTTCTGAGTGACGACGATGAATAGCTGAATACCGGTATGTATATATTTTGTAACTTAATTTGTTTTCTTGCTTTCTTTTGTTACAAATATAGTTGTATATTTCTAGTATATTTGACTACTGTGATTGAAACAACAATTTATGTGTTGCGTCAGTTATGATAACTAGTTTAATTAAACGTTAGCGTATTTTATATATATGTTGTTGCAAGCGATGCGTCATATAATTAAGACAATATAGCAATTACGTATGAGAGTTTTTATTAACATTTTATTCCCCCCCCCCCCCCCAACTGGCTTATTGCACCATTCACAGCACGAAATTTTCAGTACACCCCTAGTAAAATCAGTTTTAGCGACTTTCTAGCGACTTTTGATATTGAATCTAGCGACTCGGGTTTTTTAGAGTTGGCAACACTGGCGCGCAGCGTTGCGCAGTTGGAGGTGAGCCACCAGCAGTAGTGGATGTGGGGAGAGAGATGGCAGAATTTTGAGAGCGGACGATGTGGACGTGTGTTCGTCAGAAAGAGTAAATTTGTGATACTGGATATCATGAACTGATATATATATATATATATATATATATATATATATATATATATATATATATGATGACTTTTGAACATTATTAAAGTAAATACATTGTTTGTTCTCTAACTATGCCGATCAGTAGTTAGAGCCTTCAGTAGTTAGAATCTTTTATTTAGCTGCCAGTATTGGCGCTCGCTGTATTGCAGTAGCTTGAGTAACGAAGATTTTTGTGAGGTAAGTGATTCATGAAAGGTATAGGTTATTGTTAGTCAGGGCCATTCTTTTGTAGGGATTATTGAAAGTCAGATTGCGTTGCGCTAAAAATATTGTGTCAGTTTAGTGTTGATCAGAATAAGTAAAGAGAGAAATGACTGAGTGCGTTCAGGTCTGCTCAGCTGTTTGAAAATCAAATAACGTAAGAGGTTTTCCAGCACTGTCATTTATAAAATTTTTCTAATGGGATGTTTCACGGTGACCGGCACGCCTTCCCGCTCGGGAAGCAGCGCGTTAGACAGCGCGGCTAACCGGGCGGGCTTGTTTGGGTTACACAGGAATGAGAAAAAAGGTGCCAGCAGCGAGATTCGATCAGGAGACCTCACTATTTTGTAATAAGCGCGTTATCACTAGGTTGTGAACTCACTGATTACTAGCAATAGTAAAAAGCATGTAAGTATGCCTAAAACCATCAAAGTCGATTTTCAAACGCTTGAGAGTTGTGTCTTGCATTTTACATATGTTGAAGTCCTAGTCTTGCCCTACACATCCTGTCAATATGAATAAAATCGGTGTGGGAAGTTCCTGCGATCTCCTTGTCAGAAATCTGTTGAAGAAGCAAATGCATAAGCCTAGTTTGCCAGTAACTGTGATACTGAGTACTCCCGAGTCCACTTCGTACGGGAGCGAGACGTGAGCTATCTGCAGTTTCCATTATTGGGACTGACCAGCTTGAGGGGTCCACTTAGTTGCGGGTGCACTTGTGGAGCAACGTTGGCAGAGCCGGTTATACACCGCTTTATCCGGTTACGGCATGTTCTAATGAGGTGGCCTGGTTTATGAAAGAACGTCCATTCCTCGTTGCGATACGGGGAATTACTTGTCATATACATGAAAGCAATCTGGACACGCTCATTAAGTTGGGTACTGTGTATGTCGGATGTGTTATATGAGATCCTCACTTAATGACGAAGAAGGCACAGAAAAGATTAGCGAATTTATCGTAACTACGCGACACTGTGATGTGCTGTCTGCAGGTTTCCAGATAACACTGCGGTACCTGGGTTTCCTGCTACGGCCCGCTTGTCAGGGGCTCAGATGATTTTACTGAGCTGCTTGTCAGGTTGCAAAACCGAAACTCCCTTTCCACATTTAAAGCGGTGCCCTGTGGTCTGTACAATTGGCAGCGCAATCTACACGGTAGGTGGTAAAATTTCATTGTCATACATTGGTTAGGGAATCCGCATACAACCGCTAACATGATTCGTTCTCTGTTGAAGTGATTTGAACACACAGAGATACTTGCAAACATAATATTTAGCACAACTTTGAAATACAGAAACGTCTTGATCGCAAATTCTTTATTAAGCTGTACGCATTTCAATATTTCATCAACAGACTGAAGCTGTGGATTATACTGTACAAGAAAATTGACTATACTACATATTTACATAATAACATAGGTATGAATCCTAGTATACAGAAATTTCAGTTAATATCGCACTTATATCTAAGTCTGACTTCACTAAAAAGGTCAAGAAAGTGAGCACGTAGGCTGAATATAATACAGAACTCATCTCATATAAGCATATTTAACAGTTCCGTCGGCTTTTCCAAGACTACCAGTGCCAAAGTGACTGTTGCTATTAAGCTGTCGAGGAAGTAAACGATGGACGGTAGGTGGCGCTAATAGCAATCATAAAAATGAAGTCAAAGAGTACTATTCAAACAACTATGCACTGCGGCTAACTTCATGTCAGAATACCGTAAATATCTTGACAAAGGTACGTTTATTCTACTTTTATGGAGGAGAAACCCACGTATTAACAGCGTGAAATGTGCGTCATTAGGTAGCATCCTCAACAACGTTACAGAGATAGCGGTTAGTCAGTAATCAAAACAGTAGACAAATTTGCAACGAATCACTGATGTGGTACAATATAAAGGTAAAACCGATGCGACCAGAAGTGAACTATAATTAGCGAAAGAATATGTTTACAACCATCACTAAACAAAATGTTACATAAACGTCCCAAAATGTAGTCCTATTGCAATAGACGAACATGTAATAAATGACATACAATAGAGTCATTTAGATGAGCCTAGACTAGCGGCAACAACTTCAAATGAAAGGTACAATTTTTACAATGAAAGGTTTTTTTAACTTTTTTAAAAAACTTAGTGGTATAGTATTACATCGTGTAAGTGCCCAGCTGGATTATGACCAACTGTAATCATAGTACAATAAACAAACAAATAGTGTGTGACATGTAATATAACCATTTAGCTAAGACTGGATAAGTGGTAAAATCTGAAATAAAATAGAAGCTTATATTACAATTTTTTATCTTTCTTTTTCTTCCCTTTTTCTATATTTTGATTTTTATTTTATTCTGTTATTATATATTTGCGCTTTTTAATATAAAGTTTTTGCTGTTCGTCTACACTTACCTAAATGGTTATAATGTATATCATCCATTATTTGTTTAGTATTGTAATATGATTATAGTTGGCCATACTCTTTTGGCATTTCATTTTGTGATGGTTGTAAACAGCTGGATTGGTAAACGCTCTAATACTATACCATTAAGTTTTCAAAAAATTAGAAAAATCAGTTTTATTTTAAAAATAGTTCCCTTTATTCTAAATCGTTGCCACTCATCTAGGCTGACTTAAATGATTCTGTTGTATGTCATTTCTTATATGTTCGTCTATTGTAATATGGTTACATTTGGTGATACATATGTAACATTTTATTTAGTGATGGTTGTAAACTTGTTCTTTCACGACTTATATTTTATTTCTGATCTATATTGATTTTATCTTTATATTGTATCGCATCAGTTACTGGGTGCAAATTTATCTTCTGTTTTGTTTATTGACTAACTACTATGTTTGTAACGTTGTTCACGATGCTACCTAACGACGCACATTTCACGCTGTCAATAAACGAGTTTCTCCTCCATAAAAGTAGAATAAATGTATCTTTGTCAAGTTATTCATAATGTGTGACATGTAGGTTGTCAGAATTTATAGCTGTTTATGTAGTTACTCTTGGCTTCATTTCTACGATTAATATTAGCGCCACCTACCGACATTCGTATAATTCTTTGACAGCTTAATCGCCACAGTCAGTTTGGTACTGGTTGTCTTGGAATGTCCAACGGAACTGTTAAATATGCCTATCTGAGATGAGTTCTGTATTACATTCAGTCTATGTGCTCGCTTTGTGACCTTTTTACAGAAATCTGACTTAAATATATGTAAGATACTAATTGAAAATTCTGTATATGGAATACTAAGATTCAATCTTATGTTATTATATAAATATTTAGTATAGTTAATTTTCTTGTACACTATATTCCACAGCTTCAGCCTGACGATGAAATTTTGAAACGCTTAATGCTTAATAAAGAATTATTGTATAATATTATATTATTATAAATCTCAAAGTTGTGCCAAACCTGAATGCTCACTGTCTCTACCATGGATGTATTTCTCAATCAAGTAATGAAACAGAATTTTGTGAGCATGTTGTGTCCTTAGGGTTCTGTCACCAGTATGAAGTGGCTGTTCTGGGTAGCAAATGCAATAAAGAATCATAAGAGTAATAGCTAAATATAGAAATACGGCTCATTGTAAAGACCTTTAAAAAAATTCGCAAGAATAAAGTACGCAAATCAGAGTTAGATCTAGTAATGCTGATACATTTCAATTTCTATTGTGAATGGTACGTTTTATCTATTCGTTTACCAGATGCGCTGCTAACCAGTTGCCGAACCATGGTTGGCAAGCAGATAAGTTTGGTGACTGTGGACTTATTTGCATTCAACGTGATGCAGCAAATAATTTTGCATTATGTGGAACAGGTTAGGTCGGACTTCGTGAAGTAAATTTAGGCTGTAAAGGTTCGACTTTTCTGAGATGTGCAAATCTGCACGCCAAGCTGGCTGGGGCGCAAATCGACGGACACCAAACTGATATCCTTCCAACTTCAGTTACACTGAAAAAGGTAAATCTGATGATTGTTACTGATAAGGTTTAGCACTGTGTTTTGAAAGTGTAATATAGATAAATATATAGATAACAAATATTGTTCAATTCCTTGAATGCTGGTGCAAGGATGCTTACACGCTAGACTGCTTCGAGCGAGAAGGCCAATCAAGAAGAAGTGATGGCATAGGATGGGAGGCGAGTCGTGCCTTACTTATTTACAAAAGAATGTCGTAATTGTCATCAGCGATTGCTGTACAGATATATAGCAACATCTGTGCTTGACATCGGAATAGTAACTTACAGTTAGAAACAGTGAATGAGTAGGTTATTGGTGAAAAACGTAACATAAGTAAATATAATAATAAAACATCTTCGTCACGTCATACCACGCTTTCGCTTTATAATTTATCTATTTCTTTTTCGGATATACTTTCTTTGAAGCTACCCATTGGAGAAAACTAGCATCTAATGCTCTTTGTCAACATCTCTCTCATAATGGAGCAAAGCTGATTCAGTTTTTCAAGCAAACAAATGGGAAGTTACAGTACACAAAATGGAAACCAAAATCGTCGCCATGGTTCTGCAGTCAGCTGATTGTGTGATTTGAAATAATGTTTGTATAGTGCATGTACTGTGTGCGGTAATCGATACTGAGACATGAATGAACAATGTAGCACTTGTGTTACATTGTATGAAGTAACTTTTTAGCAGAACAGTACAGTACCCTACGAATAAACTGGATGAGGTAGCCCTGTTTTCCACAGACTGTGATTCTGTTCGGGAGGATAGAGGTTACAGTCTCCATCCAACCATCCTGATTTAGATTTTCCGTAATTACACTAAATTACTTCAGGCAAATGGCGAGATGGTCCATACCGTGAGACCACACCCGATTATGTGTCCTATCCTTGTTAAACTACTCCTGTAGGCATGTAAATACGTATTTGTTCAGGGTGAGTCAGCTGCCCCTACTGATGTCGTTATATGCAACCTGCAATAGAAGTTATAACTGGACTTCAGAAACCACACGCGATATTTTCACATTCTGTCGCTCGCTACGCGAAAACATTGTCCTACATAAAAAAATGAACAGAACATTTTTGTAGGAAATTTGATTTAGTTAAATTTTGTAGTGCGATACGTTTCCACTGGGGGCCACAGCTTTCGAGTTATTCAAGAAAAAATTACAAAACTGACCTTCAAACGCACTTCCACCCCCACACTCATCCCTCACCAGTCAAGATTTCTAGCATTGTTGTTCTTGACAAAAAAATTCAAATGGTTCAAATGGCTCTGAGCACTATGGGACTCAACATCTTAGGTCATAAGTCCCCTAGAACTTAGAACTACTTAAACCTAACTAACCTAAGGACATCACACACACCCATGCCCGAGGCAGGATTCGAACCTGCGACCGTAGCAGTCCCGCGGTTCCGGACTGCAGCGCCAGAACCGCTAGACCACCGCGGCCGGCTGTTCTTGACACTCCCTCTTATCAAGGTACAAGAATTTCCAACTATTCAATTTTTCCCAATATTCGGCTTTGTTTGGTCTCTACTGATTGGGCTATTACGCCACCAGCATAGTCGGCTACTTCGTTAACATTACTAATTTAAACCTGTCCATAAGGGTAATGACAGAAAAATGACTTTCTTAAACGTTACGCTAGAGCTAATTACGGTGGATATCCAAATTTAACTATTACAAGCACAGTACTTTCCTAGCCAGAAAGCCTGACGAATACAACGATGCAATTGTTTATTTTATGCTGTTAAAATTCATAAAATTCTTTGGAAAAATTTACACAAATCGCAATTTTACAATGTGCAAGTGCTCAACTAAACCGATGGCGTAATAACACCAGCCAATGAAGACAAAAAAGGTCAAATGTGAGAAATAATTCGACCAGTCACGTACCTTTTTTGTACAGTGACAGTAGGCAGTGCCATGAACAACGCACTAGCAAACCAGACCAGTGGAGGCTGAATGTGGGAGTGGAGGAAGATTTGAAGGTCACTCCTGTAAATTTTTCTCGAATAAGAAGACAACTACGGTCTCTAGCGAAAACGTATTCCTGTATAAAATAAAGCATCTCAGAAAAAGGTTCTTTTCATTTTTTCTGTAGGACTAATAGTTCGTGTGTAGCGAGCGAGAGAATACGAAAATCTAGAATGTCAGATATAACACTGTGGGTTGCATAAAACGACATCGGTAGGGGCAGTTGGATCACCCTGTATACGAATTACTACTTTGTTTTTAAGCTGTAATAACATGACTTGTCCATTATACTTGCTGAAGTTATCCTAGGATTAATCACACTAAAACTACAACTATTATCTGCCCGCATCTCGTGGTCGTTCGGTAGCGTTCTCGCTTCCCACGCCCGGGTTCCCGGGTTCGATTCCCGGCGGGGTCAGGGATTTTCTCTGCCTCGTGATGGCTGGGTGTTGTGTGCTGTCTTTAGGTTAGTTAGGTTTAAGTAGTTCTAAGTTCTAGGGGACTTATGACCACAGCAGTTGAGTCCCATAGTGCTCAGAGCCATTTTGAACTATTATCTGACCAGAACAACGAATTTACAGTGTCGGTTCAATACCTATTGCTTAGTTACTCCGAACGTTGTATGCTCACGTGTTCATTCAAATACATTTTATACCTCGCTATGTGCAGCCTGTTGACGGAATTCAGCCCTAATAGTAAGGATTAACCGTGAACTGGCACAATGAGTTTAAACATAACTCTATTAACATCAAGGAATTGTTGTTCAGAATTCTGAAAAGTTGTTCTAACGAAATAAGTAATGTCCTTTCTGATATGGGTAATGCACCGCTGACACACGGAATTATTCCAAACGGATTGAAATTTGCTCTTATTAAACCTCTTTATAACAAAAGTGACAAGAAAGCCTTAAATAATTATCGTCCAATTTCATCACTGATGTCTTTTTTCAATCTATTCGAAAAAGTGATGTGTTCAAGAATAGTCTCACATTTTTAAGTAGAAACAATTTCCATGATAGTCGTAGTTTAGATTCCAGAAGGATTGCTTGACTGTGAATGCTGTTTATACATACGCTCCCTAAATATTGCAAGCCTTAAATAACAGAAACCGCCAGTTGGTATTTTTGTGATCTTGCTTGACTGTGAATGCTGTTTATACATACGCTCCCTAAATATTGCAAGCCTTAAATAATAGAAACCGCCAGTTGGTATTTTTGTGATCTTTCCAAGGCGTTTCATCATGTTACTCTCTTAGAAGAACTTGAGTTTTATGAAAATGATAGCTTTACACACAACTGGTTTGAATCATACTTAATTAAGAGAATGCAAACTACTTTCCTGAATAATTCAAACAATGTTGAAAGAAGAGAAAATTTTAGTGATTAGAGAGAAATTACAAAGTAAGTCCCACAAGGTTCAATTTTGGATCCACTTTAATTCCTTATGTATTTCAATGACCTTCCACGTAACATTCATCAAGCAGATTTGGTGTTTTTTTGTGGATGATACAAGTGTTATAATAAATCCTATTGGAAAGAAAGCAACATAAGAGACTGTTAATGCCGTTTGTCAAAGACTTGTTGAGCGGTTCTCTGAAAATGGGCTCTTCCCTAATTTCGAGAAAAAACACTATTTTCAGTTCTGTATAACAAATAAAGGCATACTGACAACTGATGTAGCACGTTAACAGGAGTGAGGATACAATGAACCAAATTTTAGGGTTTATGTATTGATGAAAACTTGAACTGGAACAAGCATTTTACTGAGCTTATCAAATAATTAAGTTCATAATCTTTGGCTCCTCATACTATTGATAGCCTTGAAAACAAATGAATCGGCTGCTGCAAATTTCTCCTAAATAAAATCTTATGGTACAATGTCCTGGAGTAATTCATAACATGGAAAGGAAGTACTGAGTGCACAAAAGTGGACAATAGGAATAAGTAGTCAATACCAACAGTCGTTATAGAGGCACTTCTTCAGGCAGCTAGGCATTTTAACTGTACCATTACAATGCATAAATTTGATAATGAAATTTGTCATAAGTAATCCATCACAATTTGAGAAGATTAGTTATGTCCATATCTACCACACTAAAGAGAAAAATGACTTACATGACTAACTATTATGTTGCCAGTGACTCAAAAAGCAGTCGAATATGCAATAACAAAATTTTTTTATCATTTGCTCAGTAACGTAAATTTTTATTTACAGGTTGGTAGCCTGAAAAAATAAATAAATAAACTTAGTTTTTAAGTACAGTTGCACTTGTAGGACTAAAAGTAATATGTTCAGTAACGTTAACTCTATTATGTACACACATCCTGGGGACCCATTCCTTATCACTTCGATTCATTGAAATGGTTTACCGAACGTATGGGGTGTAATGGGTGTAAGTGCAGATTAATATGTACACAGATCAGAGAATTGGTTGTTTTTTCTCTGCATCGAACAATTTTTCCACATGCACATCACATGATTTACTACCTGATGTTTTCTGCTTGGTTGTAACTGCAACACTAAGTGGGCTATAACTTTCAGTATAGGCTAGCCATTTCACGTCATGTGCCCGCACTTCAACACCTGATCTGCTGCCCAAAGGGAAAATAAGCAGCAATGGCTTGCTCTTACCCTATGTACTTGCACGTATTAAAACTAAACTAAACTCCGCCCGAAAAGGCCATGAAGGCCCAACGGTACCGACCGACCACCGTGTCATCCTCAGCCCACAGGCGTCACTGGATTTGGATATGGAGGGGTATGTGGTCAGCACACCGCTCTCCCGCCCGTATGAGACCGGAGTCGCTACTTTTAAATCAAGTAGCTCCCCAGTTTGCCTCACAATTGCTGGGTGCACCCCACTTGCCAACAGCGCTCGGCAGACTGGACGGTCACCCATCCCAGTGCTAGCCCAGCCCGACAGCGCTTAACTTCGGTGATCTGACGGGAACTGGTGTTACCACTGCGGCAAGGCCGCTGGCACTTGCACTTGTTAACCAACCTAAAACATACTATTCCTAATAGCTATAATTATTAGTCTGCAAATGAAGTAAATATTGATGAAATGTTGTTCAGTGCAGCGTTCTCGATCGCCAATGAAAGTATCTGCACTTGTACCCATTACATCCTGTATAAGTAAGGAGCGAATGACAAAGACGGCCCAATGAATTCTGCGATTCTTGGAATGTTGCTGGTGTATAAGGTTAATCCAGTCTCATCATCATGAACGAGCAAAGCAAGTAGAGGAATCACGTGGATTCACTCATGCCAAAAATGTGAAGACCCAACCATCGCAAGGAAAAATTCATGCCGAGTGTTTTTCAGGACTGTCGCGATGTGGTGCTAACAGAGTATGCTCGTAACTGGTTAACCGTCGCATGAGTAAAAATGGTTCAAATGGCTCTGAGCACTATGGAACTTAACATCTTTGGTCATCAGTCCCCTAGGACTTAGAACTACTTAAACCTAACTAACCTAAGGACATCACACACATCCATGCCCGAGGCAGGATTCGAACCTGCGACCGTAGCAGTCGCGCGATTCCAGACTGAAGCGCCTAGAACCGCTAGACCACCGCGGCCGGCTCGCATGAGTATTCTAGCACAATATCCCGATGGCGTGTCACAGGTACCTCCCAAGACGAAACGTTGTAAAAGCAGTTCAAAGACATGTTTCTGCTTCTCGACAATGTCCCAGCACGTCCTGCACAGGACACAGTCATACCAACTGCTTCTTTGGGCTATCATATTTTGCCTCAGTCCCGTTTTTTAACATGATACTCAATGACTTCTTCCTCTTTCCTCGGATGAGGAAACCGTTACATGGCAGACATTTACACGAGGGCGTGCTTGAGAGTAATACCTCAGAATTTTTATGTGGCAATTCTTCATCTCTGTTCTTCATGTCTACATATTTGCAGCCCTCTTTTTCTAGAGGGCCCCGAATTGTAGTATGTAGAATGGCGGTGCGCACCGTAATTACGCCGGTGTAATCGAGTTTAGAATTTGAAGAGTTCGTTCACATATGGAGCACCCTATCCGTCAGAGCGACAATGCCACACCACACACGAGCGCTGAGACATCTGCAACAATCCGATGCCTTGGGGTCACTGTCATCGATCATTCTCCATACAGTTCCGACCTGGCCCCATTCGATTTTTATATATTTCCGAAACTTAAAGAACACCTTCGAGGACTTCACTTTTATAGTGATGAAGCAATGTAAGCACTGGGACGTTGTGGCTCCGTCAGCAGAGCCAACGTTCTACAGTGACGGTATCAACAAACTGGCCTCTCCTTGGAAGGAACGTGTTCGTCACCAGGGTGACAACATTAAGAAATAAATCTGAAGACATGAAGAATAAAGATGTAGAATGTTAAAAACGTTTGTTTTATTTTAAAAAGCTTTAAATGTTTGTACATAAAAATTTCAGAGTCATGTCCAGCACGCCCTCATAGAACGATAGAGGGATTATTTTAGAAGGTGCAGCGTTTCTTCAGCACCGAAAATACGGACTCTACACCTACACCTAAATCGACATCTACATCGCTACTTTGCACATAACACTTAAGTGCCTGGCAGAGAGCTATTCGAAGCATCTTCACAATCATTCTCTGTTAGTTCACTCTCGAAAAGAGAGCGGGAAAAACAAACACTTCAATTTTTCTGGTGCGAGCTCTGATCTCCCTTATTTTATTATGATGAACGTTTCCCTATGTAAGTCGATGTCAACAAAATATTTTCGCATTTGGAGGAGAAATTAGGTGATTGAAACGAAAAACGCCTTTGTTTTAATTATGTCCACCCAAAATCCTGTGTAATGTCCGTGACACTCTCTTCCCTATTTCTCGATAATACAAAACGTGCTGATCTTCTTTGAACTTTATCGATGTTCTCCTTTAATCCTATCTAGTAAGGACACCATACCGCATAGCGATACTCCAAAAGATGCTGCATCAGTCTCCTGCCAAAAAGTCGTAGTTTTGGTTCGCTTTCCCACAAAATTAGTTCCATGTCAAGTTATTTGTCACAGTAGTCCCTAAGTATTTAGTTCATTTCACAACCTTTAGATCTGCGTAATTTGTCGTATAAGCGAAATTTAGTGGATTTCTTTTAATACTCGTGTGGGCGACTTCAAACTTTCCATCATTTACAGATAATTTTGGCACCTTATAGCTATCGTGTCTAAATCATTTTGCAATTGATTTTGATCGTCTGATGACTTTACTAGGCGGTAAATGACGTAGGGCTGCTGAGATTGTCTCCTAAATCCATTATACAGGGTGAATCACCTAAAAATTGCACCGAAAATATTGTGGAAATGGAAAGTGCTATTGATGTGTGGTTTCAACAGAATAGGTTGACAGCCAGGAGCTCGTATAATAAGCAAATCAACAGTGTAACAAAATTTGGAAAGTGCTATTTGTGCAGACAAACAGTTTTTTAAGTTGAACTGTACCTACTGACATAAACAGACTAAACGTAGTGTAAATTAGAATGTCAGTGGTGTTTGTTGCAGGATTCTAGTGCTAATTGTTTACGAGATACCGTATTTTAAAAAGTTTCCAGACCGACACTTGTGTATTACCTGTGGTAGCACACACTAAAGGACAACACAAGTTAATACACTAGTTATGTGGACCCTGTCCAGTAACGAAACAATTGACCATCGCATTTTGTGTTCAAAATGATCACCGCCAGCGACAACACACACTTCCAGTCTGGTATGGAACGACCGCTGCACACGCGCCAGCAATTCAGGGAAGAAGTCCGATCACACAGCAGTAATTCGCTGTTGTATATCAAGTGTAGACAGCGTCTTTCAGCTTTGCACATAGAAAAAAGTCTACTGGAGTCAAATCCGGGGAACGCATCGGCCGAGGTACAGATCCTCTGCGTCCAAACCAACGATATGGAAACAATTCGTAAAGACATGTTGTAGTGCTTCGAGCATTGTGGGCTGGACGGCTATCATGTTGGCACCAAAGGTTTCTTCTACTCTGAAGAGGAATGTCTTGTAGCACCCGTGGAAGAAGTCTATTAGAAGGCTGCGATACTTGTGCGCTTTCAGCGCTCCGTTTATGAAAAACGGGCCTATGAGTTGATGGTTCATTATCCCACACCACAAGTTTACACCCCATCAACGCTGACGCTCCACCTGAAGGAGCCAATGGGGATTGTCAACGGACCAATAGCGCATGTATCACAGATTTACCTGGCCATGGTTGGCAAATGTGGCTTCATTAATAAACAATATACACGATACATCTAGAGTATCCTGTCTTAATGCCCATGTACACACGTTTACACCCCATCGACGCCGACGCTCCACCTGAAGGAGCCAACGGGGATTGTCAACGGACCAATAGCGCATGTATCACAGATTTACCTGGCCATGGTTGGTAAATGTGGCTTCATTAATAAACAATATACACGATACATCTAGAGTATCCTGTCTTAATGCCAATGTACACACGTTTACACCCCATCGACGCCGACACTCCACCTGAAGGAGCCAGCGTGGATTGTCAATGGACCAATAGAGCATTTATCAGAGATTTACCTGGCCATTGTTGGTAAATGTGGCTTCATTACTAAACAATATACACGATACATCTAGAGTATCCTGTCATAATGCCCATGTGCACACGTTTACACCCCATCGACGCCGACGCTCCACCTGAAGGAGCCATCGGGGATTGTCAACAGACCAATAGCGCATGTATCAGAGATTTACCTGGCCATGGTTGGTAAATGTGGCTTCATTAATAAACAATATACACGATACATCTAGAGTATCCTGTCTTAATGCCCATGTGCACACGTTTACACCCCATCAACGCTGACGCTCCACCTGAAGGAGCCAACAGTGATTGTCAACGGACCAATAGCGCATGTATCAGAGATTTGCCTGGCCATGGTTGGTAAATGTGGCTTCATTAATAAACAATATACACGATACATCTAGAGTATCCTGTCTTAATGCCCATGTACACACGTTTACATCCCATTGACGCCGACGCTCCACCTGAAAGAGCCAACAGCGATTGTCAACGGACCAATAGCGCATGTATCAGAGATTTACCTGGCAATGGTTGGTAAATGTGGCTTCATTACTAAACAATATACACGATACATCTAGTGTATCCTGTCTTAATGCCCATGTGCACACGTTTACACCCCATCGACGCCGACGCTCCACCTGAAGGAGCCAACGGGGATTGTCAACGGACCAATAGCGCATGTATCACAGATTTACCTGGCCATGGTTGGTAAATGTGGCTTCATTAATAAACAATATACACGATACATCTAGAGTATCCTGTCTTAATGCCCATGTACACACGTTTACATCCCATTGACGCCGACGCTCCACCTGAAAGAGCCAACAGCGATTGTCAACGGACCAATAGCGCATGTATCAGAGATTTACCTGGCAATGGTTGGTAAATGTGGCTTCATTACTAAACAATATACACGATACATCTAGTGTATCCTGTCTTAATGCCCATGTGCACACGTTTACACCCCATCGACGCCGACGTCCACCTGAAGGAGCCAACGGGGATTGTCAACGGACCAATAGCGCATGTATCACAGATTTACCTGGCCATTGTTGGTAAATGTGGCTTCATTACTAAACAATATACACGATACATCTTGAGTATCCTGTCTTAATGCCCATGTGCACACGTTTACACCCCATCGACACCAACGCTCCACCTGAAGGAGCCAACAGTGATTGTCAACGGACCAATAGCGCATGTATCACAGATTTGCCTGGCCATGGTTGGTAAATGTGGCTTCATTAATAAACAATATACACGATACATCTAGAGTATCCTGTCTTAATGCCCATGTACACACGTTTACATCCCATTGACGCCGACGCTCCACCTGAAAGAGCCAACAGCGATTGTCAACGGACCAATAGCGCATGTATCAGAGATTTACCTGGCAATGGTTGGTAAATGTGGCTTCATTACTAAACAATATACACGATACATCTAGTGTATCCTGTCTTAATGCCCATGTGCACACGTTTACACCCCATCGACGCCGACGCTCCACCTGAAGGAGCCAACGGGGATTGTCAACGGACCAATAGCGCATGTATCACAGATTTACCTGGCCATGGTTGGTAAATGTGGCTTCATTAATAAACAATATACACGATACATCTAGAGTATCCTGTCTTAATGCCCATGTACACACGTTTACATCCCATTGACGCCGACGCTCCACCTGAAAGAGCCAACAGCGATTGTCAACGGACCAATAGCGCATGTATCAGAGATTTACCTGGCAATGGTTGGTAAATGTGGCTTCATTACTAAACAATATACACGATACATCTAGTGTATCCTGTCTTAATGCCCATGTGCACACGTTTACACCCCATCGACGCCGACGTCCACCTGAAGGAGCCAACGGGGATTGTCAACGGACCAATAGCGCATGTATCACAGATTTACCTGGCCATTGTTGGTAAATGTGGCTTCATTACTAAACAATATACACGATACATCTTGAGTATCCTGTCTTAATGCCCATGTGCACACGTTTACACCCCATCGACACCAACGCTCCACCTGAAGGAGCCAACAGTGATTGTCAACGGACCAATAGCGCATGTATCACAGATTTACCTGGCCATGGTTGGCAAATGTGGCTTCATTAATAAACAATATACACGATACATCTAGAGTATCCTGTCTTAATGCCCATGTGCACACGTTTACACCCCATCGACACCGACGCTCCACCTGAAGGAGCCAACAGTGATTGTCAACGGACCAATAGCGCATGTATCAGAGATTTACCTGGCCATTGTTGGTAAATGTGGCTTCATTACTAAACAATAAACATGATACATCTAGAGTGTCCTGTCTTAATGCCCATGTACGGAAGTTAACCCGATCCTCATAATCATTCCCATGCAGCTGCTGTTCGAGAGAGATGTGATAGCGATGGGACCTCTGCCGATGGTGAATGTGTAGGACACTTGTCTGACTCATACCGCTTCCTCGTGCGATTGAACAGGACCTAACTTGCGGTTCAGCTGCAACAGCAAGAAGAACATTTTCCCCTCTATTGTTGCCACTTGTTTCCTTCTGTTACGTTCTCTAGGTTTACACTACCACTTACACGTAACTGATTCAAGAGGTTGATAGATAACTGCCGAGATAGCTGCCGTCTAATGGGATACCTTGTTGCACACACCGAAAAGAACGAACTGCATTCTTCCCACACTTTCCGTACACCATGAGCATGTCGGCTTCTCCTGCACTTGTGTAACTCATCGTCCACTCACAACGTATTGCTTTGACTGTCATACACTAACTGCCTAGGAAGTCGCAATCGAATCAGAGAAGCACATAACAACATTGTACCTAACAAATCTGCGGGTTGAACGGCACAAAGAAGTGTCGGTGTCGAATCTTTTCAAAATACGATATCTCGCAAACGACTCTCACTAGAATCCTGCAGCAAACACCACTGACATTCTAATTTACCCCACTTTTAGTTTGTTAATGTCAATAGGCATTATTCAAATGCTTCGAATGGCTCTGAGCAATATGGGACTTAACTTCTGAGGTCAGCAGTCCCCTAGAACTTAGAACTACTTAAACCTAACTAAAACTAACCTAAGGACAGCACACACATCCATGCCCGAGGCAGGATTCGAACCTAGGACCGTAACGGTCACGCGGTTCCAGACTGAAGTGCCTAGAACCGCTCGGCCAGTCCGGCCGGCAATAGGCATTGTTCCATTTAAAAAGCGTATGTTTGTACAGAAAATACACTTTCTTACTATTAGTACAATCTGTTGACTGGCAAACAATACAAGCCACTGACTACTAATTCATTCAGTGAAAATCGAATATTAATAGCAGTATCCGCAATATCTAGGTGTAAGTTTTAGGTAACTCATCCTGTATAGATCAGGAACAACAGGGGGGCTATAACACTTCCTTGGGTAAAGCCAGATATTACGCTACTGGCCATTAAAATTGTTACACCAAGAAGAAATGCAGATGATAAACGGGTATTCATTGGACAAATATATTATACTACAACTGACATGTGAGTACATTTTCACGAAATTTGGGTGCATAGATCCTGAGAAATCAGTACCCAGAACAACCACCTCTAGCCGTAATAACGGCCCTGATACGCCTGGGCATTGAGTCAAACAGAGCTTGGATGGCATGTACAGATACAACTGCCATGCAGCTTCAACACAATACCACAGTTCATCAAGATTAGTGACTGGCGTATTGTGACGAGCCAGTTGCTCGGCCACCATTGACCAGACGTTTTCAATTGGTGAGAGATCAGGAGAATGTCCTGTCCATGGCAGCGGTCGAACATTTTCTGTATCCAGAAAGGCCCGTACAGGACCAGCAACATGCGGTCGTGCATTATCCTGCTGAAATGTTGGGTTTCGCAGGGATCGAATGAAGGGTAGAGCCACGGGTCGTAACACATCTGAAATGTAACGTCCACTGTTCAAAGTGCCGTCAATGCTAACAAGACGTGACCGAGACGTGTAACCAATGGCACCCCATACCCTCACGCCGGGTGATACGCCAGTATAGCGATGACGAATACACGCTTCCAATATGCGTTCACCGCGATGTCGCCAAACACGGATGCGACCACCATGATGCTGTAAACAGAACTTGGATTCATCCGAAAAAATGACGTTTTGCCATTCGTGCACCCAGGTTCGACGTTGAGTATACCATCGCAGGCGCTCCTGTCTGTGATGCAGCGTCAGGGGTAACCGCAGCCATGGTCTCCGAGCTGATAGTCCATGCTGCTGCAAACTTCGTAGAACTGTTCGTACAGATGGTTGTTGCCTTGCAAACGTCCCAATCTGTTGACTCAGAGATCAAAAAAATGGTTCAAATGGCTCTAAGCACGATGGGACTTAACATCTGAAGTCATCAGTCCCCTAGACTTAGAACTACTTAAACCTAGCTAACCTAAGGACATCACACCCATCCATGCCCCAGGCAGGATTCGAACCTGCGACCGTAGCAGCAGCGCGGTTCCGGACTGAAGCGCCTAGTACCGCTCGGCCACAGCTGCCGGCTGACTCAGGGATCGAGACGTGGCTGCACGATCCGTTACAGCCCTGCACATAAGATGTCTGTCACCAAGAGTGCTAGTGATACGAGGCCGTTGGGATCCAGCACGGCGTTCCGTATTATCCTTCTGAACTCACCGTTTCCATATTCTGCTAACAGTCATTGGATCTCGACCAACGCGAGCAGCAATGTCGCGTTACGATAAACCGCGATCGCGATAGGCTACAATACGACCTTTATCAAAGTCGGAAACGTGATGGTACGCATTTCTCCTCCTTACACGAGGCATCACAACAACGTTTCACCAAGCAACGCCGGTCAACTGCTGTTTGTGTATGAGAAATCGGTTGGAAACTTTCCTCATGTCAGCACGTTGTAGGTGTCGCCACCGGCGCCAACCTTGTGTGAATGCTCTGAAAAGCTAATCATTTGCATATCACAGCATCTTCTTCCTATCGGGTAAACTTCGCGTCTGCAGCACGTCATATTCGTGGTGTCGCAATTTTAATGGCCAGTAGTGTATTCTGTATCACTCGAAGATTTTCCGTCAGTTACTTCGAACTGTGACCTTCCTGACAGGAAATGAAGAATCCAGTCGCACAACTGAAGCGATACTCCATAAGCACGCAGTTTGATTAGAAATCGACTGTGAGGAACGATATCAAAAGCCTTCTGAAAATCTGGTAATACTGAATCAGTTTGACATCGCCTGTCGACAGCATGCACTACTTCGTCGGAATAAATATCTAGTTGTGTATCGTAAGAGCATGAAGCGAAGTACGCGTGTATGTGGTTCTTATTACCTTGAAACAGTGTGCTCACCTGTAAGATGACACGAAGCTGATGGCCTTCATCGCGTGGACGTGACCGGTGCAACGCCAGGAGGCGGCAGTGGCACTGAGGCAGTGGATTAGAAAAAGTTGCAGCGTGCAGCTCTGACACGGGGGTATCCACCTTCCGGGAAGGCGCGTGCGTGGCGGCACGTAAGGGAATTCCTGGTGCGTAGCGCGCCCGATCACCGCTGAAGGCGCTGGGCGACGTGCCAGCAGCGGCGAACGCACGCGTGCTTAATCGCGGCAAAGGCCATTGCCACCGGCGTTCACGGCCAACCCGCGTGAAACGGGTTACAATTTCGCAGAAGAAAAGGGCCTTCCACAAAAAGACAGCCAGAGGCTGTGAAACGTTATTCGTACGGTAAACTTTGCTTGGGCGGTTCAGAGTGGTGCGGCCCATAACACTGATGAACTGCGGGGACACTTCGGTAAGGAAAGAAGCTGAAGTGATGAATTAAAATATGTGTCAAGGCCGGGACTTGAAACTGGATCTTTTTTTTACTTTTTGTGCAAAGGAACCTTCCTAGTGTAGAAAGGGAGGGTTGAGAGAAACTGGACAGGGGTCGTAACCCCTGGCCAGCATGTTCCGTTCCCTCCCCCACGAACCAAGGAAAGCGTAGGGAACGTGGACTAGACGTACAGTACGTTCCACACGGTGTATCAAAAAGAATCATCCGATTTGGCACTTCTATATTTCTGAAACTATTAAACATATACAATGAATTATTGATGAATGGGAAACCCGAAAAGTTTTTTTTTTACTATAAAAATACAGCGACCAGCCACTTTTTTAATGCGTTTTATGTATGCCAATATGCATTTCGGGTGTGCACCCATCTTCAGCTGGCAAATTACATGTATCTTCAGTTTCTACAGTGGTACAATATCGACAGCAGTTTGGATGCTGCAGCTGGCATTCTCCTCTCCTTGTTTTTTCTTGGGTTCTCTTCTTTTTTGAAACAACAACAAAAAATGGTTCAAATGGCTCTGAGCACTATGGGACTTAACTTCTAAGGTCATCAGTCCCCTAGAAGTTAGAACTACTTAAACCTAACTAACCTAAGGCCATCACACACATCCATGCCCGAGGCAGGATTCGAACCTGCGACCGTAACGGTCGCGCGGTTCCACACTGTAGCGCCTAGAACCGCTCGGCCACCCCGGCCCACACTGCAGCGAGCATATCTTGATTTACAGCTTCCACAGCTGCTGTTATGCGATGTCTCAGTTCATTCATTGTCGTTGGTAACGGAGGCACATAAACAGAGTCTTTTATAAACTCCCACAAGAAATAATCACCTACTGTCAGGTCTGGTGACCTTGGAGGCCAGTAATGTAAGGCTGAGTCATTTAGTCCAGTGCGATCAATCCAACGTTCAGTAATCCTTTGATTTAAAAATTCCCGCATTTTCAGATGCCAGTGTGGCGGTGCCCTATCCTCTTGGTAAATGAAGTCGTTCGAATCGGTCCCCAACCGTGAGAAAAGAAGGTACGAACGGATTTCTGCGGACTCCTTTTGAAACTATGGCGGATGCGTTCGACGTCAGTTTCAGACACTCGGGTACAACTCGGCGATTTGCCTTTACACGAGCAACCTGTTTCTCGGAATTGTTCATGCCATAGTCTAATGCTGTGTGCAGTAGGAGGATCCAAGCCATACCCAGTACGAAAGTCACACTGAACGGTTATTAATGACCCGCATTGCGCAAAACGTAGAGCACAAAACGCTTTCTATTGTCCCGGCACCATTTTTACTAGAACTGAAGTGGGTGCACACTGCTGCTATCTAGCGGGAATGATGTAAAGCTCGAGAGTTTGTTCTTTCCGACGGTACATTGTTCACACACATACCTCAACAACATAATAGTTATGATTTTTAAAAATCGAATGATTCTTTTTGATACACCCTGTTTACACTATAATGTTAAATGCAACGTCCGCAGTGACATCTCTGGAAGTGGTCTCGAATCTGCACTCAATGCGCTTTCGCACATTGTGAAGATAAACAGTGTGAGAGTTGAACGTTTCGTTTTTTCTGTTGCAGTTTTGGCTGTTCACACTTATTTACAGCCAATTTAAAAGTTGAAGAAATGTGAAACATTTATCAAAAATGCCTTCTGTCGTCCGTTAAGAAGCTGTTTGGATGCAAACTGGGTGCTTCAAGAGGATAATGGTCCGAAACATCGCAGTCCTCTCTGTACAGCGTGGAGACAAGACAATGGGGTATCCACGATGGATTGGCCTGCAATGTCTCCGGATGCAAATCCCATCGACGTTTGATAGGATATTAAAATGAAGCTTAAAGGGAAGCCAGTATATACTTTGAAGCATTAACCTCTAGATAATTGTGCAATCAGTAATGACATGTATTTTCATGTAAACATACACACATCAAAACAAGTTTTGCATCACTTCGGTTCCGAGAGTTCCAGAACCTATACAGAAAATTGGAATAGAAATCAACATTAACATCATTTCCTCCCCTTTTTTTGCTCATTAAATCCACACATTGCATGTTGTACCACCATACAACGAGATCTTCAGAGGTGGTGGTCCAGATTGCTGAACACACCGGTACCTCTAATACCCAGTAGCACGTCCTCCTGCATTGGTGTATGCCGGTATTCGTCGTGGCATACTATCCAGAAGTTCATCAAGGTACTCTTGGCCCAGATTATCCCACTCCTCAATGGCGATTCGGCTTTGATCCTCCAGAGCGGTTGGTGTGTCAAGTCGTCCATAAACAGCCCTCTTCAATCTATCCCAGGCATGTTCGATGGGGTTCATGTCTGGAGAACATACTGGCCACTCTAGACGAGCGATGTCGTTATCTTGAACGAAGTCATTCACAAGATGCGTTCGATGGGGGCACGAATTGTTCCATGAAGACAAATGCCTCGCCAATATGTTGCCGATATGGTTGCATTATCGGTCGGAGGATGGCATTCACGTATCGTACAGCCGTTACGGCTCCTTCCCTGACCACAAGCGGCGTACGTCGGCCTCACATAATGCCACCCCAAAACAGCAGGGAACCTCCACCTTGCTGCACTCGCTGAACAGTGTGCCTAAGGCGTTCAGCCTGACCGGGTTGCCTCCAAACACGTTCCGACGATTTTCTGGTTGAAGGCGTATGCGACACTCATCGGTGAAGAGAACGTGATGCCAATCCTGAACGGTCCATTCCGCATGTTTTTGGGCCCATCTGTACCGCGCTGCATGGACGTCGGGAGTGAAGTTGCGCATCATGCAGCCTTTTGCGCACAGTTTGAGTCGTAACACGACATCCTGTGGCTGCACGAAAAGCATTATTCAACAAGGTGGCGTTGCTGTCAGGGTTCCTCCGAGCCGTAATCCGTAGCAGTTCCTGCCGCTCTGTACATCCTCCATGTCCGAACAACATCGCTTTGGTTCACTCCGAGACGCCTCGGCACTTCCCTTGTTGAGAGCCCTTCCTGGCACAAAGTAACAATGTAACAATGCAGACCGTCTAGGCATGGCTGAACTACAGAGAACACGAACCGTGTACCTCCTTCCTGTTGGCGAGACTGGAACTGATAGGCTGTCGGACACCCTCCGCCTAATAGGCGCTGCCCATGAATGTTTGTTTACATCTTTGGGCGGGTTTAGTGACATCTCTGAACAGTCAAAGGGACTGTGTGATACAACATGCACAATCAACGTCTATCTTCAGGAGTTGTGGAAACCTGGTTGATGCAAAACATTTTTTGATGTGAATATATTTATAATAGTGGCTTTTAGTTCATAGAGATAATGGCGTACACTTTCTTGTGGAACTGACTGTACAAGCGCATCAATGAGACAACAATTTTGTTTTTATTTTTTATTTATTTCATTTTCATTTTTTTTATACCACCGAGCATAGGAGGAAACCGATGCCCAGAGGAGTAGGGAGTGGCAATTCGCCACACTCTGTGAGGCTATCGACGTATAGTCTTTTGGAGAAGAACATTCCAATGATCACAGAATAACCAGTGCTATGAAAAATGAGTGGATCAACACCTCACTGCAATAACACCCCAACTGCAGGGTGGGTTAAGAAACACACTACAAAGAACATTAAAGAAAAATTGTGTATATTTGGGATTGCGAACAACTGCATAATGTAGTTCATTAAGGAAGTGCCAAAAATCAAGTTCATTTTTCTCGCCATCACCAAACAAGGAGTGAAACGCGTGTTCATAAATCCACGTCACAGAGTTCGTCTTTATTTGTGGGAAGCGTCCACAAAGAGAAGCAGGTGAGGATGTATCTGATGAGGAGTCGTACAGGTAAATAGGGCCAGTACCTACAGCATCAAGAACCATAAACCTGTCCCGATCCGCACACAAGGCGATGCTCGTCCGTGTCCAGAACATCACAGGCGAAACACAACAGGGTGTCTGCGAGGTGAATCCCATGAAGACATGACCGGTATACTTGCTTCCCATTGAATGTGAGGTGGCCGGCCGGTGTGGCAGAGCGGTTCTAGGCGCTTCAGTCTGGAACCTACGGTCGCAGATTCGAATCCTGCCTCGGGCATGGATGTGTGTGACGTCCTTAGGTTGGTTGGGTTTAAGTAGTTCTAAGATCTAGGCGACTCATGCCCTCAGCAGTTAAGTCTCATAGTGATAAGAGCCATTTGAACCATTTGACTGTAAGGTGCCATGCAGACTGAACGCCAGTACCATGAAAAGGAGCGCACACCGATCGCCAGACGGCACTTCAGTCGGCGGGGGATGCTTCCCCTCAACCACATTCAGTGGCCTGCTGAAGAAAGCCATAAATTGCCTTCGGGAGCATTAAGCGTGTTGCCAGTATTGCAGTACGGAGATAGTTCAGTTCAGGGAAAAATAGTGAACGTAAAGGAACGGCGGCTGGAGTCCAAGAGCTGGATAGGTACTGAGAGAGAGTGCAGTACATGGATCTCCGGTAATAGGCTGGTAACACGCATAGGACAACAACGCCAAAGGATCATTTGAGAGATGACGAAAAGGGCTATGGCTCCATCAGAGACATGATATACGCCGAAAGCACCCCCGCACAGCGGGAAAGTAAGGGTATCATACCGTACCGTGAACAGCAAGTCACTGCAAGCTGGTGCCGGTAGCATGTGGTGGGCCATGGATGATACAAAGTGGAGTGTCTGTGACATATGGAAGATACACAACATCAAATTTACATACTGTGTCAGTTTCAAAAGATCGAGGGCTAGTAAACGATGATATATGAGCCCAGCTCGTAATTGGGACAGCAGGCGCAGGCGGTTGAGAGCGATCGTGCTCCATCGATCACTTACGAAATCTAATGTGTAGCATCGGATAGTAGCAGCTACAGGCAATGGAGCAACGCTGTCCACGGGAAGCCCCGCACCTATAGCCATAGCGCTCGATTTTTGGATGTTGAGTGAACTACCAGAAGCCTTGTCGTAGGTAGTAACCCATGTCAGGGATTCCTTGACCTGAGCACATCTATGAAGAATGAGGAAATGATTGTCCGCATAAGCAGTACAGGTGAATACCTGTCCAACGAGAGACATCCCAGACAGTCGTTGACCGAGGCCGCAGAGCAACGGTTCCATGGCGAAAGCGGCGAGAGCGGGCAGCCCAAACAGTGAGTCAAGATGGGAGGAGAGAGGCGGTCATTTTAGAGTACACAGGACGTCGCTCCGTGAAGGAGACGCATTACGACGTCGACGGTAGTATCAGGATTTCCTATATTGCGGAGCATCCCTTCCAGGTGTAATGATTGATCTGATCAAACGCCTGGCTGAAGTCAAGAGCAGCCACAAGGCCAGTCACATAACGAGCTTGAACAAAAGCTATTATGTCTTGATAGCGACAGAAGGCAGTGCAGATGTTATTGGCACCTCCGGTAGAAGTGGTATGATCAGGGGAAACCACATACGGGCCGTCCTTTTAAGTCGTGCAGCCAACAGTTGGGTAAAGATCGTGTCGCTGTGGAGCAACCTCAAGGAGCGATAATCGCTTATCTGTGATGTACCTCAAGGCTTATGGATGGGAATGAGGAGAACATTGAGAGAACTATATGGGATCTGGACGATAGACGAAATTGGGTCCCGACAAATTTCGGACCACACAGGTGCCATTAGGGGCAAAATTCAGGTAAAAATGGAAATGTCGTGTGGCTAGGGCCTCCCGTCGGGTAGACCGTTCGCCTGGTGCAGGTCTTTCGATTTGACGCCACTTCGGCGACCTGCGCGTCGATGGGGATGAAATGATGATGATTAGGACAACACAACACCCAGTCCCTGAGCGGAGAAAAATCTCCGACCCAGCCGGGAATCGAACCCGTGCCCGTAGGATTGACAGGTCTGTCACGCTGACCACTCGGCTACCGGGGCGGACAAAATTCAGGTAAAACTTTAGTGGAAGGCCATCAGGGCTGGTCGATTTGTTCATAGAACCCACCCGAACAGCATCACAGACTTCGATATCCATGACGTCGGCAAGCAAATCCATCGCCGCATCCCTATAAACTGAGCCAAAGGAGAGAGTTAGGAGACTTACGTAATATTGGCAGGATGGTAACATTGTGCAGAGTACAGTATAACATAATGTGCATAGGGGAGGGAGGGGGGTGAGATCCTATGCTGCACTGGGTATCTAAGCGCCGCCCATCATCAGTCATAAGAATATTAATCAAAGTCCTCTAACAGTGGTGCCATTTCGTTATCTCGTGGTATATAGACGGACACTCCTGAGCTAACCCGTCATGTGTGCACGCCCTGACCACATCTCCCTCAAGATGACTACGAGAGAGATCAGTGAGCTGTGCCTTGGCACGATTCATCATCGCCTAATGATCTGGCGAATGTGGCATTGTAGTACATTCTTGGAGAATGGTGAAGTGGAAATCATGGGTTCGTCGCTGCCACACTGCGACCTCCCTTCCATAACTAATCCAGGCTTTTTAGAAGGCAGGCTTTGCACAGAGTAACCTGCACGACAGGGCAGACTGATATGCATCACTGCGTCGGTGCAAATTGTCCATGTGTCTCGGCGAGCTGCCGGCCGACGGCTGAAGTAGGATAGATCATATTTAGTTTCCATAGTCCCCAGTGCTCCACAACCTTTGGCGAGAGATACTGGTGGCACAGATATATGCGTCATAATCAGAGAACACAAAGCGCCAGACATCAACAGCCTGCATCCCACCGACAATATCGAGGAAGATACAAATACAGTCGAGGTGACTGGAAGAACGGCTGTGAAATTTAACGCCGTGCATGGAGATTAAAGTGGCAGTTGGTCTTTGGGCGCCTGGGTTGAGTTGAAGTCACCTCTCAAGATAAAAGCATCCTGCCGACTCAGGAAGAGTGGTGTGACCGCCTCAGAGTAGAAACTGAAGTGATCTGAACCAGATGGCGCGTAGACGTTGATGATCGTGACACCACCGAACGTTGGAACCATACCTCTGGGAGCTGGAGACTGCATCAGCGAGGATACCGTCATGTAAGGAGATCGCCACCACACTAGCAGTTAGGGGTGTGCTGTAATGCCATGGGGAGCATAATAAGGTTGCAACATGCACCTCCCGAAGGAGAGCAACGTCAGCATCTGCAGCATACAGCATTTCATGGAATAAATGCCAGCTTATGGCGCTCTCAAATGGTACAGATACTGACTGAGCTAGGCGATAAGTCTGAAAAGCTGCCATCGGCAGGAGGGTGGGAGATGCAAAAATGGTTCAAATGGCTCTCAGTAGTATGGGACTTAACATCTGAAGTCATCAGTCCCCTAGAACTTAGAACTACTTAAACCTAACTAACCTAAGGACATCACACACATCCATGCCCGAGGCAGGATTAGAACCTGCGACCGTAGCCGTCGTGCGGTTCCAGACTGAAGCGCATAGAACCGCTCGGCCACACCGGCCGGCTGGGAGATGCAAAAACAAAGGAAATATAGGGAGTTCCCCATCAGGCCCATGAGGAAGGGCACATCACTACACCAGTATGACGGAGAGGGAGCCGAGCCCACAAAGGGAGTTCCGTCGCTTTGTACACGTCCAGAACGCCAATCCTCAGCACAGATGTCGTCCATCCAGGAGACAGACGTTTCACCGTGCCGTTTCAGTGGAACAGTCAAAGGTGCACACAGACATTAAAATGGCGGGAACCGTATCAGACGCAGACGGAGATGGAGGCGGAGAGAGACGTCGCATCGTCTGCTGCCAGGGCGTCGGAGGACAGCACATCATCCGTGCTGCGCGTTTCTTCCATTTCCTCGGCGACCGCTACTCCTGGAAAAATGGATATGAGCGTACGGCACTGTGGGCCAAGAGTCCCCCATTCGGGCAAGTTCGGTCGCCGAGGGCAAGTACTTATTGCTTTCGACGCCACATTGAGCGACTTGCGCGTCAAAGATGAGGATGAAATGATGATGAGGACAACAGAACAGCAATCCCTGAGCGGAGAAAATCTCCTGCCCCAGCTGAGACTCGAACCCAGGACCCTTGGCGTGGCATTCGGCCGCGCTGACCATTCAGCTAACGGGAGCCGACACCGCTGCTCCTAACATGTCGGAGTACATCCGTGTCGGATGGCGGACGGCTGTTGTTCGATATGCGGTCAGATAGCGGGAAAGAAGAGGTCGGTACAGCTCCATGATCAACGACCATTGGGTCGGAACAGACGGCTCACTTCTGCTGAAGGCCATCATCCCTTAGTACTACCTCCAGCGTCACTGTGGCAGAGGCAGGTAAACCGTCCATCGCGTCGTCGAGAGGAGTCGACGCCAGTGCCGACTGATTCAGAGTGGGAGCAGCAGGCAGCCCCATCGCGGGCTCGTAGAGGGAGGTAACACAGTGGGCGCCGCAGGGAGAGCGACGTCTCCGATTGGGCATATCAACCAGTCTACGTCGGAGACAATCAGAACGGATGTGGTCTACCTGGCCACAACATAAAGAAGTGCGCGGCCGGCTAGCCATCGTACAAGACGACAGCCCTGCAAGTAGGAAGGCACGTGTTCCCGCGGTTCAGTTTTCATCTGACGGACCATTGAGGACACGGTAGGCTTTGAACATCTTTCACGTTTCAGCAACATGACTGACGAAGTTGCCGTGAGGTTCAAAGGCGGCGGCCACCTCTACGTCCAACGGCACCTCAAACGGGAGTTCCAAAAACCTCAACGTACGGAGGTCAAAACTAGTGAACAACCACGACAGCGCCTACATGGCTGTCAGAGCATCTGACATTTAGATAGGTATCATGGCGCCGCACAACGTCGGCGCACAGCTCTTCATTCGCCAGCTTTTTGTACACAGTGGAACTAAGGATCGCAAAATGAATTCTCAGAACAGCTTTCGACGCTAGACACAATTCTTCCCGTATAAACCGTTCTACTTTATATGCTTTTGGTTGTTCATCAAACAAATGAAAAGTTAATGTAATGATGGTCGATGAATTCGGACACGAAGACAAGCGGCTACGCAGAAGTAAATAAAGGTGTGCTTCCTCGCAAGCAGCACAGCAAGCGAGATGCAAGAAAGGTGTGCTCGCCTCACCACTGCCGAAGACAGGCTGCTTACTAGGCAGATGCGATAACCGCTACACCGCGGTAGCATTGTGCCTACCACAGCTGCACGGACCACCCCAGTCCAGTGCCCTCCCTCACACAAAGTTCAGTATTTCTGTGGCCCTCCAATATTGGATATGTGCCTTGGCACAAATTTTAATTCATTACTTCAGCTTCTATCCTTATCGAAGATAAAGTTGAGTCCCATATGTCTCCAGGAAAATGTAATTTCGTCAGATCAATAGATCACCTACCGCTGAGGTGGAGGTAGGATTTTCCCGTTACGTGTAACGCTAGTGTGCTATTCCAATTCGGGGAGCCTCGTGAAAGCCCGCAATTGAAGGCTCCCCCGGGATTTGTGCCCTGCAAAGTAATTCCTTTGCTCTCTGTTATTCAGCGTACTATGCAAAGTGTAAGAACCTTTGCAAAACCAGTAGAGATTTATGTAGAATGGACCTCTCACAAAACACAGTGTGAGATCGGTTTTATTTCGCAAGTAGGTTTCCGGATATAGTGAAATTACGCAGTAAGTTTCACAATTATATGCTAACGATACAGGTTGAGATTCATTGGGAGAGTGCTTAGAAAATGTAGTCCATCAACAAAGGAGGTGGCTTACAAAACACTCGTTCGACCTATACTTGAGTATTGCTCATCAGTGTGGGATCCGTACCAGATCGGTTTGACGGAGGAGATAGAGAAGATCCAAAGAAGAGCGGCGCGTTTCGTCACAGGGTTATTTGGTAACTGTGATAGCGTTACGAAGATGTTTAATAAACTCAAGTGGCAGACTCTGCAAGAGAGGCGCTCTGCATCGCGGTGTAGATTGCTCGCCAGGTTTCGAGAGGATGCGTTTCTCGATGAGGTATCGAATATATTGCTTCCCCCTACTTATACCTCCCGAGGAGATCACGAATGTAAAATTAGAGAGATTAGAGCGCGCACGGAGGCTTTCAGACAGTCGTTCTTCCCGCGAACCATACGCGACTGGAACAGGAAAGGGAGGTAATGACAGTGGCACGTAAAGTGCCCTCCGCCACACACCGTTGGGTGGCTTGCGGAGTATAAATGTAGATGTAGATGTAGATATCACGTTAAAGGCAATTTGTGTAGGGGCTCAGAGTCTAAATAAGTTGAGTGCAGGGTACAGTAGCGGTTAGCGCGTTTAACGGACAGCTGGATCGGTTGGAACACGCGCTAACCGGCAGCAGCTACAGTTACATCAGGCGACTTCTCCAGTGGCGGACGCAGTCAAATGGTTCAAATGCCTCTGAGTACTATGGGACTTAACATCTGTGGTCATCAGTCCCCTAGAACTTAGAACTACTTAAACCTAACTAACCTAAGGACATCACACACATCCATGCCCGAGGCAGGATTCGAACCTGCGACCGTAGCAGTTGCGCGGCTCCGGACTGAGCGCCTAGAACCGCGAGACCATCGCGGTAGGCCGGACGCAGCTAGCAGCAGTACGACGGCAATGTCTCCGAGTACTCCAGGGCAGTCTTCAATGTCGGCTTCCACTACAACCGACGGCATCACCATGGCAGAGGGAACCATCTCAGATCAGATAAGTGCCTGCGCAAATAGTGAGACAACGTGTGACTCTGAAGTTCAAGCTCCACTTATAGATCTCGCGAATATAAAGCAGTCACCTAGTACGTGTAATTCTGAAAACGGAAGTGAGCTGGTTAGTCCGAAATCAGAGCGCGAAAGTGTAACTAGTAGGAGTTCAAGCAAGGGGAATGAATGTGGGGAAAATGTGATGTCTCAGCTAATGCAAATGCTCCAGGGAATGACAAATAATATCAGTGCAGTTCGAACAGATATGGGTACATTGCGAACGGGTATGGGAACATTGCAAACAGTTACGGATACAATTCGGACTGACATGGGTACAATGCGAACTGAAATAGGTTCCATTGTGAAAGAGGAAGTTGAAAAATTATGGGTAACCTTGAAAAAGCAATTGATGATAAATTAAAATGTGTTCGAGTGGATATGGGGAAAATTACAGAGGAAGTTGTAATAGTAAAATCTAAAATCGAATCAGTGGAGAAAGATATTGGGGAGAAAATGGATAAGGTACAGGCCGAACTTGGGGATAAGGTAAGCGACTGTATAAAAGCGCAATATGCTCATAAAAGTGATGTAAATTTAGCAATTAGTGACATTGCCAATCGTGTAGGTGAGGGAGAGAAAGAAGTGGGCAAAATTAAAGATAAAATAGAGTCCAGTATCAATAGTGAAAATGAATTAAAAAAACAAATGCAACAGATAAAAAGTGTTTTAAATTCATTAGCCTCCCAACAAGCCACGGCGGTTATAAATATCCCTTGGGTATATTACCTGATCTGAAAAAACTTGATGCCAAACGCAGTTGTCCAGCTCCAAGGAATTAGAAACAACTAAAAGCTATTTTAGGACTAGCTTTGTTTTTTCGTAAATTCGTACCACAACAATTGATGAACAGTGATGCGTTGCTCAACTTGTTACGAAAAAATAGACTTTCGTTATGGGATGATAAGTGTCAAGAGGACTTTAACAATATTAAGCAGGCATTGGTAAATGCAAACATTCTTAGCCACCCTGACATGTCCAAGGATTTTTGTCTATGCACAGATGCCTCGTCTCAAGGTCTGGGGGCATGCTTCTTTCAGATGCGAGAGGAAGAAGGTAAGGAAGTACCCAAGGTCATCAGTTTTGCTAGTCACACATTATCAGAAGCAGAAAGATATTACCCTGTGTCAGAATTGGAAAGTTTAGCGGTAATATGGGCATTTAAAAAGGTTCTTGTGGGGCAAGAATACCAAAGTTTACTGTGACCACCAGTCACTGTCATTTCTTTTAACATGTAAACTATTGCACCGTAGATTAGCTAGGGAGTGTCTATATTTACAGGAATTCAAGTTCGAAATCCTTTATATTAAAGGAAGTCAGGACGTTATTGCAAGATGCCTTGTCTAGGCTACCATTAGTTTTAGAGGAATTTAGTGAATTAACAGAGCAAGATGCAGAAATCAAAACGTTATTAAATCAAGGTACAACACAACAGTCCGATTATCACAAGTTTTGTAAGCAGATGAAAATTATACAACAGCAAAGTCGCAGTTGAAGTAAAGTCATGCAAAATCATAAGCAAGATGAAGGTGGAAAGGTAAGTAATGAAGTATGGGGACATTATGGAGCGAGCAAATGCACTGCAAAAATTGCAACACTTTGTTATTTTCCAAATTTGAGAAGGCGAGTCCTGCGGGTATTAAGAAAGTGTGCGATATGTCAAAAATCAAAACACTCCAATGTGCCAAAATATACTGAGCTACATCCAATACTCACAAAAAACCCTCTAGATATTGTATCCCTGGACATAGCTGGTCCATATCCAAGAAGTAAAGGAGGAGTAAAATATTAGTACCACTATACGACATTTTCTCGAACCATATCAAAATAATGCCATTAAAAATGCAACAACCACAAATATCAGGAAAAGAATTGAGGGAGGCTATTTGAGAAGAGTAGGTAAACCGAAGGTTCTACTAACTGATAATGCTTCATATTTCGTTGGGCGGAAGTGGAAACAATTTATGACCTCACAGGGCATAAAGCACATATCAGCAAGCTTTTTTCACTCAGAAGCAAGCCCATTTGAACGAATCTTTGAGGACTTTAACCGGTTTATTAGGACATACACCCCTCACAAACATACCCAATGGGTAGAATACGTAACTCCTTTCATGTTAGTTGTCAGTAACCTTCCTCATTCTTCAACAGGTTTCACACCTAATGAATTGATGTTCCAGACAAAGCAAACGAATGAGTGGGTGTCGCTAATACCACAGGTACCCACTACAGAAATGACACTACAAGAGAAAATCAAACAAGCCATGATTACACTAGACAACAGGGCAGAGTATAGAAAGAAAATTTATAACAAGATTGGAAAGTGTTACACGATTTTTTGAAGGGCAATGAGTCCTCTTACGGACTCACCCTAAATCGACGAAATTTGGCAAACTGAATAAGAAGTGGCAATTACTCTATTCAGGGCCATATAAAATTTGCAAAATACCATACCCTGGGACGTACAGATTACCCTATGAGAAAACAGGGAGAGACAAGTTTCTCCACCCTCACAAGGATACAAAAGCTTTTATAGAATGATGAGGCTAGGTAACTTTTTTTCTTTCTATCACAAGATAATTGTACATAGTGTACATAACTCTAAACCTAATTTTTCTTTTGGAGTGTATATTAAGATAAAGTAATGTGTATAGACATAAGTAATTCTTTTGATTTGTACACGTAGGCATAAAATTAACAGCAATGAGAAGTAATACACCGCTTCATGCGAAGCGAAAGTATAAACAAAATTAAAGTATGGCTCAGCTGTCCGCACTCAACAATACGTGCTGACATCAAAGTAGGAGAGGAGGCATTGATCTGTGCGCATGCGCAACAGACTGGCAGAAGGCACAACCAAATAGGACTGTGATATGTACAAGTTGTTAACTTAAATACAAAGTAAACGGAAATACTAAGCAATTGCATCTACTGTCTAAGAACTAAGGAACATATTGATATATGTACGCAGAGATTTAATTAAATACCAAGCTATATAAACATATTTGCAAGCAAAAGGAAGCATTATGAAAACTTACACGAGACGTGTAAGCTAAGGAGAAACGACAAAATACCGTAAGAAATGTCAAATAATTTTCTTTGCAGAGAAAATGATCATAACGTGTAATAGAATAAACGAATGTTTATGAATTTAAATAAAGTACGGAAATATCTGCGGACGGATGTAATGATCAAATACATCAGTGGCCACCGAGCTACGTAATGAAATTAGTTTTAAGTTTTTTCTTTCAGCAACCAGTGCATCGTCATGACGCAGAAGAAAAGTGCGTCGAGGTTGAGGTACCAAATGATGTAACGGGCCGCACCTCGAGTAAACAATTTAGTTATAAGGACATTTATAAAGGTCATAAGGCAAATGAAAAATGAAATATGCATCATCACAGTATATCTCTGTGACATTTATCAGTACCTATTCGCTACAGAGTACACATAAACATTTAAGCATGTGATTAAAAAAAATTTTTTTATCGTGTCACATGAAAGCTTTAATAACGACATTTGCAGGTATTCGAGAAAGATAAGTCATATTTCACACTTAGCTAAACATTAACTGAAGTAAAGAGCACTAACTCATGAAGAAACAACATGATACTACGTGAATGATTAGTCAGTACACATTAGTTCCATGAAATGAAAGTTCTTCGGCAACTAGTCCATTACTGCACGAGTAACATTTCCTCATAAATCCTTGAACCAGTAGACGAGTATTTCCTTTCTTCTCTCCCAAACAAAGGAGGTGGCGCCAAGCGTAGTTAGGCCAGCAATACGCTATGTTTTAGTCGTATTTCTAATGTTTCATTCTCCCTCCCATAAGTGATAAAAGCCTATCTTCATTTTAATGAAGCAAAAATATATCATATGTTTGTATTGTGTCATTAAAATGTGATATGTAATTAATTTGTATATGGGTTGTGAACGAAGATAAGTCGAAGCTAACAAGTGAATTGTAGTAACAGAACACAGTTAATGAAAATTTTTATGACGTTTTAAAACTTAAGAAATTTATGTTCGTGATATAACCAATGGATGGATATCAGCCATAGGTATAAGTTATCATGTTATGTATATTGTTGTAATTGAATACGTGTATGAATTTTCATTGGAAACCAAACTCTGTATGAAGAAATGTACTTCAAAGACAAGCAATTCATACAATGTTTTGGACGGCTATATGTGTCTGTCAACAAGTGCACGGTCAAGTGTGGTGACATGAATATGCGTGTGCAACGAAATAACTTATCAATATCGTGGCTCACAGCTCTTGATACGTGAACAAGTGAATTATAGTTGTTCGAGCAGGTACTCACCTCATTGACAGATGCTGTTTGTCAGGGTTCTCTCCGCTGAAAATGTGAGTACGCCGGGTAGTAATGACGGCCGGGCCGTAAAAATGGAGATCTTCTGCCACAGCGTCGGATTTTGGAACAGTAAGCACACACTCACTGCACCCAGAATGAAGACAAACGCCACAACAATTCTTCGATACGTGGCACTCAATTGAAAGTGTGACACTCAATGTGACATCAACACCAAGAAAACGAGTGCACACACGTGCAACGGCAGCATATAGCATGTTGAACGTTGGCAACTAGTTCTTGCCGCCAAATCCGCAAGTGCACCAGCGCGAAACTCGGCAGCGAGAATGAATCAAACTGGACATTACTGTTAACGGGCTAAATTTAAATATGTAATGGCTTTACATATTATGTATATGATATTTTAATAGGATAAGCTGACATATCCATTTCATTAAATGAAAAAGAAGCCGACAATAAAAGGGCATCGACCGCTCTTGACAAATGTAAGTAAAAAAAAAAAAAAAAAAAAAAAAAAAAAAAAAAAAAACACAAACACTGTACGTCTCCATCGTATGTCAACGTACAGTGAGGGGGCAATTGTGTAGATACATGATGAAGGACCCCCAGGATACCGTAAAGTTAATGTTTATTTTTTTTTTTTTTTTAAATTGAAACACCGATGATCGTAAGCATTGGCAAAGACGTTAACTGTGAATGCGCGGTGGGGCGCAGACAAATGAAGGGACTTTCATTCAATTATTTGTATATGATTTTGTGTTTTATGTAGAAGTTTTGTTACGCTGTACTGCTCTGAGGATGACGGGGCTACGAGTCTTTTGTGTCATATGTGTTTTCGAATAAGAGAAGACTTAATGACAGTGTTAAGCATTTTTATTAAAGTGAAATAGAACCAAGTCAAGAAAAATTCCTTCATATCTGAATCTATTCTGCTGGTGAGCGTCAGTGTCATTTTCTGACAGTTACTCGTCTGGGCATTGGCGGACTGGATAAGTGTTTCAGCCTCAGTTTCGCTTTACACAAACAAGTAGAATAACACTAATACGCAGAAATATTACAAAACTCGTGCGTCAACATGAAAATTTAACCAAAAAAATGTGTGTGAAATCTTATGGGACTTAACTGCTAACGTCATCAGTCCCTAAGCTTACACACTACTTAACCTAAATTATCTTAAGGACAAACACGCACACCCATGCCCGAGGGAGGACTCGAACCTCCGCCGGGACCAGCCGCACAGTCCATGACTGCAGCGCCTGAGACCGCTCGGCTAATCCCGCGCCGCGAAAATTTAACCATTAGACACTTTGTTTTTAGACAAGAGAGAGGAACCTGTCACATTCTGCACATCTATAATTTATGTCCTCCGTCTCAGAGCTCTCATAAGGATTTAGTCCCATTCTTTTCTCCTGCCATCGCTGACCCGGTACCTTTCTTGAAATTACCGTTTAACATTTTGAAACCGTTTCTTGAACCAGCTTATAAGTCATTATTCTGAGATCAGATACGAAGTGGACAATTAAGACGGTGAATGTTGACGTTTTAATAGCCATATAATTTAAACGAAACCTACATTTTATCGTTCTAATACAAAAGGTATTCGGGACGTGGTCTAAATTACAACATCCTAAAGATATGCAGCTAGTAACTGACTTCTCGATTGTCCTGAAGACCTTCGCAAGATCTGATACATCCATCCATTGGTGGGTTATTCTAGCTAAGCCCAAAAACACACATTTGTTGGGAACTTGCAAAAGACGTGTGAGTAACAATAAGAAATTTTGTTTCCCAGGATTAAGACAAATTTACGAAAGGCCAAAAAGGGTAAAAAACGAATTTAACACCTCTAGATATATAAGGCAGTAGTAGCAGTAGTTATTGTTGTAGTCTTTAATCCAAGAATGGCTCTCCACACTACCCTATCCACTGCGGGCCTCTTCGTCTCCAAATAACTACTGCGACTTGCACTCTTTTAACCCGCTTACTGTATTCGTCTCTTGGTCTCCTAATTTTATCCTCCACACTTCCTTCCAATACTAAATTTATGACTCTTTGATGTCTCACAACGCGTCCTACCAACCGATCCCTTCTTTTAGTCACTTTGTGCCACGCTTCTTTTCTCCACAGTTCTGTTCATTATCTCCTCATTCATTACGCGATCTACCCATCTAATCTTCAGCAATCTTCTTTAGCGCCACATTTAGAAAGCGTCTATCGCCTTCTTAACTGCTTATAGTCCACGTTTCACTTACGTACAAAACTACATTCCAGACGAATACCTCCCCTAACACATGAATTTATATTCTGTGTCAACAAATTTCTCTTATTCGATGACTCTTTTCCTGCCATTGCCAGTCTTCTTTATACTTCGGCCATAATAAGTTATTTTGCTACCCAAATAGAAAAATTCATTACTACTCTTAGTTCTCATTTCCTAATATAATTGCCTCACCATCGCCTGTTTTAATTGAACTACATTCCAGTAGTTGACGTTCGTCATACATCCTACTTTCAAGATACTGTCCATTCCGTTCACCCTACTACTCCTTTGCTGCCTCTGATAGGGCAGACCTCGAAGTCTTTATTTTTTCTTCCTGAACTATAATTCCTTTTCCAAACTTTTTTTTACTTTTCTTTATTGCTTGCTCAATGTACAGATTAAATAACACTGGGAATAAACTGCGAGCCTTTCTCACTCCCTTCTGAACCTCTGCTTCCATTTCATGGCCTTCGACTTTTATAATGGCAGTTATAAGTCAATAGTTACCCTCATAAATTGTCTCTTGTACAAGGGATACGCAGACAAAAATTGGCTGATTTATTTTCAATCACTTTCAGTTCATGTATCTCACATCTTGCTTCGCAGCGTATCCGATAAATGAATGACTGCAGACGAACGTCTAACAAAAGAAAATTTACCCAAGATGCTTACGGAAAGAGCTGATACCCCGACACACACACACACACACACACACACACACACACACACACACACACACACGAGAACGCCTATGGCAGAATTAAACACAGCAATGTAACGGCGACCATAAATGCAGTAGGTTTTGCAAGGCTTTTGTGGACATTATAAACACGTCCGCTGTCCACCACTTTATAAGTTTTAGGGACAGTGGTTACTAAGTAAAATCCATTGCGACCTACTACGTGTCTCCTTCGAAGGACTGAGAAAATGTGTATGCAGAAAAATAATTACAGAGACCTACAAGAAACAATTTTTTTCTGCCTAGGATCGTAGAACAGATTTATCTACATTTCAGGAGATGAATTTAAAAACAAAATTAGTTTTTCTCTCTCTACTCTACTTTTTAGATCGGTGTTTTTCAAACGTGTTGTTCTACACGAAATATGCAGCTCTAACTCCATGTTTAGCAGTTCCAAATCACAAGGATAAGTTCCTGTACATAACGATCACCTAAAACATTATGGACGCTGCCCGTCACGACGTTGTTTGCCGCCTGGTGGCGTTGCAGGCACATGACGCGATAACAAAAATGTCAGCAGGGTAGACAAGGAAGGGGGATCACCGTAGCGAAGATATGGGCTACAAATGGCGAAATCCATTGAGATAAGCGGCTTTGACAAACGGCAGACTATTATTACGCAGAGCTGGTGAACGAGTATCTCGAAAACGGCGAAGCTGGTCGAACGGTCACGTCTTACTGTCGTGACCATCTACGGGAAGAGGTAGAAGAGCACTGAAACCACCTCTAGGCGCTAAATGGTTGGACGTCCACGCCTCTTCACAGAACTTGGGGTTCGAAGGTTTGTCTGCTCTGAAAAGTAGGATGGATGGTGATCTGCGGCATCTCTGGTGCAGGCACAAGTGCTTCGGAGTACACCGTTCATCGCACATTGTTGAACATGGAGTTCCGCAGCAGACCACCCCTACGTGTTCACATGTTGACCCAACGACATCGTCAGTTACGATTGCAGTTGGCACTAGACTTTCGGGGTTCGACCGTCGATCGATGGAAACGACTCTTCGGGAGAATAACGTTTTTGCTTCCCTAGGTCGCTGGTCGTCTCCACAAACCCCATCATCGAGGTAAACGGCTGCTCGGAAAGTACAGCGTACCACGGACGTTGGCTGGTGGGAGCGATATTACGCTATTGGAGTCATTCTTCTGCGCTTGCATTGGACCTGTGGTAGCAATCTAAGAAATGCTGACAGTTGCGAAGCATCAGTACCGTTTCATGCTTGATGTCTTTCCAGCGGCGCTGTCATCTGTCAGCAGGATAATTGTCCGTATTTCGGAGGCAGAATCGTGCTACAGTAGTTTCTGGAGCATGATAGTGAGCTCACGTTGATGTCTCGGCAATCACATTCGCCTGATGCAAATCCTTTGGAATCCATCTGGGTTGCCACAGGGCGCCATCACTGCGTACCCGAATCAGCGGTCCGTTATTTACGTGAATTACACGACCTCTGCGTAGACATCTAATGCCACGTACCTCCACAAAATCAGTGATATATTTCGTTCCAAAGACGGACAAACAAGCTATTAAGCAGGTGGTCATAATGTTTTGGCTCATCAGTTTATTTGCCCTATTGTGAGTCTTTGTTTAGTTTATTCCAGAAAAATCCACCAAATGGAGTAGGCTTTTGGTCATTTAAGTGAACTTCACCATTCGAATGTAGGTTAATTTGCTAATTCTCGCCGTACAGGGTAGAGCGAAGTTGGCCTCGTGTGGTATTTGTCAATAGCAAGGAGTTAACTTAAAACGTTGAAGATTTTGTATTTATGTTTCTGAATATGAATAAAATTACTTGAAGCAGAAGAAGTTGTGCAAATCTTCGTGTTGTATTTCAGTTCCTAAATAGAAATGAAATTACTTCAAGAAGAAGAAGTCGTGTAAATCATCGTGCTGTCTTTTGCTGGAAATGCAAAAACCACGCGTTGAAATAAAACAGAAAACTTTGTAAAGCGTGCTTATTGTGGATGCTTTGGTGCTAGGCTTGGTGGTAAAGATCAAATCTGTCCACCGCTTCAGGTATGTAAAACATGTACAGAACATTTACGGCATTGGACTACCGGGAAAAGAAATTTCGGTGTACGTATGGTTGAGAAAGAACCCAAAGACCACTTCGGCGACTTATTGCTGCCTAGTAAATACTTCTGAAATCAATCGAAACAGCTATAGCAGGTGGGCTTGTCCTGATTTAGTCTGTCAGACACCGAGACCTCATCACTCAGAGTAAGTTCCAATACCAGTGTTCCACCAGCCACCAGAGTTCTGTGAGAACGAATGACGTCCCTCTAACACTAAACCTGCCAGTGATTGTGTAGGGATGTCATCGTTCCTCAGCATTTCAAATGGTTCAAACGGCTCTGAGCACTATGGGACTTAACATCTGAGGTCACCAGTCCCCTAGACTTAGAACTATATAATCCTAACTAACCTAAGGACATCACACACATCCATGCCCAAGGCAGAATTCGAACCTGCGAGAGTAGCGCCTAGAACCACTCGTCCACAGCGGCCGGCTCAGCATTTCAACCAGCACAGATAAAATGACCTCACCAGGAATCTTACCCAGTCAAAGGAAGCTTCTGAATTACTAGCTTCCAGGTTGAAATGAATTTCGGCTTGCCGTTCAACGAAAAAGATTTACTGGGACAAGGAACCAAAACTGCCTGTTGCCGTACAAGAGAAAAGGGTTTACTATCTTCCTTCTCTCAAGAACACAACCCTAATATTTTGTCACGAAGTTAGAAGACTCCTGGAAAAAACTGGTCTTCCTGGATATTTTCCAGATGACTGGCACCTATTTATTGACAGTTCAAACCAAAGCTTGAAACGTGTCCTTCAAAACAATAGAAACATATATGGTTTAATACAAATAGCCCATTCAACTAAAATGAAAGAACTTAACACTACAAATAAAGAAGACAAAAAGTATCATCAACACCAATGGGTGATTTCCGTGGACATGAAAACGGTAAACTTTCCCCTTGGGCAGGAAATGGCCACATCAAGTATCCTAGCTACTTGTGCCTCTGAGATAACAGAGGTACAGTTCACCACTTAGTTTGACAAGAGTGGCCTAAGAGAGAAAATATGGACGCTAGAGAAAAGAATGTCATTACGATGCCATACTTTAATGAGAGAAAATCAGATTTCTTTTACCACATATCAAGCTGGGCCTTATGAAACAGTTTCTAAAGGCTTTGCTTTGCATATGTACAGGGTCAAACACGCCAGGTGATTATGGAGAAAATTAAAGAACGAATATTTGACGGCTCACAAATAAGACGACTCATTAACGATCCTGCGTTCGTAAATTCGATGACTGAGGCTGAGCGAAAAGCCTAGACTTCATTTGTTGCTGTTGACCGAAATTTTCTGGGAAAACGCCAATCGGAAAAATATGTTGAACTGGTAAACGAGCTGCTTAACAGTTTCATATCCCTTGTATGTACGAGGTGCATTCAAGTTCTAAGACCTCCGATTTTTTTTCTAATTAACTACTCACCCGAAATCGATGAAACTGGCGTTACTTCTCGACGTAATCGCCCTACAGACGTACACATTTTTCACAATGCTGACGCCATGATTCCATGGCAGCGGCGAAGGCTTCTTTAGGAGTCTGCTTTGACCACTGGAAAATCGCTGAGGCAATAGCAGCACGGCTGGTGAATGTGCGGCCACGGAGAGTGTCTTTCATTGTTGGAAAAAGCCAAAAGTCACTAGGAGCCAGGTCAGGTGAGTAGGGAGCATGAGGAATCACTTCAAAGTTGTTATCACGAAGAAACTGTTGCGTAACGTTAGCTCGATGTGCGGGTGCATTGTCTTGGTGAAACAGCACACGCGCAGCCCTTCCCGGACGTTTTTGTTGCAGTGCAGGAAGGAATTTGTTCTTCAAAACATTTTCGTAGGATGCACCTGTTACCGTAGTGCCCTTTGGAACCCAATGGGTAAGGATTACGCCCTCGCTGTCCCAGAACATGGACACCATCATTTTTTCAGCACTGGCGGTTACCCGAAATTTTTTTGGTGGCGGTGAATCTGTGTGCTTCCATTGAGCTGACTGGTGCTTTGTTTCTGGATTGAAAAATGGCATCCACGTCTCATCCATTGTCACAACCGACGAAAAGAAAGTCCCATTCATGCTGTCGTTGCACGTCAACCTTGCTTGGCAACATGCCACACGGGCAGCCATGTGGTCGTCCGTCAGCATTCGTGGCACCCACCTGGATGACACTTTTCGCATTTTCAGGTCGTCATGCTGGATTGTGTGCACAGAACCCACAGAAATGCCAACTCTGGAGGCGATCTGTTCAACAGTCATTCGGCGATCCCCCAAAACAATTCTCTCCACTTTCTCGATCACGTCGTCAGACTGGCTTGTGCGAGCCCGAGGTTGTTTCGGTTTGCTGTCACACGATGTTCTGCCTTCATTAAACTGTCGCACCCACGAACGCACTTTCGACACATCCATAACTCCATCACCACATGTCTCCTTCAACTGTCGATGAATTTCAATTGGTTTCACACCACGCAAATTCAGAAAACGAATGATTGCACACTGTTCAAGTAAGGAAAACGTCGCCATTTTAAGTACACTCCTGGAAATGGTAAAAAGAACACATTGACACCGGTGTGTCAGACCCACTATACTTGCTCCGGACACTGCGAGAGGGCTGTACAAGCAATGATCACACGCACGGCACAGCGGACACACCAGGAACCGCGGTATTGGCCGTCGAATGGCGCTAGCTGCGCAGCATTTGTGCACCGCCGCCGTCAGTGTCAGCCAGTTTGCCGTGGCATACGGAGCTCCATCGCAGTCTTTAACACTGGTAGCATGCCGCGACAGCGTGGACGTGAACCGTATGTGCAGTTGACGGACTTTGAGCGAGGGCGTATAGTGGGCATGCGGGAGGCCGGGTGGACGTACCGCCGAATTGCTCAACACGTGGGGCGTGAGGTCTCCACAGTACATCGATGTTGTCGCCAGTGGTCGGCGGAAGGTGCACGTGCCCGTCGACCTGGGACCGGGCCGCAGCGACGCACGGATGCACGCCAAGACCGTAGGATCCTACGCAGTGCCGTAGGGGACCGCACCGCCACTTCCCAGCAAATTAGGGACACTGTTGCTCCTGGGGTATCGGCGAGGACCATTCGCAACCGTCTCCATGAAGCTGGGCTACGGTCCTGCACACCGTTAGGCCGTCTTCCGCTCACGCCCCAACATCGTGCAGCCTGCCTCCAGTGGTGTCGCGACAGGCGTGAATGGAGGGACGAATGGAGACGTGTCGTCTTCAGCGATGAGAGTCGCTTCTGCCTTGGTGCCAATGATGGTCGTATGCGTGTTTGGCGCCGTGCAGGTGAGCGCCACAATCAGGACTGCATACGACCGAGGTACACAGGGCCAACACCCGGCATCATGGTGTGGGGAGCGATCTCCTACACTGGCCGTACACCACTGGTGATCGTCGAGGGGACACTGAATAGTGCACGGTACATCCAAACCGTCATCGAACCCATCGTTCTACCATTCCTAGACCGGCAAGGGAACTTGCTGTTCCAACAGGACAATGCACGTCCGCCTGTATCCCGTGCCACCCAACGTGCTCTAGAAGGTGTAAGTCAACTACCCTGGCCAGCAAGATCTCCGGATCTGTCCCCCATTGAGCATGTTTGGGACTGTATGAAGCGTCGTCTCACGCGGTCTGCACGTCCAGCACGAACGCTGGTCCAACTGAGGCGCCAGGTGGAAATGGCATGGCAAGCCGTTCCACAGGACTACATCCAGCATCTCTACGATCGTCTCCATGGGAGAATAGCAGCCTGCATTGCTGCGAAAGGTGGATATACACTGTACTAGTGCCGACATTGTGCATGCTCTGTTGCCTGTGTCTATGTGCCTGTGGTTCTGTCAGTGTGATCATGTGATGTATCTGACCCCAGGAATGTGTCAATAAAGTTTCCCCTTCCTGGGACAATGAATTCACGGTGTTCTTATTTCAATTTCCAGGAGTGTATTTAAAACAGTTCTCATTCTCGCCGCTGGCGGTAAAATTCCATCTGCCGTACGGTGCTGCCATCTCTGGGACGTATTGACAATGAACGCGGCCTCATTTTAAAACAATGCGCATGTTTCTATCTTTTTCCAGTCCGGAGAAAAAAAATCGGAGGCCTTAGAACTTGAATGCACCTCGTAACACGAGTATTAAGGTGCGCTATTTACACAGACACTTAGATCGGTGCCTTCAAAATTTAGCAGACAACAGTCAGAAACAAGGTGAAAGATTTCACAAAAATATTAAAACTATGGACGACAGCTACCGAGGAATATGGGATACGTGAATGACGACAGATTACTGATGGAATTTAAAAAGGCACTGTTCCACAATACATTCAGAAAGCTTAAGAAGTGTTCAGTGACTAACTGGTTTCGATAACTTTTTCGTTTATTTTTGTACATAATAACGGTTTTACAGTGTAATTGATTTAACTTAAAATAGTGTAATGTATATTTCTCCAAAAATATTTATATCTTAGAAACTTGAGCTACTAGAAGAAGCTAATGTTATATTTGAACTCAGGGCATCAAATTCATGTGAAGTCAGCTCTAAAACAACTGCTGGCCTGTGTTACTAACAACGTGTAAGATATAACAATCAGATCGTCCCAGATGACGAGCAAGATAGTAAACGCTAGTCAGTACGAACAAAATGGCAGTAATAGAGTTGGATAGGAGTCTCAACGTCTCCACCACCTAGTGGCTGTATTTAGAAACTGAACGCAAGCTATGGCCAAAACATAGCCAGCAGCTGCAAAGTAAGAGGTTAACTAATGGAAAAATATAGCGGGTCTAGTTGATTAGAAAAATCAAAAACAGGACAATGAATAGGATCCCGAAGGCATTCTTAATTTAATGGATACGTCTTTATAAGGCTCCAGCATGTAACATGCCTCCATGCGGCAGCAGCAGCCATTTGGCACCTCTTTAGATGGCTGCGACCACAGGCCGAGCGCAGAGCAATCTTGCTCGGCGAGCACGCAAAACTCTGACCGTAATAGACGTCTCCATCACACAGCTGTTGTTCTTCATGACGCAACTACAGGTCGTGTATCTTCCCACTGACGCGTCACAATTACCTGGATTTCAATTTTCTTGTCGTCAGTCTGACTGGACTGATGCGATGCGCCACGAATTCCTCTCCTGTGTGAAACTCTTCACCAACTGTAGCTCTTGCTCCCCATGTCATCGGTTCTCCTTTTTGTTCTTCCGCAAATCCAGGATCAGTCCTTACGGCCTATTCGATATCACCATCTCTTCCTTGGCCTTCCCTCAGTCCTCCTTCCAATGGGACTGTATTTCATTGCATGTGGAGGGACTGTGTGCGGTGAAATACACAATTCGAGCTCTTTCCAGCCTGTACCCCCAGTTCTTTCCTTACTTCTTCATTTCTTATTTTATCTTCTTTTGCGCAGCGTTTCACTGACCTAAGGAACCTCATTTCTGATGTTTCTAGATGTCTCAGGTCTTTTGATATTAATGTCCAATGGATAGTGATATGAGTTTATAAAATTTTTGCCAAGTCCGTCTTCAGTTTTGTCATTCTGACAATAATGATCAGAAAGGCCAAGACATCTTATAAATATTTTACAGTTTTCCCTACCTATATCTGTAAGCACTTGGTCTAAGACCGATGCAGTACTTTTGATACGCTAGTAGCAGTGTTTAGTGTTTATCCCGTGCCAAAGGTGCTCAAAATGTTTAGGTTCAAGTGGTTCAAGTGGTTCAAGTGGCTCTGAGCACTATGCGACTCAACTTCTGAGGTCATCAGTGGCCTAGAACTTAGAACTAATTAAACCCAACTAACCCAAGGACATCACACACATCCATGCCCGAGGCAGGACTCGAACCTGCGACCGTAGCGGTCACGCGGTTCCATACTGAAGCGCCTTTAACCGCACGGCCACAAAAATGTTCAGGAAGTTACTATTAATTTCACACTCAATACCTGCGTTAGTATTCATGTCTCCATATAATATTACGTCACTTTCTGGGGCTGAGACTATTACCAAGACTTCTGTTAATTTATTAAAGAAAGTGTCCACATTACCAGTAGATGAGTGGTACAAACACACAAGGAGTAACTTGTTATACATTCATGCTCATAAATTAAGGATAATGCTGATACAGGGTAAAACAACGCTCTGGTGGGCGGTTTGCGGGTTTAAATCACCTCGGGGTGTGACCATGCGGTGCATTTGACCTGCGGTCGTCGCACGGTGGCGCTGGCAGCAGTCCACATACGCAGACGTGTGTTGGTCCATGTCAGAGTACGGTGCAGCGAGTAAGTGTGCAGACGTTTTCAGTCGTCCTAATGGTGACTGTGTGTTGAAAATGGCTCAAAGAACATATATTCATGGCGATATGAGGGATAGAATACTAGGGCGACTGCAGGCTGGTCAAACATAGCAGGTCTTAGCACAGGCCCTCCGTGTGTGACAAAGTGTGATCTCAAGATTATGGCAACGATTCCAGCAAACAGGAAACGTGTCCAGGCGCTACAGTACGGGACGTCCACAGCGTACGACATCACAAGAAGACCGATATTTCACCATCAGTGCTCGCAGACGGCCACGGAGTACTGCAGGTAGCCTCGCTCGCGACATTACCCCAGCCACTGGAGCAGTTGTCTCCAGACACACAGTCTACAGACGACTGAACAGACGTGGTTTATTCGCCCGGAGACCTGCAAGGTGCATTCCATCGACCCCTGGTCACAGGAGAGCCAGTAAAGCCTGGTGTCAAGAACACAGAACATGCTCATTGGAACAGTGGTCCCAGGTTATGTTCACGGACGAGTCCAGGTATAGTCTCAACAGTGATTCTCACCGGGTTTTCATCTGGCGTGAACCAGGAACCAGATACCAACCCCTTAATGTCCGTGAAAGGGACCTGTATGGAAGTCGTGGTTTGATGGTGTGGGGTGAGAATATGATTGGTGCACGTACACCCCTGCATGACTGACAGAGGAACTGTAACAGGCCAGGTGTATCGGGACGTCATTTTCACCAGTATGTCCGCCTTTTCATGGGTGCAGTGGGTCCCATGTTCCTCCTGGTGGATGATAACGCACGGCCCCACCGAGTTGCCATCGTGGAGGAGTACCTCGAAACAGAAGATATCAGGCGAATGGAGTGGGTTGCATGTTCTCCAGACCTAAACCCCACCGAGCACGTCTGGGATGCTCTCGGTCGACGTATCGCTACACGTTTTGAAACCCTTGGGACCTTTAGGAGCTCCGACAGGCACTGGTGCAAGAATGGGAGGCTATACCCCAGCAGCTGCTTGACCACCTGATCCAGAGTATGCCAACCCGTTGTGCGGCCTGTGTACGTGTGCAAGGTGATCATATCTCATATTGATGTTGGGGTACATGCGCTGGAAACAATGGCGTTTTGTAGCACATGTGTTTCGGGTCGGTTTTCTCACTTATCATCAATACCGTGGACTTACAGATTTGTGTCGTGTGTGTTCCCTATGTGCCTATGCTATTAGCGCCAGTTTTGTGTAGTGTCACGTCGTGTGGCACCACGTTCTGCAATTATCCTTAATTTATGTGCATGAGCGTAGATACCTAGCTTTTTTACTTCAGCGGCCTGTAAACAAAATGTTTACCTGCAATAATTGTGATCAGATCTTCTCTACCTTTAGAAGGTGTGCCACATTCGATACAAATACATGCTCCCCCACCCTTTAAGAGAGTTCTACAGTGGCAAGCTGTACTTACATATGACGATAGCACAATATGCTGTATTTTATTATCTCTGTACCAGTGCTGTGTCATTCAAAGACTATAACGAACTTCAGGCTACTCTACTCTATTTTAATGGACTGTACGTTTTGATGAAGAACAGATAATTCTGAGTAAGTTTCTATCGGGTTTGTGCACTCCGATGTAGTACATTCTGTCTCCTGTGCAATGAAGAGATTTCTAAATTGGTTGCAATAATGTTAAGGGAGAAGAGGCTGTTTTGATAGTATATCCTAAAGCAAGGCCTAGTCCTCCTACCCATGACAAGTATTTGACCACGTGTGGTCCCACACCCACCTGCTGTACTCTATGTCTACATCTACGTAGATACACCGTAAGCCACTGTACGGCGCGTGGCGGAGGGTACTATGTACCCGTTGTGTACATAGTTCCTCGTAGTCAGCGCGTACACAACTTTCCCACTATAGCGCGCCCCACTAAACACAACAGCACAGGCGCAGCGCTCGTCTGTCTCCGCACTATGGCGCTGTCTTAGAGACGGACCAAATTCTGCTTCCGCCGATCCGCGTATTAATATGTAACGCAGCCAATGAGAGCGCTGCTAACGTAGAACCTTTTCTCCTCGCGGATCACACTCGCGCAGTTATACATGAATGCGCGAGGTATTCTGACCTAATGTCTGACCTAACGGCAGAAGATAAACACGCCACGATAAGACCAAGAGACATATTTCTGACACTCGCCTACTTCGTTAGAGAGACAAATCAACTAATCTGATGGTGTGTGTACCGAAGGTCTTACAGTACGCACACCACAGTACCACTAACAGTCATTTCCTCTCCGTTCCACTCAGCGAGGGAAAAACGACAGTCTATATACCTCCGTAAGCGCAATGTATATTGGCGGCAGTAGACTTCTGTCGTAGTCAGCTTCAAATGCCGGTTCCCTAAATTCTCTCAACAGTGTTTCTCGAAAAGAACGTCTCCTTCCCATTTGAGTTCCTGAAGCATCTCCATAACACTTACATGTTGTTTAAACCTACCGGTAACAAATCTAGTAGCCAGCCTCTGAATTGCTTCGCACCTTCCTTTTATCCGACCTACTACAGATCCCAAAGACTACAATAGTACTCAAGAATAGGTCGCACTAGCGTCCTATATGCAGCCTCCTTTACAGGTGAACCACTCTTTCCTAGAATTCTCCCAATAAACCGAAGTCGACCATTCGCCTTCCCTATCACAATTCTGACATGCGCGTTCCATTTCATAACGCTTTGCAACGTTTACCTAGATATTTAAAAGACGTGACTGTGTCAAGCAGGACACTAGTAATACCGTATCCGGACGTTACAGGTTTGATCTTCTTACTTGTTACGGCTTAAAGTCAAGTGCCAGCATGACAGTCGGGAACGACAGGGAAGAGAAGGCTGTGAGGAGAAGTCAGCCAATCGCACGCTGACAGCCCTCCCCCCCCCCTCCCCCACCCCCCAGGACGACAAAAAAATGGCTCTGAGCACTATGGACTTAACATCTATGGTCATCAGTCCCCTAGAACTTAGAACTACTTGAACGTAACTAACCTAAGGACATCACATAACACCCAGTCATCACGAGGCAGAGAAAATCCCTGACCCCTCCGGGAATCGAACCCGGGAACCCGGGCGTGGGAAGCGAGAACGCTACCGCACGACCACGAGCTGCGGACCCAGGACGACAACGCGACAGCAGCGGCCCCTGTGTGAAGAGGACATAAGAGCTGCCACCGACAGGTGATGCCCTAGTTCAATAGCAGCTTCAAGATTAGTGTCTTCAATAGCAGCGTCAATGCTAATCACTTTGCTTGTACTCTCTATGTAGCACAGACTTGGGATTGTCTATACTGAAGAAGATTCATTATTTTGTATGTCGTCCTTTGCCTGCGACTCATCTGTGTAGTTGCCAAAGTATTGTATCTTTTCTTTTTGCGAAAAAAATTATTAATACAACTTGTTTGATTGTCTGTCTGGCGAACCGAGTATGCAGGCTTCCTAGAAACTACACTACTAACCCGCATGAACTTACAGTTTCCCACATTTAGAGCTAGCTGCCATTCATCACACCAACTGTAAATTTTGTCTAAGACGCCTTGTATCTTTCTACAGTCACTCAACTTCAACGCTTTACCATACACGGTGGCATCATCAACATACAACCGCAGATTGCAGCTCATCCTGCCCACTAAATCATTTATGTACATAGAGAACAACAACAGTCCTATCACACTTCCGTGGGGCACTCCTGATCATATCCTTGTCTCTGGTGAACACTTTCCGTAGAGAGCAACTCACTGGGTTCTATTATTTAAGAAGTCTTCGAGCCACTCGCATATCTGTGAACTTATTCCACATGCTCGTACCTTCATTAATAGCCTGCAATGGGGCACTGTGGCAAATGCTTTCTGCAAATCTAGAAATGTGGAATCTGCTGTTACCCTTCAGTACATCATGTGAGCAGTCATGGCAGAGGTGTAGGCCCTCACTTAAAGGAGAAGTTGGGGGAGGAGTATCAGTTTACCAGCATTTCCAAACCGAGAGCTGAGTTCTCACTAATCAGCTCCACCAACTTTCCTTTCCCTGTCCTGTTGAGGTGGGGACCATTCCTAGTGTAGCCCCATTTATCAATGGCTCTCACTGCCACCAGTGCAATCTGCGCCTAATCATCAGTCGTCAGTACCATCTCCAGCTCCGTACTGACTCGTCCTGCTGCATCGTCAAGAGGTGCCCAATCATGCCACCAGAACATCTCTACTGTCCTCACATTGGTGCCAACACTTAGGGAAGCTATGCTACTCAGGTCATCAGCAGTAGTATGCCCCATCCCCGTGCAAGGTGTTCCCTTCACCACCTACTATCGCTCCTAATCGTATTTTGTGAAGTCGTTGCACATAGGCCTTAAACTTCAGTCGCCTGAATAAGCCCAGCTCTCGGCTTGAAAATGTTGATTTGATAATCCTCCCCCAAACCTCTCCTATACCTGAGGGCCAATACCTTTGCCATGACTGCTACCTCGCAGCAGTACTCTCCCCTTCCCAACATTAGTGTTATCCCTATCCTTCCTAATGAAAAGCTCAGTCTGCTGCCCATATTCTGCTCCTACTCTGTCTTCAGGCTCCTCTCCCCACAACTCTAGTAACTGACACCTGTCGCTGGTAGCTGCAATAAAACGGTTAAGACCGTGTCCTCCTCCTGCTAGCCTTCTTACCAACTGCCAGTTCCAAACCAACTCCAGCCTTAGTACGTGCCTTCATCCTCACTAACTCTCCCCTAGCTTCACCCAAATGTGCTTGAAGGGGGCAGATCCTCGTTTCCCACCCCTCTATTAACCTAGTCCAGCTGCATTTTTGCAGTTCCAGAGCAGAACCTCAGTGATCTCCACATCCTCCCCCCCCCCCCATGCCACCAACACTAGATGGTTCAAATTTAAATGGCTCTAAGCACTATGGGACTTAACATCTGAGGCCTTCAGTCCCCTAGACTTAGAACTACTTAAACCTAACTAACCCAAGGACATCACACACATCCATGCCCGAGGCAGGATTCGAACCTGCGACCGTAGCAGCAGCGTGGTTCCGGACTGAAGCGCCTAGAACCACTCGGCCACAGCGGCTGGCCCATCACTAGAGCTTCCACAATGCATCCCACTACTTACTTTCGTACGACAGCTCCCACAGTTTCCACTCATAATCAAATAAACATCTGTAGCAAAGGAAAGAAATCTTAAACATTTGAAACTAAAAGACTATCATATTAAGATACCAGCGCGAGTTTAGTAACACTAAGCAGAAACCGCACCTAACAGAAATTCGAAAAAGCACGAGATATTTCTTGAACGAACGCAACGATGCCAAACCCTCTCTTTTGTGACAAGAAAAAAGATGCTGGTGCACCAGTTCACAGCAAAAATTATGTATACGAATACGACTGGATGTGCACAGTTTCAACGAGCATTGGTTTCAGTATGCAAACAAAAGTCAGACCTACATAACGACTGTCAGAAATTCGATGTATTGGTAAAGTCTCAATATAATAACCACTAAATATACCGCAAGAGGTATTCGAAATGAGAAACCGACATAACACAGAACAAAAATACAATCAAAAAATATGATAAAAACTTATGTCACTCGGCCGCCATGTCCTAAAAGCAGACTAAATCATGGTGTAAATTTAGTACATCAGGTCTGTATAAGATTATGAACTGCGTCCAATAAGAAATGCAAGTTGATTTGTTTTATTCAGGGTTCAAATATATCATATTATTCCCCACTCTTTTGGCTACAAAACCATTTTTTTCAACATAGTCGCCATCTTACTGGGAGGAGTCCGCAGCTCGTAGTCTCGCGGTAGCGTTCTCGCTTCCCGAGCACGAGGTCCCGGGTTCGATTCCCGGCGGGGTCAGGGATTTTCACCTGCCTCGAGATGACTGGGTGGTGTTGTGCCGTCTTCATCATCATAATTCATCCCCATTATGGTCGGAGGAAGGCAATGGCAAACGGCCTCCTCTAGGACCTTGCCTAGAACGGCGGTGCGGGTTTCCCACATCGTCAAGGAATATGGGACTTCATCATCTTCACTGGGAAGACCTCTATGCCTGCCTGGTTCCGCTCTACTGGTCGACGAGGAAGCCAACGTCCTGCTTTATCAATAACCTCCCTATCATCCCCGTACTGCTTCCTGCGGAGTGCAGCGTTCATTTGGCGAAACAGATGGAAGTGAGTGGATGAGGAAGAACAGCTCAATGAAGTTCTGTGAACTCCTCTCGTGTGCACAGACTTGAGTGAGGTCTTGCTTTCTCGTGCAGGAGAAACTAGTTTGCATTTCTGTTGCGAAAAATACCCTGAAGTGTTTTCTTCAATTTCCTGGGGGTAGCACAATACCTACACTTCAAAGTTTATCGTTGCGCCATGAGGGAAGATATCAAACAAAATAACCATTTCAGAGTCCCACAAGATCGTCGCCCTGACTTTACCGTCTGACGGTGGAGCTTTGAACTTTTTCTTCGGAGGAGAAATGGTATGGCGCCACTCCATGGATTGCCATTTTCCTTCATGCCTTGAGACGATGTTCGGCGAAAACGATCAGCGTCGTAACGTGCGAGCAATTCCACACAGATGGTCCTTCATTGCTCTTTATGGTGAAACAATTCCGTCGAATAAATAAAAGAAGTAATGATTGAACTTACTTTCCGTCTAATGAAAGAAAGAAAAAGAATTGAACTTTTTGTGCCTCGCAGCTTTCCTGTCTGTACTTGCTTTTGACAACGTGTCTGATTCTGATAGTCTTTAGCGTACACAATGTTGTACGCCTTGTGCCTTTATTGGTAACAATATTAATGTGACTGATCAAAAGAAGATTATTTCGACGTGAACACAAACTTACGCCGTGGCCCTTAGAACTGGTTTTCTATGCAGTGAACCTGAAAACATGCATATATTTTTTCCTTACCTTTTATTGTACTGGGTCGCCTCTGGATAACGTCATCTGACTGCATGTCTGAATATACTCACTTGATCTATTGTTGATAACTATTTGGGTTGGCATTCATTTACTGGGATTGCAAATATGTGAGCTAAAACTGTACTTATTATTCATTTGATTTTTTGATCGCAGTTACTGGTGAAAAATTCAATGTTATTAAATTTTAAAAAAATAAGAAAACTCAACAAAAGTTAAATCTTGTGGTTTCTTGGTTAAATGAAAAATAATACGATATTGACTGAGATAAACTATCTATTCTGAAAATGATTGAATATAAATTTTTAACTCTTTATAATGATTCAATTTATAAAACTTTAGTTTGGGGATCGTTTACATAAAACAGATAACAAATGTAACAACGAACTTACAATACGCAGTTAGCGCTTAAACACCTTTGATGTCTTCATGAATAATTGCCAATTATATAATTATAGTATTCTTCAAGTAATACATCGCTAGTGGCGAAGAGGTTCACTGCTCTGTCTCTACACACAACTTCACTGCACAGAGGTTGACTCAAGAGTGTTCTATTGACAATGCTGCGCGCTTCTCGCCACGCTCTCTATGTATCAATGCGCGGGCTCTCCCACCAACAAAGAGCTTGGTGCAGATACTTCACTGTCACCATCGATATGCAGAGATCTTAAATAAATTTTACAAAACATTTTTCTTAAAATTTTTTTACACATTACAATCGTTATTTACATATTTCTTAGCTTATAAGTATTTTTCATGGGCTGTTTGATTTTCTATTGACATATTTCAATGGTCTCCTGTTAGGTGGCTTGGAACCCAGCGGGCGCACACTTTTGAGTACCCTAACTAGTGGTAGAGTGTGTCAGCACTGCCAACAGAGGAGTCCAACTGACCAGCGAGGTGTTTGTGATCCGTGGATCATCTCGAATGAGACTGTTCACATGCTCCAATGTTGCAGGAGTCACAGCTGTGTGCGGCCGGCCAGCACGCGGGAAATTGAACAGGTTTGCGCGACCTTGTTGCGATGATCACAAATGCCTCGCCCAACGATGGAGCATGCTTTTGTTCACTGCCAGGTCACCGTAAACAATCTGCAAGGGCGTACGAATATCGGAAATGTTCTGGTTTTTCGCCAAATGACCCTCAATTACAGCTACGTGGTTGGAACGCCATTCTGAAGGCTATACGTAGCACCGCCACCTGTCGGAACTTAAAGAAAGTATAGGGATTGTAATGAACTCGAGAAATTATTTTGTAACATAACATACCATGAAAATTACCAATCAGGTGGTCCCACGTTGGGCGACAAATATGTAGTGAACTCGTGAAATTATTTTGTGACATTGTAAGTAGCGTGAGTGCAGGGTCGCTATGTGTAAGGTGCGTGAAGCGCACTTTGAATAAGAAAATGCTATTTGACATTGAAGTCAATGTAAAAGATTGGGTCACCACCAACTCTAGCCACACGACAAATAAGGGGTTGCGCTGAGTCGCTAAATTACTTAATTTATTCAAAAAAAACTCATAAAAGAACATTCATTATAAAGTCATTCATAAAGAATTAACATGATCCAGGCATTGTTCACTTGAATCAAGTATTAAAATAAATTAAAGAGTGGCTGCACACTGTGCGTAAGAGCAGCTTGCAGCAACATCCCTGAAAACAAGATCTATTCTAAAGCATTTGTTTTAAATAAAAAGGGAATACTAATTAGTGGACCTGTGCGCATGGAAACGCTATGGAAGGGCTAACAAGGAAACTACAAATGCTTCAAATGGCTCTGAGAACTAAGGGACTTAACTTCTGAGGTCATCAGTCCCCTAGAACTTAGAACTACTTAAACCTAACTAACCTAGGCAGGATTCGAACCTGCAACCGTAGCGGTCCCACGGTTCCAGACAGTAGCGCCTAGAACCGCACGGCCACCCCGGCCGTCAGGAAACTACAAGGTAAATGGCGTAGGTAATAGAGACGTAACATCGGTACGCTGGATGAGATTGGAGGTAAAATTATTTATTCTTTAAAACATTGATGTAAGGCATCTATACAACTGCTGTTGCCTGGTAACTAAGTACATTTGCTTGCGAAGGCCAACGAACTCTAATATTAACCCACGTGGCTGGTTTCCAACGGACATAGAATAATGGGACAAAGAAAATTCACAGAGGGGCAAAAATTACCAAGACACGGAAAAGATTAGAATGTATACACACGCAGTTGCAGGCACAGAAACATTCACACTGAACCGAGGGCGCTTCAGCATGTGCAACACTTTTGTGGTATGTTCTCCTTACGGATCAAAGTCAAGTCTGCATTAGGCATCAAACTGAAGGTCCGCAAAAGCTTTGCATTCCTTGCTTCGACCCAGCAAATCAATCTTTATAAGATGAAACGCGAGACCAAACGCTAAAAGCTCCCCTCTTGCTATGAGAAAACGCACTGCACAGTTATGTCAACTCACCCTTCTTCGAAGAGACTTTGGCTGCAGACCCTAGGCGAGCTGGAAGAAGACTGACCCTCTCTCACACTCTAACGTCTCTCACGCGATCCCTTGGCCAGGAAAACCCAGAAATGAGGCTTCCGCCACCAACCTAATACCGGTAACTTTCACGTAAGGGGAACAAAACCTCTTTGCCTACCTGAAAACTACAAGGGTTGGCCATTCTGTACGACTACCGCTGATTCTCTGTAGCAGACTAAACCACTGTATAGCAAAATGAAACACACTCACATTTATTCACTCACGCATGCCAGAGAGTTCTGTATCATTGGAAAGCAAGTAAAATGATAATGAAAGGGGACTGCAGGACCCTTTCAACATTAGATACTGGTCGCTCTATGTGGGAGTCAAAACTGTAATGAATTCGAGAAATTAATTGAAATCAAACACAAAGGGTATAAAATTAAGAGGTTCAAAACATGAAAGAAATGTATTTATTTTCGTGCTGTTTACACAAAACAAAGCAAAATTATAAATCTTAGGGGCGATTTGATTGGGCGTGGACATGACTCAGTTATTACGGAGGAGACGAATCGTCTCACCATTCTTCGTTATCGTTCGTCGTATACTGCTGTCGGCAGCAGGCGCTGCGTCGGTACGGCGCGTCGAGTCGGTGCGGTGCTGCATGGGTCGGCTGCCCTCATCAGCAATCGCGGCTTTGCGGCGGGTCCCAGGAACGATCTCCTCATTGTCTGCCCTTTGTCGGTAGCGTGGCCGAAACTGATATCGCGACGTCGGAAGGCGGATGTTCGCGCTGGGTGAAAGAGCGCCCATGTCCTCTCACTTCTGCGATGTCTCCACGACTCCCACTTTTTCACTTCTCCTCCATCTCTCAGATCAACTCATCTTCGAAACATTATTCCTTTCGGCGTTTTCATTGGCAGACAGAGTTTTCAATGTAGCCCAATGACAGATCGTTGTTTCATTGTCACGCCTCTCCGTGCAGGGTAGAAATTTTCTATCTGGCATGGGCTGGCGTGTGCCATGTGAATTGGCATCTTTCTCACGATTTCACATTCTTAAGATGTTTTCCTGCATTCCGAGGCTGTTGGGAGAGCAGCTACACAATACTTCTCTCTGCTTGAGCCCTGGACAGATTCATGTATGGGCTCCATTTCAAAATCTGCCGGCGTCCGTCATTTACAAGGAATTTCCTCACTGTCGAGGAAAACATCTTCTTAAGAATGCTGGCTTCTTTCGCACGCCTCCCTGCGCCGATTTCCCGCGCTTTTTCCACGCTCCTCCCTGTGCCTGTGGAGTGCTGGAATTGTCGGCACATCCTTGTTTTCTAAGGCAGGTGAAATGACTGCTTCAAGACCAGAAGAACCCAGATGCTTTCGCGCGTACATTTTTGGCATTTTGTCCTAATGGCTGCAGGTGACCATCAGCTCTCGGCACGCTTCTCGTTGTCAGACGGGCCCTTCGCATCGTGTCGCTTCTTGAACGAGGCGTGGACATTGGCCCGGCTTCCCACTGTGCGGTTGCAGAATGACTGCACCCGGGGGTTCACCCCAGGAAGTCTGGCCCCTTCCTCCTCCACGGCCGCTCGCGGCGACTTGGCGAAAGTGGGTGCGGTATTACAGGTTTGAACGAGAATACTCCACGATGTCCTACAACAAATTTCGCATTTTTTAAATAAAATTGGCAGAGAAAAAAAATGTGTTTCGTTACTTATTGAACGCCCCTCACGAATACACCGGTTGTCAAAAATAGTATACAGATCAGTGTGGTAGAACATTTGAGATACTATTCAAAGAACATACACTACTATAAAATAATAAGACAATATAAAAAGAGAATCTAAATGAAACTGGGCACTCGTTATGGCCAATAGAGACATATCTCGGAATTTTACACGAGACGTGTAAAGTATGTTCCCTGAACATCTTGAAGGAACTTGAAACATATGTACATAACCCAAAAAAAACAAAAAAAAAAACAACATTATCTCTGATGTCGTGGCCAGGAACTAAAGTGACAGAGGTGAGAGCTCCAGATGGCCAAGCGTCTAGAAAAAATACCGTTTTTCCCAATGGGTCGGGCGTGGGGTACAATCCCTGTGCTGAAAAAATTTTTTTTCAGCTAGCTGAGTATTCTGCATTGCCTGGGTGTGTATTTATTCCAACCTTCTATTAGTCTACCTCTTAACGGCCCCCTTCCCCTCTCTCTGAACATCATCATCTTTCCCCCTCTCTCTGCACAACTCCTCCTTCCCCCTCTCTCCCTAACCCTCATCCACCCCCTGCTCCCTGCCCATCTCCTGTTGCTCCTTTTTCTGTCCATCTGCCAATCTCCCTTTGTCCATTTTCTCCTTCCCCTCTGTCGATATCCTCCTCCTCCACTGATTCCTCCTCCTCCTTCCCCCCTCTATCTGTCCATCAGCTCCTCCCACCCTCTCTGCCCATCTCCTTCCTCTTCAACTCCTCATCCCCCCTCTAACTGCTTATTTCCTCCTCCCTCCTCTCTCTGTCCATCCTCCTCTTTCCCTTCCCTGTCTGACTTCTCCCCCTCCATCCCCACTTCTTCCTTTCTCTCTCCATTCCATTCTTTCCCCTCTCCCGCTCTCTGTCCATATCCTCTTTCCCCCTTTCTCTGTCCATCTCTTCCTCTCAATTGTCTCTGTCCATTATTCCTCTTTCCATCCACTCTCCATCTCCTCCTCACTCCTCTCTCTCTCTCCATTTCCTACTCCCCCTCTCTTTTTTCTGTCCAAGTTATCACAGCCATCCCAATAGCATGCTGGTGGTCATTAACCCCCCCCCCCCTCAGTATTTCTTTCCCAATTGTAACTAAGATGTGTACAAAATTTGGTTGAAGTTATTCCTGTGGTTTTAGATGAACTTTTTACCTGTGATTTTGCCCAGGTATGCACATGTCAGATATATTTCACGCAAACTTAACCTATTTCAAGGTTGTTATTGTTGTGGTCTTCAGTCTGGAGACTGGTTTGATGCGGCTCTTCATGCTACTCTATTCTGTGCAAGCTTCTTCATCTACCAGTACCTACTGCAACCTACATCCTTCTGAATCTGTTTAGTGCATTTATCTCTTGGTCTCCCACTACGATTTTTACCCTCCACGCTGCCCTCCAATACTAAATTAGTGATCCCTTGATGCCTCAGAATACGCCCTACCAACCGATCCCTTCTTCTAGTCAAGTTGTGCCACAAATTTCTCATCTCTCCAATTCTACTCAATACCTCCTCATTAGTTATGTGATCTACCCATCTAATCTTCAGCATTCTTCTGTAGCACCACATTTCGAAAGGTTCGATTCTCTTCTTGTCCAAACTATTTATCGTCCATGTTTCACTTCCATACATGGCTACACTCCACACAAATACTTTCAGAAACGAGTCCCTGACACTTAAATCTATACTCGAGGTTAACAAATTTCTCTTCTTCAGAAACGCTTTCCTTGCCATCGCCAGTCTACATTTTATATCCTCTCTATCTTGACCATCATCAGTTATTTTGCTCCCCAAATAGCAAAACTCATTTACTACTTTAAGTGTCTCATTTCCTAATCTAATTCCCGCAGTGTCACTTGACTTAATTCGACTACATTCCATTATCCTCATTTTACTTTTTTTGATGTTCATCTTATATCCTCCTTTCAAGACACTGTCAATTCCGTTCAGTTGCTCTTCCAGGTCCTTTGCTGTCTCTGACAAAATTACAATGTCATCGGCTAACCTCAAAGTTTTTGTTTCTTCTCCGTGGATTTTAATACCTGCTCCGAATTTTTCTTTTGTTTCCTTTACTGCTTGCTCAATATACAGATTGAATAACATCGGGGAGAGGCTACAACCCTGTCTCACTCCCTTCCCAACCACTGCTTCCCTTTCATTTCAAGTTATTTGTACATTTATTTCACCTATATCTCTAGCGAATTTCGCCCTGTAGTTTCATGCTGCAGCTTTACTGCATGAACAGTGAAAAAGTAATAAAAAAAATGTTCAAATGTGTGTGAAATCTTATGGGACTTAACTGCTAAGGTCATCAGTCCCTAAGCTTACACACTACCTAACGTAAACTATCCTAAGGACAAACACACACACCCATGCCCGAGGGAGGACTCGAACCTCCGCCGGGAGCAGCTGCACAGTCCATGACTGCAGCGCCCCAGACCGCTCAGCTAATACCGCGCGGCGAAAAAGCAATACATGATAAACTTTTTTCTTTTCATTATTTTGTGGAAAGTGTCAGCCGGAAAAAGTTTTACAAAGATTTGAAATTATTTGTAACGTTTCTTGCAAGTCAGTAAGGCTCTCATTCTCAAGTAATGGGTTAACCATATATGAGTATTCGCTCGTTGTTGACTGCACTGATTTTTCACGCCCACTCCCACCTCTGTGGAAGGTAAGTGGTTGTTATGCCCACAGCGATTCTTTCCTGGCACTAATGTATACGCGTACAAAGTTTGGTTGAAATCGGTCCAGTGGTTTAGGAGGAGATGTGGAACATACATACGTAAATACGAATACATCCATTTTTATAATATGTATGGATTACTACGTTACTTGCATCGCAAATAAACAGAAATATTGCTCAATGTATTGTATTTATTAATATTTTCATAAAAGGCATGAGAAGAAATCTTCGAGATGGCAAATAAATTTCCAAGAAAGGATTGTACCTACAGTGGCCGGCCACGGTGGCCGAGCGGTTCTAGGCGCTCAGTTCGGAACCGGGCGACTGCTACGGTCGCAGGTTCGACTTCTGCCTCGGGCATGGATGTGTGTGATGTCCTTAGGTTAGTTAAGTTTAAGTAGTTCTAAGTTTCAGGGGACTGATGACCTCAGATGTTAAGTCCCATAGTGCTCAGAGCCATTTTGAACCTACAGTGTCCACAGGAATTATGCAAGTAATCATCCCCGCACGTGAAAATCTTCAGCTGTAAGATAATACAAGTATCTAATTTTGTATTCGATGTTATCGTGTACGCCTTACAATCCCTTCCTGGGAATATACACTGCAACCCTAAATTTTCCTTTGCCTTTCCTTTTCATGCCTTCTATGAAAATATTAATAAACACAATATACTGAGTATTATTTCGGATTATTTTCAGTGTAATTAACGTAAAAATTGAAAGTAAAAGTTTCCTCCTAGGTAATCGACCTCACGACCCTCCGAGTATCGTTCCAGCGCTACCTGGAAGCTACGTTCAGATAAATGGCTCCTGCCTCATCCTACCCCCGCCAAAAATGCTATTTTTCTTTTCTAAACGTTTCGCCATGTGGAACTTCTTTACGAGTAGGCATGGTCGCCTTGTCAGACGGTCCAAACAGCGGCAACTCTCCAACTCTGCTACGGCCCTCTCAGTAAAAGACGACTTCACCAACTCACTACACTTGCTAGCAGCGTGGCGGAGCTGCGGCGTGGTCAAAGGCGAACTGGGACCAGTAAACAAGACTCAGGCGCCCTCTGGAGAAAACAGCGAGTACTACATGTTTTAGATCTGCGTTTTATTTTAATTTTGAACAAGACGTTTTATCTTTTAATGTTAGCTGCATTACCTAAATTGTTCAGTTTTAAACTAATCGTCTAATATCCTTTAGTCAGTATCTATTTTCCATTTTAATACCGCAAAATGTAAGCTCTTCTCTCCCCCTCCCAACTCCATCCCTCAGCTGCCCACCAGCCATGAAGCGTGTGTCTGTATGATGCAAAGTACGCTGGTGTACAAAACTTACGGACGAAAGTAACGTTCGCATGATGTGTTATTGCTTAGCGACTTAGCTCCGTCAAACTTGGGCCATACATACGAGGGTGAGTCAAATGAAAACCTTAAATTTTTTTTAAATGTTATGTATTGTGCAGAAGTGGTACAGAACTGTATCACTTTTCAACATAATCTCCCCCACACTCAATGCAAGTCTCCAGCGCTTACAAAGTGTGGTGTCACCGCCAGACACCACACTTGCTAGGTGGTAGCCTTTAAATCGGCCGCGGTCCATTAGTATACGCCGGACCCGCGTGTCGCCACTGTCAGTGATAGCAGACCGAGCGCCACCACACGGCAGGTCTAGGGAGATGTACTGGCACTCGCCCCAGTTGTACAGCCGACGTAGCTAGCTACAGTTCACTGACAAATACGCTCTCATTTGCCGAGACGATAGTTAGCATAGCCTTCAGCTACATTTGCTACGACCTAGCAAGGCGCCGTATTCAATTGATATTGAGATTCTATTAATATATCATCAAGAGCGATGTTCTACAAATGTGAATTAAAGTTAAGTATTACAGCAACTGCGTCCATTTTCTAAGTTCTCATTTCCTTTTAACTGTTCCAGACCTCACGCCAATCTGCGTGAGCTTAACGCGTGCCTTTCGGCTTCCTCTCGTTGTGACTTGGCTGTCTTGCTAAGTCACAACACAAAGTGCATAAATTCCTTTAGAAAAATATTCTTTTGGTAGTCTGCGCAACCACTCATGCACCGCGTACCTCTTAATCAGAACGGAACTTCTTTCCTCCCATTGCGTCTTTGAGTGGTCCAGACATATCTGAATCACTTGGGGCAAGGTCTGGTGAGTATTGTGGATGAGGAAGACACTCAAAATGCAGGTCTGTGATTGTTGCAACTGTTGTACGGGCAGTGTGGGGCCTTGCATTGTCATGTTGCATAAGGACACCTGCTGACAGCAATCCACGTCGCTTTAATTTGATTGCAGGCCGCAGATGATTTTTTAGGAGATCTATGTATGATGCACTGGTGACAGTGGTCCCTCTAGGCACGTAATGCTCCAAAATGACGCCTTTTTCGTCCCAAAAGAGAGTCAGCATAACCATCCCTGCTGATGGTTCTGTTCGAAATTTCTTTGGTTTTGGTGATGAGGAATGGCACCATTCCTCGCTCTCTCTCTTCGTTGCCGGTTGGTGGAAGTGAACCCAGGTTTCGTGCCCAGTAACGATTCTTGCAAGGAAGCCATCACATTCTCTTTCAAAGAGCCGAAGAAGTTCATCACAAGCATCAACATGTCGTTCTCTCATTTCAGGAGTCAGCTGCCGTGGCACCCATCTTGCAGACACTTTGTGAAACCAGAGCACATCATGCACAATGTGGTGTGCTGACCCATGACTAATCTGTAAACATGCTGCAACGTCATTCAGTGTCACTCAGCAGTTTTCCTTCACTATGGCTTCAACTGCCGCAATGGCTGACCTGGACGAGAAGCAGCTTCCACTGAAGTCACACCATTTGCGAACTTCCTACTCCATTCGTAGTCTTGCTGCTGTGACAAACATGCATCACCATACTGAACCTTCATTCGTCGATGAATTTCAATAGGTTTCACACCTTCCCTTTGCGAAAACCGAATAACAGAACGCTATTCTTCCCTGGTGCAAGTCGCAAGTGGGGCGGCCATCTTTATACTGCTACTGCGACGGTATGTGTGCATCTGCACTATGCTGCCACCTGCAGGTCATTCTGCACGCTGCTTGTAGCACGCTTACCAACTTACAGGATAACGGCGCGAAATTTCTATTTGTTATTACAAATTTTCATTTGACTCACCCTCGTAGAATGAACTGCTACAGTGCAGAAGGTAACTGAAAGAATTACGCATCGAGACGAACAGAAACGACACTTTTACTCAAAGAAGTTAATTACAGTGAATTCATCGTGATTGTTGAGGTCCCCTGGACATTACAAAAGGTTCAAAATGGTTCAAATGGCTCTGAGCACTATGCGACTCAACTTCTGAGGTCATAAGTCGCCTAGAACTTAGAACTACTTAAACCTAACTAACCTAAGGACATCACACACATCCATTCCCGAGGCAGGATTCGAACCTGCCACCGTAGCGGTCGCTCGGCTCCAGACTGTAGCGCCTAGAACCGCACGGCCACTCCGGCCGGCATTACAAAAGGCGGGGCATGGTTCTTAACAGGGTGTATGATCACCACAGATGGCAGTGAACGCTCTACCATGTGCACAAGGTTGTTAAGGAGTTTTTGTGGTAGGGCGTTTCACTCCTTCCAGGTCGCGGCTGACGACGGCTGGATGGTCGCTGGTGCATATGGATGTACTGCAGAACGTCTCCCTACGACACTCCACACGTGTCCGATGTGATACAAGTCGGGGCAACGGGCAGCTCAGTCCAATCGCCGATTATCTTCTCGTTCCAAGAGTTCCTCCACCTGCACTGTTGAGTGAGTTCGAGCATTGTCAGCCATAAAAATCCGGATAAGTACCTCTAGGACTCGTGCACCTAGGGTTTCGTACAAACTTAATTCCCTACATAGCTAGGTCAGCCATCCTGGGAATCGAGAATCTCGAAGATTTTTGCTTGTTATCGATATCGATACGGGCCACGTATCGATCCCGCATATTCCATGATATTCGAGAAGGACGAAAAAAAAATGGCCAGGTGCGGCCAGTATTCGAGCACTCAGAGTTCCGTACAAACGTAATTATGTATATAGACAGTTTATCCATTCCAGGAATCGAAGATATTGACGATTTTTACCTGATATCGACATTGATATAGACAAGATTTCGGTCCCAGGTATTCCAAGAATTTCGAGAATGTTTTAATTTGAAGTTTGAAGTCGGATAACAAAAGACAAAAGAAATATTTTTTCATATCATATAATTACAAATTAACAATTTCGGATTTTTTTCCTTTACTTCTACTGAGAAACTTCGCTTCTTGCCAAATTTCATGATGCTAGATCAACGGGAGTATCAAAATACGTGACATATGCGTAAATGGTCGTATCTGTTGACTGTACTGAATTAGAACCTAAGGGTTGTTTACACCATCGAGGGACTATAGACCTCAGTGTGTGACATGAGTTTCAATATGATACGTCTATCCGTTTCTGATCAATAGAAGTCTTAACAGACGGACAGACATACACTCGGGTAACAAATTACAAAAAAGAGAGAGATTCTCATGTGAGATTATTACAAAATAACAATTTTGGATTGTTTTCTTTACTTTTACTGTGAATCCTTGCTTCTTCCCAAAGTTCATGATCGTAGAGCAACGGGAAGTACCCGTTAGATTTTGATGAGTGAGTTTGCGAGTATCAAAATATGTGGCAAAAATAGCCGTACCTTTTGATTGAATTAACTTAGAAGCTTACAGTTACTATACCGCCACGGGACCGTTTACCTTGGCATGCGAAACAGATTTAACCTGATATGTCTACCCGTTCCGGAGAAACACGAGTTTTTAACAGTCGGACACACAGACGGACGGACGGACAACAAATTGATCCAGTAATGGTTCCGTTTTTAACGGCTTAGCTACGGAACCCTAATAATGCACTCCTGAAACGACGAACCTGAGTAAGGAGTACAGTGACACAACGACGTTGACCGGTGAGTCTACGTGTTCATAAATAAGAGGCCAGTACTTCGAAGCAACACTATGTCTTCCCACGCCAGAATATCTAGACCAGCAAAACTATCACGTTACACAATGCTGGAGCTACTCTAATACGGCAAGAAATTGGAGCATGCTCCTCAATCATTTTATTCTATGAATGGATACTTTACTGGTACCGAAATTTAAAGGTGCATCCAGTTTGGCCTATATCGCAACTGTTGCAGTCAGAGACAATTTCGTAGACACCCGAACTTAATAATGTGTTACATTTTTAACCTATTTAATGACGTAATTAATTTGGAGACCGATTTTGATGCTAGGCTTTATAAAACAGATTTCAGTTTTCTGTGAAATATTGCCACTGAAAATCACATCAACATTATCTTATAACGGTCACTTTTAACTGTGGTCTATAGGACCGAGCAAGTCAGTTTAAGGATTGGAGGTAAGCAACTGCACAGATTCTCCAATAGGACAATACATAGTAAAGCATTGTCGTGTCGAAACCAACATTTATGTCAGGAACGGGTTTACCTTAATCACCGGCACCGCTTAACTGAGAGTGTATTGACAGTGTCATCAACGCACCCTCCTCTCAAGGAAATGTGACGCTTGAGGACTTGCGGGTAACGCAGCTGGACGTCCGTACTTCAGAAACCTTTAGACTAGAGACAATTATGCAAATGTTACTGTATCTTTTGAAATTTCATTGAAATAGCATTTTGAATTTCGTTGAAATAGGAGGGTCATAACTGAATCGCACTACGAATAATAATAACGTAGTGGGTTCCATTTTCAGTTTTCGTTACCGTATACTGTTCTTCAACATATTGCATGACTATTTGCAATATATTCATGTTTTTCGCCTATCTAGACGGAGGTGCTGATTCACGATAGTGAAGTTGGTATGAAATTTTCAAATGAATAACGACGTTAAAGGCGAAAGAAAAGTCCAAGGTAATAAACAAGCGACGCTGCGTAAGAAATCGTTACCTTCTTCCCATCTGGCACGCACTTCACTCTCCAATTTCGAATAAGTGAAATGGCGTCTACAGAAGCACGACTGTTTCTTGAGTATTGTTCCAACACAATGGGTGCTCGCTATTGACGTCAAGGGGTCTCCCAGAAATTACTGTGAGGTCATGTATGTAGCTCATGCACAGGTCGGCACGCGCTGTTGCCGAACCGTGACGGAGGCCTTTAGTACTCAACTCCGCTGATAAAACGGTTCCACGTACGTTCCAGACGGATTCACATGTGATGGGAAACCTCGGGAACCTGGTGCTGCTGGAAGTTTCCTTCTTTGCCTTCATTTCGCATGCGTCTGATGGTATACGTGAGTAGGTGTTGAAAGAAACGAGTAAGTGCACAGAGCAGTAACGCAACATCACAGTTTAATCAGCTTCTGTACTCTGCAGTCTAAGAGTGAGGCGCATGGTAAGAGGAGTACCAGAATAATTTTCCATCTATCCGCTAAACGGCCAACACCATTCCTGGCGCACAGTCCCAGGAGTTCTGGGAACCGGGGTGATGCAAAACTTCTTTTGATGTGTTTATGTCACCGAATATACCTGCAAACTTGTATCATTGTACGACACGTGGTTCAGAAGATACGACGTCGTGAACACTGAGGTGTGTGGAAAAACTTGCTTAAACGGGAGGCGTATTACCCAGACTACAAGGCTACTGTAAATGATTCATTCGTTTACGGAACTCTATATTTTCCAGAGTATTCCATATACAAATCTGACCAGTTGCGGCCACATATCGTGAGCTAACGTGCTACAGTACGCTGTAAATCTCCCACTTAAATTACGCCTTTCTCTTCGACTGCGAGCTGGAAATCGCACTAAAATTACGCCATTCCTTTTAAAATGCGTGCTGGTATGCTAATATAATGAGCAAAAGCATATTTTGTAGCGCTCTCTCTGCGATAACTAAAAACCAGTGTCGGGCGCTGAAATGATGGTCAGCCGTATTACCATCAACGCAACTGTCTGTATTCGACTGTGAATGGTCTGGTGCGACGTCATCCTTTCAGGCACTGTGAGTGCTATGTTGCCCCATAGATCCAGGTCAGAATTTTTCTTTGAAACTGCGTGTAACGTACTGTGCAAGCGCAGAGTATGTGGGATTTTTAAGGACCAGTTGGCGTAACAGCGCCATGGCCAAGTGGTCGAGCGCACTGGCTGGTACTGCTCAAGATCGGTTCCCACTGCCACCATCATTTTTTTTTTTCATTCCTCAAAATGTTAAACCATTAATTAGTCAAATGCTATAGGCCAGCATAATGCAGCGCAATGGTACAGTTTTGCATGAGCCGCCACTGAATGTGAGTGCTGCATGAATACAACCGAACTCACAGAGTTTGCATTGTGCTCACCAGTTGGCCTTAACGAGTGCAGTGCCTTGACAAAGCGACGTTAAAGCAAGAATAGAGTTCCTGCGTGTTGGAATATGCAAGATGTTTATCTGTTACAACAGCGCAGCGTGAATAAAGAAGGTAGTACTGGAAATAAGCGCCATGTAAACAGAGTACTGTGCGTTGATATCGATGGTTTATCGGACACTGGTTATCTCTGTAAACAGAAAAGTACCTGTCGATTAAGTGAGCCAGATGAAACCCTAGAGACGGTGAGGGAAAATTTCGGACGCAATGAAAGGAGACTGTCCTATTCACCACGCCGATTTTCAAGAAGTTTTGGCCATGAGTGTGAATGAAGTTGTGAATCTGATAGCACTCAGCATACGTAATATCGATGTAATCATAGTCTTTACAAGTCTGTGTTTTGAGACCAAAGGTGTTCGAAATCGTCAGGAAGTAGCAGTGTGTAGTGTGTGCTAGAATGTCTGGCAATGTACTCGGTTTGAAAAAGGTGTAAGCTGGCCTGCAGTGTAGTGGAGGCAACATTATTTAAGAAGGATTTTGCGCCAACAGGCTTTGAGGAAAGTAAACGAGATTACACCAATTTAAGAATGTCAAAAGGGGAATTTTTAATGTTATTCAGTTACATATATTATAATGCCACATATGGTTTTGTCTTATAATTGAAACAAATGTCATGGAAAGTAATTGTGCACAGGAAAATTATTAAGAAATGTCTTGCCAACTTGTCTAGTTGTGATAACCTTATGAAAGGGTGCATTGTTGTTATGGCTTAATGAAGCATAGCTACACTTGGAATCTTTGTTCTCATTTATCAGTCGTTAAGTTTAGTTCCTCATTTTCATTTATTTTTGTGACTGTTTGTATACGCGCATTGCACACCACGAGTTGTGTACTGGGAAGCACATTTATGAAAACCGATAAGATATCGTCTTGCATTGCACATCCCAAGTACGGCAAATGAAATTTCATTTCTGAGAGTCACATCATTGTTCATTATGTCGAAAGGTTGCAGAGCAGACAGGCGTTCTGTGCGCACAGGTAACCCAACAAATTTAATTATCATCAAAGCTCATGACCGCTGTAAGGTACAGTGATTGTCAGAATGTATTTGTGAAAATATCATATCAGTTCAGAGGCTTAATACCAGTAGAAAAATGGCTCTGAGCACTATGGGACTTAACATCTATGGTCATCAGTCCCCTAGAACTTAGAACTACTTAAACCTAACTAACCTAAGGACAGCACACAACACCCAGCCATCACGAGGCAGAGAAAATCCCTGACCCCGCCGGGAATCGAACCCGGGAACCCGGGCAATACCAGTAGAACTCAGTAAAGTGCTCCCTTGTGAATTTCCAAGCAGTTTTATCAGAGAGCCGGATACGTTAATTTTTATCTTAATATGCTGTGTAATTACAGTGATTGTATACAAGACTAAGTTCAAAATGTTTCAAATGGCTCTGAGCACTATGAGACTTAACTTCTGAGGTCATCAGTTCCCTAGAACTCAGAACTACTTAAACCTAACCAACCTAAGGACATCACACACATCCATGCCTGAGGCAGGATTCGAACCTGCGACCGTAGCGGTCGCGCGGCTCCAGACTGTAGCGCCTAGAACCGCTCGGCTACACAGGCCGGCCAAGACTAAGTTAAAGACGCTATATTTAGGGCCAACATTTTAACCGGAGTCATTTGTTAATTGCAGTCGGACAGTAAATTTCATTGAAAACGGATTCCTTTCTCGCAGGCGAATTGTTTGATTTATCGGCTAGTCTGGATTTAGCATCGTGTAGCGTGAGCTTCCCAAACTTCCACTCAAAATTTAATTTTGACACGGTTCTGTCACCCTGCACTGAGATTTGCGTATTTCGATATCAAAATAAGTTTTACACATTTCTTAGATAACGAACTGAGACTAACAAACCCGAGTGTAGAAATTTTACACATTACTTTCAACACTACAAAAAAATCAACGTAGATATCAACCTGTGACTCACAAACATGAGTTAGATATTTTACACATTACTTTCAATACCCAAAAATAAATCAACGGTCGGAACAGGGGTTACATTTCAGACCGTACTGCCTGTAGCTCGTGCAACAATTAAAACCGAAAGATTACGTCCAGGGCATTCAATTTTCATCGTACTGCCGGAAGCACTTGAGGATCACAATTCGCCTCCAAGTTCATATTCAGCAACGAAGCAACCTTCCCTTTATCCGGAGACGTTTATCGCCATAATGTGAGAGTTTGGGGCACTAAAACTTATCATGAAATTGTGGCGCATGAACGAAATTCGCTGAAGATTAGTGTTTTGTGTGCAATGTCACAGACGAAGTTGTATGGACCGTTTACCTTCTGTGCGAAGGCTGTGACGAGTTCATCTTACTTTGATATGTTGCAGCTGTGGTCGTTTCGCAACTGATTGCTGATTCCTAGAATTTTTCAGTACCAAACACTTTCCAATATTACCACAATTTAATGTAATTACAGCATCATGAACTCCTGGTTTCATTGTATGCATGCCTACAAATACAGTTTTAGGACCGAGCGAGGTGGCGCAGTGGACTCGCATTCGGAAGGACGACGGTTCAATCCCGCGTCCGGCCATCCTGATTTAGGTTTTCCGTGATTTCCCTAAATCAATCCAGGCAAATGCCGGGATGGTTCCTCTGAAAGGGCACGGCCGACTTCCTTCCCCATCCTTCCCTAATCCGATGAGACCGATGACCACGCTGTCTGGTCTCCTTCCCCAAACCAACCAACCAACCAACAGTTTTAGGAAGGCGGTTCCAAATTATGCTGTTGAAACATTCATTTGGATTCTGTGTCTGCCCATGCAGACATTTCCTTAGGTCAGGATGAGCCAGGTTTCTGAAAACACGTTTAATTGCTGTAGTAACAGCAGCAGGAAGAGAATGGTGGTGAGGATAAGATTCTCCAGTTGCCTGAGCCCTATTGTATTTGCACCACAAATTTTCTCCTAATAGACACAATCCATGACATGGCTTATCATCAGTAGAGGACTTACGGAAGAATATGGCCCTAACATCTCTCTTCATTGCTTCCAGACTTTTCTTATTTGTCCTAATTACCTGCCCATAGTATACCTGCAGGTTTTCTATAACAACTGCTCGCAATCACACTTGAACAAAAGTAACCGTGTGTTTGAAAGCGTGTTGTTTACAAACAGCAAAAACAAAAAATACCGACCCTTGCATTCCAAGGATAAAAAAAAAGTCCCTAACGTGCAGTGTAGGCGATATAAATATCTAAAATATATGCAGAAAAGTGGGTGACAGAAAATTGTGTGAGGCACATATACACAAGTGGTAGGAAAATGCTCTTTAAATGCTCGAAAAAAATTTTTTTCAGCAAAATCCTTTTCAGAGTACTTAAATAAAACCTTGATCTATCGAAATATGATGAAAACCGAAAGTCGATTTTTTCGACCTGAACCACAGTGTGGTCCGCTTAAAATATCGGTATCAGTTTCAGCACGGTGATTTTTTCCTATCCCTACCGAGACCAAAGAAATATAGAAAAATTCCAGTTTTTCTGAACTAAAATACCGGTATTAGTAGATAGTGTCGGAAATTCCATGCGGCTTTTCGCGGATGATGCTGTAGTATACAGAGAAGTTGCACCATTAGAAAATTGCAGCGAAATGCAGGAACATCTGCAGCGGATAGGCACTTGGTGCAGGGAGTGGCAACAGATCCTTAACATACACAAATGTGATGTATTGCCAATTTATAGGAAGAAGGATCCTTTGTTGTATGAGTATATGATAGCGGAACAAACACTAGTAGCAGTTACTTCTGTAAAATATCTGGGAGTATGCGTGCGGAACGATTTGAAGTGTAATGATGATATAAAATTGTTGGTAAGGCGGGTGCCAGGTTGAGATTCATTGGAAGAGTCCTTAGAAAATGTAGTCCATCGACAAAGGAGGTGGCTTACAAAACACTCGTTCGACCTATACTCGAGTATTGCTCATCAGTGTGGGATCCGTACCGGGTCGGGTTAACAGAGGAGATAGAAAAGATCCAAAGAAGAACGGCGCGTTTCGTCACACGGTTATTTGGTAAGCGTGGCAGCGTTACGGAGATGTTTAGCAAACTCAAGTGGCAGACTCTGCAAGAGAGGCGCTCTGCATCGCGGTGTAGCTCGCTGTCCAGGTTTCGAGAGGGTGCGTTTCTAGATGAGGTATCGAATATATCGCTTCCCCCTAATTATACCTCCCGAGGAGACCACGAATGTGAAATTAGAGAGATTCGAGCGCGCACGGAGGCTTTCAGACAGTCGTTCTTCCCGTGAACCGTACGCGACTGGAACAGGAAAGGGAGGTAATGACAGTGGCACGTAAAGTGCACCTCCGCCACACACCATTGGGTGGCTTGCAGAGTATAGATGTAGATGTAGATATCTTCCAATAAGACGGGGTACCTCCTCACTGGAGTATCGATGTTCGTAACTACCTAAACGACGTATTTCCGCATCGCTGGATTTGGCACAGTAGTGAAGATCATATGGCTCTGTTCCCCCTACACTCTCCCCCTCGCAGGGCACCTGACCTAACGCTGTGTGACTTTTTCCTTTGGGGGTATATTATGGACCGTATTTACGCAGCCGTATTGCCAAGAACTCTGGAACAGTTCAGAGAACGCACCAATGCTGCTGTGTTAATCACTGACGGAATGTTGCCACATAAGTTATGGAACAAATTTGACTCCTGCTTGGACCTGTGTCGTGTGGCCAGAGGGGCACTCGTAGAACATTTCTAGACAGCAAAATGCAAACTTGGGGAGTTTATGATTCTACTCATGCATTACTCGTATTTATATGTGTAATATCTTGGAAAATATAGAGCTTTGAAACGAATGAATCATTTTTAGTGGCCCTGTATTTTCATACAGTGTATGATAATGAGATCACTTATCGACTTCCTCCATACATTAAATATAATTTCAAATTTTGTCTAGACTTTTTCTCGTTTAGACGCTTAACGTCAAATATTTAACACATTAACTCATTTGTAAAGTAATTAGATAATGGAACTACTTCTTAAATGGAATTTCGATTCCTTAATGAATCGGAGGGTGGGGAAGAGGGGGGGGGGGGGGGGGGGGATTACTGGTTCTTTCCAAGCTGCAGAAGATGCTGCAACCATTACTGAACATGATGTCCACCAGAACCAGGCATCTGCCCAATAGAAAGGTGCCGGTCTCCAATGAGATCATCGCTAAAATGTGCAAAAACAAACGAACTCTGTGCATCACAAGAGTATTTGTTTGTTGTAAAATGTGTTTTACTTACATTACTTGTGGACTTTACTTGTAATATTTGATTTTGTTGGTGGGAAGTACCCTTTCCACCACCTCTTTAGTAGCCCAATGTTTTACTTCTCTAGAACCAATATTTCTATATTTTGCCACATTTATTTGACATTTTTGACTTACAAGGGGAGGCCGCCAGTTGTGAAATTCAGATTCGATTCATACTGCGCATAATAAAAGCTCACGGCCAGAGGTGTAATGTGGCAAAGCACCAAGATGCACTTCTCAGCCGTTGTCGAGAAAATCGACAGTTAAAAGAAACCGTTGTGGTGAAATACTCTCTACTATTAGTAATTTTCTACAGCGTGGTGGTGCAGCGGTAAGCGCTGGGGTTCGTAATCGAAAGGTCGCCGGATCGAATCTCGCGCCATCCAACTTTTTTTTAGTATTTCTTTTTTGTAATTCATATATATATATATATATATATATATATATATATATATATATATATATATAAAATTACCGGCAATCAGTTGCAACAATTATGCATATAATAAGTTGTTGAAAGTCGTTTGTCGTGGAAAAACTGGGGACTTCGAACATCATTATGTTTTCCGCAAACAAAGTTGTATTTCACAAATGTTATTGTCTTCATAATGTTAACCACGTATAGTTAATGGAAGACGTAGAAATGAATACGTATAGCGTAAGTCAAACGTTCGAATTAGAATAGAGACCCTGCTGTGGCAGGTATGAAATATAAACTCCGTTACTCGCTCGTTACACTTTAAGGACAGATGTTGAATGGGCCGAAACGAGCCGCCCCATAACAGCGTAGTTGCCTGCTAACTTCGAAAGAAGGTAGATGCGGTCCCTAGCGCAACTTATAACATCGTCGAAAATCAGTGCGGACGGGACAGCTTTGGTACACTCTGTTAAACAAACGGAAAAGTGGAGGCGGTACAATTGGAGAGCGATCCGCCTTCACCAACATGCATAAGCAATTCATTAATAGTTTATATATATATATATATATATATATATATATATATATATATATATATATATATATATATATATTACAACAAACAGGGAACACCAAATAATAAGACACCATAGCAAAAACCAAAAGTATTCATCTTATATATATATATATATATATATATATATATATATATATATATATATTTGAATTGCAAAAAATAATAATAAAAAAAATATTGCATGGCGCGAGATTCGATCCGGCAACCTTCGGATTACGAACCCCAGCGCTTACCGCTGCGCTACGACGCTGTAGAAAATCATTAATCGTAGAGAGTATTTCACCGCAACGGTTTCTTTTAACTGTCGATTTTCTCGACAACGGCTGAGAAGTGCATCTTGGTGCTTTGCCACATTACACCTCTGGCCATGAGCTTTTATTATGCGCAGTGTGAATCTAATCTGAATTTCACAATTGGCGGCCTCCCCTTGTTAGTGTGTTTCAGAAATAATGCACATTTCATTATGTTACTAAAGAATGTCAAGTTTACCATACCAAACCAAGTGCTTGCTTCCGTTGAACCTGTAATATTATTTTTTACACTCTCCAGTTCTCTATTTCTTTGCATTGATTTCCTTTCAGATGTGTCATTTCCTAGACCTCAGCAATCCTAAACATGTTGACGAAATTTGCAATACATTATTTTCATTACCTGATGAAAGTGATTCAGAAACTGAAGGAGATGAAGGTGCTGCAGACGAACTGAATGTTCTAGATAACACAGTCGCCAGTGATTCAAGGCATGTTTCTGTGGAACAAGACATTTATGGTGATGAACATGACAGTGAATCATTCGTGCTTCCGACTGTTGCCAGTAGTGATACGTTGGACAGTGAAAGTGTAGAAGAATGGAACGGCGACTGTTCTTACTTCGATAATGTAAAGAACAACTTTGAAACACGAATGGAAGGAAAACTAAAATTTCTCTGTAGTGTCAGTGATCGGGAGCTCACTTATTTTTCGAAGTTCTTTGATGACGATGTTTTCACTCTCATTGTAAATGAAAGAAACTTGTATGCAAAACAAAATCGTGGTGGTAGATGTCCATTAGAAACCTGGGTGGACACAACTACTCAAGAAATGAGAGCTCATATAGGATGTCTTATTCTAACGGGAATTCACCAACCTCCTGGTCTCTCTAACTTTCGGAGTTCAGATCCTATAATAAAAGTAGAGCCAATTGCTAATGTAATGACAAGTAAAAGATTTAAAAGGATTGTAGAGAATGTTCACTGTAATAACAACAAAACTGCAAATCCAATAAATCATCCAGAATACGATAAAATGCACAAATTACGGCCATTGATTGAAAAGCTTTTGCAGAGCTGTAAGAATAATTATGAGCCCTCATCATTTATGTCAGTGGATGAATCGATGATTCCTTTCAAAGGACGATCATCTATGAAACAGTATATGCCAATGAGGCCGGTGAAACGAGGCTACAAGGTGTGGTGCTTGTCGTATTCACTCACTGGATATATAACTTCGATGTTTACAAAGGCAAGTGTAAGGCAGATAGTGACTTGACATTGGGCGAAAGGGTTGTAGTAGATCTAACAAAGGAAATACATAATAAAAAGAATGTAGTTGGATTTGACAGATTCTTCACCACCGTGAAATTGATGTCAACACTTTTGAAGAAGGGTGTGTGTGGATGTGGAACAGTTAAGACCAACAGGAAAGATTTTCCCAAATTTATGAAGGAAAACATAAAATTGGAACGAGGAGAGTTCCAGTTTGAAACAAAATGAGCCATTTCTGCAGTAAAATAGATGTATAACCGTCCAGTGTTTAAATTCTGATAAGACCAGTGAGAATGCTGATGTCCCGAAAAAATCGCTCATAAATTCATTTTGCTTTCTTTCCTGGCTTTACTTTGTGAGACCTTTTGTTCAGAGAATTTTTCTTACCTATTACAAACCTCCAAAATTGAACATGAACGAGATGCTGATATTTTTTGAGAACTTTCGCATAATGTATAAAAATTAAGTAGCAGTAGAGCTAATTAAATTAATGTTATTGACACATCATTACATTGCAAAAAAATTGGAGACGCATTTGTGACCCTGAATATGTTAAATCGTGCGTCCAGGGCCTTATCTCCTTCTTACTCTCTTTTTTCCGTAGGAAGTACCACAGTAAAATGTTACATTCCATGCTAAATAAGATGATTCTTTGTATAGGTGCTACGGCTTTCAGTATTCCATCGGCTGCCTTTGACAGCGCAGTCACGACACAATACTACACGTGGAGGTTCGGCTTCCCCCCCTCCACCTCTCTGTTCGGCACTCTGTTGTCAGAACACGTCCTTTGTTTGGCTGACATCCAGCTTGATTTTACATGCTCGGTGCAAAGTAAACGTCTCACCGCATCATCAGATAACCGACCCTGGAAAATCTGTACACGAGGCTCTACTAACTTCGTGTGCAGACGGTTTCACAATGTAGGTATTAATATAATTATCGTTACCAGTCAGTAGCCATATAGCGCCACTCATCCTCGTATTCGTTCAACATGTCTCAGGAAAACATGTCAGGTATGTTTACACACTAGAAAAGTCGGTCTGTCATTACATAAGCGGCGATCAAAGAGTTTCCGTTCGAAGGCCGTACTGACGAGAATTATTATGCCGTGAGCATTATCATCCCACCGGCGCACCAGGTCGAAATACCAGTTTAATAAAACAACGTGTCCTGCTGCCTGAAGAAGTCTGTAACCGCCTGCTACAGATCGTCGTCCAAGAGGAATCGTGGACTCTTCATGCCTTTTTTAAGGGACCAAAGGCGTGATAATCGCATGGGCACAGATCAGGAGTGTAGGGCTGGTATTAGAGTCTCCCACGTAAGTTGGGGTAACTTTTGCTGTCCTCACAGATTGACTGCCGCCTTGTGTCGAGTTGCGACCCGCACGGAACTTGGCGCACCATTCCACAGTGGCAGTTTTCGGTAGACATGCTACCCCATACATATTCTTCATTCTTGGATGGATGTCTACCGGTGTTCCTCTTTCGGCAGCGAAGAAAGGAATAACAATTCGTTGGTCCTGTTTGGACGCACTTGGTAACAACATCGCCATACTTTATGTTTCCACACTTACCGCACACACGTCGGAAAGATGCGAAAGGCACACGAATCCCTGGCCTACATTTCGGTGCTTATATACTCGCATCGGAGGCGCGCTACGTTGCATATACGAGAACGCTGCAGCAACGCTCTCAAACGGAATGCCTTGTATCTGTGCCGTTTTTCGTGAATGTTCAATGCGGCAAGTGATGTCAGCGTTTTGGATTTGCACAGCTGCCCGAAACAACGACACTGGGATGTTTATTACACGAGATTTTGGACATAAATACGAGGGCCATTCAATGAGTAATGAAAATAACAAGCTAAGTGAAATGACCTGTTATGTCGTTTCACTTTTCTTGTTTTTTCATTTCTCTTGTTAATTCAATTATCTTGTTAAATTCGCTAAAAAGTAACGTAAAACTGAGTATATTCAATGTAAAATAATAGCATACCAACAAATATATGAAAAATTGGAAATAAAATAAAAATTGTAACCCCCGGCTGATAAAGGGCAGATAAGCCCTAGAACAGCCCGCCTTCTCCCCTCAGGAGAAGGAATGAAATGTGCAATTTCTGTTGAAAAACTGCGGAATTTGTTGTGGGGACATTGTGGAACATTCCCACTTCAGCCCCTATAGTTTCATGAAGTTGTGGTTGGTAGCGGCACTATACGTAGTCTTCAGAAGGGCATCTGTTATAGAGGTACATTCCAAGCAGAGAGCTGCGATCGAGATACTTTTGCCAATAAACCAGAGCATCACAGCTATTTGTAGTCACTTGCAGAATGTCTACGGAGGTCTGGCAGTGAACAAAAGCACGGTGAGTCATTGGGCTAGGCGTCTGTCATCATCACATTTGTCTGATCTCCTGCATGCTAGCCGACCATACTCAGTTGTGGATCCTGCAATCGTGGAACGTGCGGATACTCTCATTTGAGATAATCGAAAGATTACAGTCAAATACCTCGCTGCTCAACTAGACATCTCCGTTCATAGCATTGACACACTCATCAACCAGCTCGGGTACTCAAAGGTGTGTGATCGCTAGGTTCCTCGCTACCTAACAGAGGACCATATAGAGGAATGAAGACCATCTGTGCGGGATTGCTGGCGCGTTATGAGGCTGATTGTGACAATTTTTTGTCAAACATCGTCACTGGCGATGAAACATGGGTTCATCACTTCGAACAGGAAAGAAAACGGCAATTCGTGCAGTGGCCTCACACCACCTTTCCTCAGAAGAAGAAGTTCAAAGCTGCACCCTCAGCCGCTAATGTCATAGCAACAGTCTTCAGGGATTCTGAACAGGTTATCCTGTTCGATGTCCTTCCTCATGGTGCAAGATCAACTCTTAAGTGTATTGCGCTACCCTCAGGAAACTCAAGAAACAGCGTTTTCCTCGCCACAAAATTGCGAATGAACTTCTCGTTCTCCATGACAACGCCATACCTCACACAAGTCTGCGCACCAGAGAGGAGCTCACAAATCTTCACTGAATCGTTCTTCCTCGTCCATTCTACACCCGGATGTTGCACCTTCCGACTTCCAATTATTTGGCCACATCAAGGATGCGCTCTGCTGGAAGCTATTGATACAGTACGAAGTTGGCTCTGACGACGCTCATTAGAGTGGTACCGTGCGTGCACACAGGACCTCGCAGTAAGGTGGCATAAAGCTGTCTCGTCGGAGGGAAATTATGTTGTAAAAATTATGGTTTTGTAGTCAGAAGAGTGGGGAATAACATGGTGTATTGGATGATACGCCAGCTAAATCACGCAGGGCTAACAGGTAATTAAGACTGTGGAAGTTGTAATTTATTATCATTTAGTTCACAATTTGCTTCGCGGCTGAACGCTTCCAAATAGATGCTTTAGAATAAGTTCAATTTTGAATGGACATGACACACAGTTAAATTTACGAATAAGATAAATCGTAATTTGATCAATTCCACTATCTCGAACACTTCACTCGTTGTTGCTCACAGGAAAATCTTCACAACAGCAACGCCGGAACCAACAACGTAATGCTCAAAACCACTCAACCTTCACGTCCTGGGTCGGCGAGCGACGATGCTCGCACCCATCGGACAGCTCCAGACAGACTCCGACACTGCCCAGAGACCGCCAGCGGCCCAGTCGACTACGCCGCATAAGAGATGTCCTCGGACCAACCGACCGACCAACAATCCACCAAAAGTCAGGCCCGCCTGAGTGATGCTTGGCGGCAACGGTCGGGCGGGCGATGTCCACGCAGGGCTCACTGCTGCTGCCAGCCGGCGACTGGCTGGCCCGGGCTGTGCTCGAGACGCGTTGCAACTGACTGCGAGGGCCCATCTCACGACCAGAACTGCCCGTGAACTCTCCTCCTCACACATTCCGACTCACTCAACGACAGGTGACAACCGGGAAGTAATAGCAGGCGAGCAAAGATCCTATCGCCGGCCGGTGTGGTCGAGCGGTTCTAGGCACTTCAGTCTGGAACCGCGCGACCGCTAAGGTCGCAGTTTCGAATCGTGCCTCGGGCATGGATGTGTGTGATGTCCTTAGGTTAGCTAGGTTTAAGTATTTCTAGGTTCTAGGGGACTAATGACCACAGATGTTAAGTACCATAGTGCTCACAAGGGAACCTCCCCATAGCACCCGCCTCAGATTTAGTTATAAGTTGGCACAGTGGATAGGCCTTGAAAAACTGAACACAAATCAATCGAGAAAACAGGAAGAAGTTGTATGGAACTATGAAAAAATAAGCAAAATGTACAAACTGAGTTGTCTATGCAAAAGATAGGCAACATCTAGGATAGTCTGAGGTCAAGAGCGCCGTGGTCCCGTGGTTAGCGTGAGCAGTTGCGGATCGATAGGTCAACGGTTCAAGTCCGCCGTTGAGTTAAAATTTTAATTTCTTATTTTTGCAAGGTTATGATCTGTCCGTTCGTTCATTGAAATATCTGTTCACTGTAATAAGTTTAGTGTCTGTGTTTTGCGACCGCACCGCAAAACCGTGCGATTAGTAGACGAAAGGACGTGCGTCTCCAATGGGAACCGAAAACATTTGATCGCAAGGTCATAGGTCAACCGATTCCTCCACAGGAAAACACGTCTGATATATTCTATACGACACTGGTGAAGGCATGTGCGTCACATGACAGGAATATGTTGTCGGCCCACCTAACTTGTACACTTGGCAAATGGGTAAAAAGATTCTTCTACCTTGCCCGATTTAGGTTTTCTTGTGGATGTGATAATCACTCCCAAAAAAATGATGAAAACATAAGAGTTTGTCACATAAACTGAAAATAAAATATTAAACTTTTCACTGGAGGCAGGACTTGAACCACGGACCTCTCGTTCCGCAACTGCTCACGCTAACCACGGGACCACCGCGCTCATGAGATCGCGCCATCCTTGATGTTGCCTATCTTGCATATGAACTACTCAAATTGTATATTTTACTTATTTTTTCATAGTTCCACACAACTTCTTCCTGTTTTCTCGATTGATCTGTGTTCAGTTTTTCAAGGCCTATCCACTGTGCCAACTTATAACTGAATCTGAGGGGGGTGCGATGGGGAGGTTCCCTTGTCAGAGCCATTTGAACCATTTTTATAAATATCCTATCAGAGGAGTAGATCGATACGCGCCACTAGCGCCGATGACGGTCAGGCAAAACAGCAACTCAGTAACGCCAGCAATTTAAATCAACGTGGTGAGATGGAAATACGTTAAAACAGGGAGTAAAATACCAAATGGTGGGATGGCGAGCCACGCTCGGCTCATTGGAATCATGAATAAAACCAATCTGGTTTCACAAAAAACACTTACTGAACGCAGCTCGTATGCTTACCAGGCAAGATATTAGTAACACACCTGAAACACCACACTGGTCACTTTGCTGTGCAGTAAATTGTGCAGACCAGGGACAAGGTGGTAATGTGACCCTTCATCACTGATGAAAGTCGTGACAGTAGAGTGGTTGAATTTTATATGAAATCAGTGCTGTAAGATGGGCTGACATGGAGACATGACTGAATGGCAGAAAGTAGCTTTCTTGTTCGGATGCGTCCAACTTCAATTGTTGGTGTATAAAAGCGGATTGTCCAAAGTGTCTACAAGGAATAGTGTACCAGTCGCAGTCATGTAACACAGTGTGAGAACAGTGGTCATAGAAAGATCCTAAGGGTCAGGGACTGGAGGCGAGTATCACACCTTGTCAATAACAATCAATTTCAGTCCCAACAGGAATTGGTTGAGTGGTTGGCTGGTTGGTTGGTTGGTTGGTTGGTTGTGGAGGCTATCAAACAGCGAATCATTGGTCCTCTGATTTAAGACGGCACAAACCAAGGGAGGAACTACGCGAGCAGCACAGTCCAGTCGAGGAGAAAGGAAAAGGGATAAATAGAGTGGTAAAAGGAACGTTGGGACAGCAGGAAGATTAAAGAAGAGGAGGGCGTAACATTGCAGAGCGATATGAAGTGGGACAAGCATGTAACGGCAGTTGTGGGGGAGGCGGATAGTCGTCTTCGGTTCATTGGTAGAATTTTGGGAAGATGTGGTTCATCTGTAAAGGAGACCGCTTATAAAACACTAATACGACCTATTCTTGGGTACTGTTCGAGCGTTTGGGATCCCTATCAGGTCGGATTGAGGGAGAACATAGAAGCAATTCAGAGGTGGGCTGCTAGATTTGTTACTGGTAGGTTTGATCATCACGCGAGTGCTACGGAAATGCTTCAGGAACTCGGGTGGGAGTCTCTAGAGGAAAGGCGTTCTTTTCGTGAATCGCTACTAAGGAAATTTAGAGAACCAGCATTTGAGGCTGACTGCAGTACAATTTTACTGCCACCAACTTACATTTCGCGGAAAGACCACAAAGATAAGAGATTAGGGTTTGTACAGAGGCATATAGGCAGTCATTTTTCCCTCGTTCTGTTTGGGAGTGGAACAGGGAGAGAAGATGCTAGTTGTGGTACGAGGTACCCTCCGCCACGCACCGTATTGTGGATTGCGGAGTAGGTATGTAGATGTACATGTAGAGGGGGGAGGGGAAGAATGAGAGCAGGAGCACCCCAGAGACGCTACACTCAATGGGATACCGGCACCGCCACCGACTCTTCCAGATCCCTACAACGTACCATGGTCACGACACAACAGGGATAACACCAGGGGAAGAAGACACAAGAAAAGAGAAAATAAAACAGCATAAAAGACATGACAAAACGTAGAGAAGAGGGGGGAGGTGGACCTGGCCGGTGTGGGGGCAAGGCCAAGGCCGCCACAACCAATGCCAATGCTAACCGAGGGACTCTTAATTCCAGAGGGAAATTCGGGTATTTAAACCTCAGAGGACAAACGACTTTGGCGAAGAAAACCGAGGACAGACGTAACCATGCAAGGATCGTCTTCTAACACCTGGGACAAGAAAGGTAGGGAGGGGGGGGGGGCGTATTTACAAGGGGAGGCCGCCAATTGTGAAATTCAGATTCGATTCATACTGCGCATAATAAAAGCTCATGGCCAGAGGTGTAATGTGGCAAAGCACCTAGATGCACTTCTCAGCCGTTGTCGAGAAAATCGACAGTTAAAAGAAACCGTTGCGGTGAAATACTCTCTACGATTAATGATTTTTCTACAGCGTCATAGCGCAGTTTTTGCAATTCAAATATATATATATATATATATATATATATATATATATATATATATATATATATATATATATATATATATATATAAACTATTAATGAATTGCTTATGCATGTTGGTGAAGGCGAATCGCTCTCCAATTGTACCTACCGCCCCCATTTTTCCGTTTGTTTAACAGGGTGTACCAAAGCTGTCCCGTCCGCACTGATTTTCGACGACGTTATAAGTTGCGCTAGGGACCGCATCTACCTTCTTTCGAAGTTAGCAGGCAACTACGCTGTTATGGGGCGGCTCGTTTCGGCCCATTCAACATCTGTCCTTCAAGTGTAACGAGCGAGTAACGGAGTTTATATTTCATACCTGCCACAGCAAGTTTGTGTTCGTGGGGTCTCTATTCTAATTCGAACGTTTGACTTACGCTATACGTATTCTCTTCTACGTCTTCTGTTAACTATACGTGGTTAACATTATGAAGACAATTAATATCATTTGTGGAATACAACTTTGTTTGCGGAAAACATAATGATGTTCGAAGTCGCCAGTTTTTCCACGACAAGCGACTTTCAACAACTTATTATATGCATAATTGTTGCAACTGATTGCCGGGAATTTTATATATATATATATATATATATATATATATATATATATATATATATATATGAATTACAAAAAACAAATACTAAAAAAAAAGCTGCATGGAGCGAGATTCGATCCGGCGACCTTCGGATTACGAACCCCAGCGCTTACCGCTGCGCTATGACGCTGTAGAAAATCATTAATCGTAGAGAGTATTTCACCGCAACGGTTTCTTTTAACTGTCGATTTTCTCGACAACGGCTGAGAAGTGCATCTTGGTGCTTTGCCACATTACACCTCTGGCCATGAGCTTTTATTATGCGCAGTATGAATCGAATCTGAATTTCACAATTGGCGGCCTCCCCTTGTTAGTGCGAAATGCAGTAAAATATGGATCACTGTGAGTCGAACCCCCAACTACAAAACGGGAGCGGCTAACTGCGGAACAAAAGACCATGGGTCAACCTAGTTTGGCCGATACGAAGACGGAAGAGGATGGTAGATTCCCACTGGGAGGGGCGAGGGAAGACAGCCACGTGGTGGGAGTCCCCTTGACGGCAAGAAGTTTATTAGACAGAGGGTAGCCACCCCAAGAGTGAGCCCACGCCGGCAGGAATTGTTGCTGTCAGTGAATACAGGTCCATCTCAGCCAGTTTCCTAAGGGAAGAGTGTAAAGGGAACTGCAAGCGATGGATATCTGGAATTGCGCATCTCACAGTAGGCTACTGCTCACAGCAGCACATAAAGCAGAACACCTTCAGTGGGATAAACAACACACAGACTGCACAGCTGGTGACTGAAGGCGTGTATTGCGGTCTAACGAGTCGCGATTTTGCTTCTTTTGAAACGATGCAAGACGCCGAGTGTGCCGATGCGCCAGTGAGGGGCAACACCTGAGGTGTGAACAGGGTGTAGTTCAGCATAGGGATAGTTCTGTGCTGTTTTGGGGGTGTTTTTCACGCTAGAACTTGTGCCCATTATTTCTGTTTAAGGTGATCATGAACCAGGATGTTTATTTCGTAACTCTCAGGGACCAAGTGTTGTCCTTCCTTCTAGATCTTCATGATGACAGTGGACACTCCCATCTCCGATGATGGCAATAGCTGTTTTCTTAGGTCTGCACACAGACGTTCCTGGTTTGATGAACACTCAACGCAACGTGACTGGCCTTCTAAATATCCGGTCTTAATTTCATTGAAAATGTCCGGGACTTTTTGGAGTTGTTGGTGAAACGTAGCCATGAACATACCCACAGTTTGGTAGCAGTACAAGATCTGGTAGTCAATGGATAGTTTAAGACCAACATGGCACATCTGAGAAAACTTGTGGACTCCCTTTTGTAGAAGAACTGATACTGCCATCAAGGCTAGGTGCCATGTTACGTAATGTTAGCGTGACGTCTCCTAGGGATGATTCTGGTCTGGTGAGCTTAAAATTCCTTTAGAATCAGCTGTCTTTGACTCCACTCCTTTGCCCTGTCAAATGTCTGGAACAGTTCTGAAGCGAATGCCACGAAGTGGTTCCTTCATCTTCGGAATCAAATCAAAGTCACAAGGACTTAAGTCCGAGGAGTATGGCGGATGGTACAGTACTTCCCAGTCCCATCGAAAGAACAGGGCAGCTGCAACTTGTGCTGTATGCGCCCGCGCATTGTCGTGCAAAATGATGGGTGGCTGGCGCAGAAAGTGTCGCCGCTTTTTTCGCAAAGCTGGTCGCAGGTGATGCTCCAAAAACGGACAGTAATACTGTGCACTGACAGTCTGCCGTGGAGGAACGTAATGCGTTAGGATAACACCATCACAGTCGTACACAAGAATCACCATAACTTTAGACTAGAGTCCTGCATGACAGCAAGTGAGCACAAATATGAGATGGGGCGAGCACACCCTAACTGGATAGGCTGCCCGCACAAGTTCTAATTTTGAAAAGACAGAAGGAGCGATCTGTATTACTTACTAAAAACATGCTAAAGCCAAGATCGCATAAATATTTCTTTATATAAAACAGTAGGCTTCGCCGGACTTTGCTGTCATCTTCAGAGCTTAAAAAATCTTTTTGTCGTAAAACGCGTTCATTTTAAGTTGGATATCATCCTAAGTTGTAATATGGATAAAAAAACAACATATCATAAAAAGTTTGCAATATTAAAATATTTAAAAACCTTAAGCAGCTTTTACAAGTGGCCATGTTCATATAAAAGGCTTATTTCAATAGTGGTACAAGTCCATTACCTCCACTTTTCTGTGTATAATGCTTCTGAAATTAATGAGCCAAACAAACAGAAAGAAAGGTTCATCTCTAGCAAAAATCCATATGCTTGAATATTTCTGGAATCTCAACTGCAGATTTTTCAGCGCTCATTTAACTTTAGGACTCTGAATCTCAAAATGAACAAAAATGGACTTGTACCACTATTGAAATAAGCCCTTTATACGAGGGCAGTACAATAAGTAATGCAACACATTTTTTTTCTGAAACAGGGGTTGTTTTATTCAGCATTGAAATACACCAGGTTATTCCCCAATCTTTTAGCTACACAACACTATTTTTCGACGTAACCTCCATTCAATGCTACGGCCTTACGCCACCTTGAAATGAGGGCCTGTATGCCTGCACGGTACCATTCCACTAGTCGATGTCGGAGCCAACGTCGTACTGCATCAATAACTTCTTCATCATCCGCGTAGTGCCTCCCACGGATTGCGTCCTTCATTGGGCCAAACATATGGAAATCCGACGGTGCGAGATCGGGGCTGAAGTTTTGTGAGCTCCTCTCGGGTGCGAAGACTTGTGTGAGGTCTTGCGTTGTCATGAAGAAGGAGAAGTTCGTTCAGATTTTTGTGCCTACAAACACGCTGAAGTCGTCTCTTCAGTTTCTGAAGAGTAGCACAATACACTTCAGAGTTGATCGTTTGACCATGGGGAAGGACATCGAACAGAATAATCCCTTCAGCGTCCCAGAAGACTGTAACCATGACTTTACCGGCTGAGGGTATGGCTTTAAACTTTTTCTTGGTAGGGGAGTGCGTGTGGCGCCACTCCATTGATTGCCGTTTTGTTTCAGGTTCGAAGTGATGAACCCATGTTTCATCGCCTGTAACAATCTTTGACAAGAAATTGTCACCCTCAGCCACATGACGAGCAAGCAATTCCGCACAGATGGTTCTCCTTTGCTCTTTATGGTGTTTGGTTAGACAACGAGGGACCCAGCGGGAACAAACCTTTGAATATCCCAACTGGTGAACAATTGTGACAGCACTACCAACAGAGATGTCAAGTTGAGCGCTGAGTTGTTTGATGGTGATCCGTCGATCATCTCGAACGAGTGTGTTCGCACGCTCCGCTATTGCAGGAGTCACAGCTGTGCACGGCCGGCCCGCACGCGGGAGATCAGACAGTCTTGCTTGACCTTGCGGCGATGATGACACATGCTTTGCCCAACGACTCACCGTGCTTTTGTCCACTGCGAGATCACCGTAGACATTCTGCAAGCGCCTATGAATATCTGAGATGCCCTGGTCTTCCGCCAAAAGAAACTCGATCACTGCCCATTGTTTGCAACGCACATCCGTTACAGACGCCATTTTAACAGCTCCATACAGCGCTGCCACCTGTCGGAAGTCAATGAAACTATACGAGACGAAGCGGGAATGTTTGGAAAGATTCCACAAGAAATTTCCGGTTTTTTCAACCAAAATTGGCCGAGAAAAAAAATGTGTTGCATTACTTATTGAACTGCCCTCGTATATACACCGCTTGTTACGTCACCAAAACACAGTACACAGTAGCACAGTTTTTTACATAATCTATAATATGTCCACCTTATGTAAACAGTTGCGGTACTGTGTACTGTATTTTTGCGACGTAGCAGTTATCTGTAAGCGGTATATATATGAACGTAGCTGTTTGTAAAACATGCTTTATGTTTCTAAATATTTTAGTTATTACAAGCTTTTCATAATATGCCGTGTTTATCTACATGACAACATGGCGTGAGGTCTACCTCAAAATGAACACGTTTCATAACAAAAAGATGTTTTAAGACGTGAAGATGACAGCAAAGTCTGGCGAAACCGATTGTTTTAAATAAAGAAATATTTATGCGATCTTGGCTTTAGAATGTTTGTAGCAAGTGTGGAAACACTGTTTACGATACTATTGCGTAATAGTACAATCTGCTGTGGATCGAACTACGTCCAGTATTCATGTCAATTTTATTTTACCTACTTATTTTTGTATCATCGATTTTTAACCGATTCTGAACTAGCTTGATTGTTAACTAAACAAACGCTGCTTTTTGCCTTGTTTCACAAATTTTATTATGGTTACTGCACAACCTAGGTTTCGAGTTATAAGCCCATTTTCAAGCATATTACTGATTCCAGCGATGAATGGAATCAGTAATGTACTTGAAAATGGGCTTATAACCCTAAACATAGATCGTGCAGTAACTGTAATAAAATTTGGGAAACAAGGCAAAAACAGTGTTTGTTTAGTTGATTTACACTGTTTCACCAAGAACCCACAGTTGATTCAATTAAAATGATAGCCTTAGGGAAAACGCTGTGTCATACGTTATGGTATTTGGCAGAGAAATGAGAGAAACGCCTCTCTGATTTCAGTCTCACGCTGTGCCCTCTCATATAAACAACTCTTTTGGTGAACTGGAGCACGTCTTCATTCCGTTGACTCCTGCCCAGGTGCGAAATGTTTTACTGCCACATATTTTTCACGATACCTTTCAGTCTTAAGTAAGAGCTTAGCCTCAATTTTTAACGCGTTACAACACCCAGCATCAAACCTAGCCGACGGAATCTCTGATGGATCACCTGTTCGTTCAGAACTAAAGAAAATCCGATTCCAAGGACAGCGAGAAGTTAATGTTGTAGGCGCCGTGGGTTTTCAGCTGTTCATCCGGCTCAGAAACTGGAAACTGTAATTATCCGCGGTGGACCTCCCCTGCATACCGCTATCTATTCACTTGGCAGCTGGAATGTCGCTAGTCTCTGATGCAGTACACGTACCTGTTCTGTTAGATGTACTTACCCGTTAGTCGATACTCTAGAACGTCTCAGACATGTTCCGTCACTGTGACACGAGTGCGTAACGAGAGGACGACAGTATGATCCAGTTATCACGTCAAAGTGGTCCTTACGCCCCCATAACCAATGATATGGCTTTATTACATTTCTAAAAAACCCTTTATTTTAATTTCGTCACAGTTGCGTTTTATTAAACTGGCGACTGGTTTCGAACTACTAAATTCATTTTCAAGCCATGCCTATTAAATCTAAAATACAAAATATTTATAAGAACACAAAAATAAAAGTTGAAAAACAAAATACAGTCCTAAATATTTCAATAGTTGTTCAGTGAGTTATAACATACCTGCACTAACAGTGCCTGGTTAACCGAAAATCAATTAACACATAGGTACTACGCACATGATACACACAGTCCCATGGAAACCAGACCTGTTTCGCAATGTAAAAGCATTCATGAAGCGCAGTTGAACTAGGCTAAGGACTAGCGCCGGAAACAGTTGCATAGGAAAACAACTGACATTGCTAGTGTCTTGTTTGGTATCCGTGCGCGCCTACAGCCAACGTATACTATGTGATCAAAAGTATCCGGATACCTGCTGCAAATGACTTACAAGTTCGTGGCGCAGTCCATCGGTAATGCTGGAGTTCAGTATGGTGTTGGCCGAACCTTAGCCTTGATGACAGCTTCCACTCTCACAGGCATACGTTCAATCAGTTGCTGGAAGGCTTCCTGGGGAATGTCAGCCCATTCTTCACGGAGTGCTGCACTGAGGAGAGGTATCGATATCGTTCGGTGAGGCATGGCACGAAGTCGGTGTTCCAAAACATCCCAAAGGTGTTCTGAAGGATTCAGGTCAGGACTCTGTGCAGGCCAGTCCATTACAGGGATGTTATTGCCGTGTAACCACTCCGCCACAGGCCGTGCATTACGAACAGGTACTCGATCGTGATGAAAGATGCAATCGCCAACCCCGAATTGCTCTTCAACAGTGGAAAACAAGACGGTGCTTAAAACATCAATGTAGTAGGCCTGTGCTGTGATAGTGCCACGCAAAACAAGCAAGCCCCCTCCATGAAAAACACGACCACATCATAACACCATCGTCTCCGAATTTTACTGTTGGCACTACACACAGTGGCAGATGACGTTTACCGGGCATTAGCCATACCCACAACCTGCCATCGGATCGCCACATTGTGTACCGTGATTCGTCACTCCACACAACGTTTTCCCTTGTTCAATCGTCCAATGTTTGCGCTCCTTACACCAAGCGAGGCGTCGTTTGGCATTTACCGGCGTGATGTGTGGCTTATGAGCAGCCGCTCGATCATGAAATCCAGATTTCCTCACCTCGCCCTTAACTGTCATAGTACTTTCAGTGGATCCTTATGCAGTTTGGAATTCCTGTGTGATGGTCTGGTTAGATGGTGGTGGTGGTGGTTAGTGTTTAACGTCCCGTCGACAACGAGGTCATTAGAGACGGAGCGCAAGCTCGGGTTAGGGAAGGATTGGGAAGGAAATCGGCCGTGCCCTTTCAAAGGAACCATCTCGGCATTCGCCTGAAACGATTTAGGGAAATCATGGAAAACCTAAATCAGGATGGCCGGAGACGGGATTGAACCGTCGTCCTCCCGAATGCGAGTCCAGTGTGCTAACCACTGCGCCACCTCGCTCGGTGGTCTGGTTAGATATCTGCCTATTAGACATTACGACCCTCTTTAACTGTCGGTGGTCTCCGACAGTCAACAGACGAGGTCAGGTCAGCCTGTACACTTTTGTGCTGTACGTGTCCCTTCACGTTTCCACTTCCCTATCAGAAACAGTGGACCTAGAGATGTTTAGGAGCGTGAAAATCTCGCGTACAGACGTATGACACAAGCGACATCCAATCACCTGACCACGTTCGAAGTCTGTGAGTTCCGCAGAGCGCCCCATTCTGCTTTCTCACGATGTCTAATGACTACTGAGGTCGCTGAAATGGAGTACCTGGTAGTAGGTGGCAGCACAATCCACCTAATACGAAAAACATATGTTTTTGGGGTGTCCGGATACTTTTGATCACATAGTGTATCTTAAATCCAAACTGTTCATGCGCATCTTTATATAACGCGTCACATATCTTACATGACAAGAAACAGATGACAATGTTTTCTCCATTATCAAAAATTACAGTGGTCAGTACACACAAAAAACAATTATGCAACATTGGTATTAACCAACCTACTCTAATACAATTGCTATTATATAGTTCAGAGTGACATTTACTTATCACTAGCAGTTATTTCGTTGAAATGACGAAACTTTATTGAAAACAAAAAATGGTTCAAATGGCTCTGAGCACTATGGGACTCAACATCTTAGGTCATAAGTCCCCTAGAACTTAGAACTACTTAAACCTAACTAACCTAAGGACATCACACACACCCATGCCCGAGGCAGGATTCGAACCTGCGACCGCAGCAATCCCGCGGTTCCGGACTGCAGCGCCAGAACCGCTAGATCACCGCGGCCGGCTTATTGAAAACATGGACTTCAGTGTTTACATCTTTACATCGGAATAATACAAATAAAATAATTTTGAGATACGTGCCCTGACTTCATGCTGGAAAAACGCACATTAGTACAAGTTACGTGAAGAAGTATGAACGCTTAAATCCGACGGGAACGAGCGGCAGTGGCCTGCTGTAGCAGACTCAGCCATGGTAAAATGGAAGTAGCATCTCCAAGCAGAATGAGAAAATGCACCATTGTCATGAGAAAAATGAAATCTAGTGACAAGTGTGAGAAAACGAACCAGATCTTTTGCAGTCGTCTACAAAAGTCTCTCAGGTATATTTCAATTGTGTGAAACCAGTACCATCTGACACATTTTGCAGCTCGGCGAACTTTCAAAGCAATTCTCACTTCATATCTTGCTTTATTAATTGCGTGTCATTGTGCGCAGTACTTAAGAGTATACATGAGAACTCGTGAGCAAATACTCCATAAGCCTCCCTGAATTCATTCGATTTGACGCCAAACTGTATGTCTGACGCCATGCAGCTGCAGACACGAAGTGGCAGTATCAAAGACATATGTTCTGACAGAACACAGAAACCACAGCAGTAGTAATTAGCAAGGATTCGCAGAATATCGTCCTTGGTTCAAATGGCTCTGAGCACTATGGGACTTAACATTGGAGGTCATCAGTCCCCTAGAACTTAGAACTACTTAAACCTAACTAACCTAAGGACATCACACACATCCACGCCCGAGGCAGGATTCGAATCTGCGACCGTAGCAGTCGCGCGATTCCAGACTGAAGCGCCTAGAACCGCTCGGCCACACCGGCCGGCAAAATACCGTTCTTGTGAAACGCAAGTGGCTCTTTACTCTCATGAAGTAAAGAGTGCTATGGATACAGGATCTCAAATTGATTCCATTTGTCGAGATTTCCAGAACGCTTTTGACACCATTCCTCGCAAGAGGCTTGTAATGAAACTACAAATCTTTGGAGCATCGTCTCAGTTGTGCGACTGGATTCGTGATTTCCAGTCAGAAAGGTCAGTCCGTGGTAGTTGACAGAAATTCATCAAGTAAAAAGAAGTGATATTACGCGATCCCCAAGGAACGATTTAGGAGACAATGTGAGCAGCCCTATTAGATGCTGTCGTTAACCGTTTAGAATAATAGCAAGATGATTTAAACAAGATATCTGTATTGTGACAAAAGTGAACATTGATTATAAATAGCCGCGCGGTCAAAGGCGCTGCAGCCATGGACTCTGCGGCTGGTCCCGGCGGAGGTTCGAGTCCTCCCTCGGGCATGGGTGTGTATGTTTGTCCTTCGGATAATTTAGGTTAAGTAGTGTGTAAGCTTAGGGACTGATGACCTTAGCTGTTGAGTCCCATAGGATTTCACACACATTTTTGATTATAAATAAAGAAAAGTGTGAGCAAATCCACAGGATTGCTAAAAGGAAACCGTGAAATTTTTGTTAGACTATAAATCACACAAATCTAAAGGCTGTCAATTTACCTAAGCTAAATATTAAATAAATATGGAAATAACGAACACCTTAAAATAGAACGATCACATAGAGAATGTTGAGGGGAACGCGAACCAAAGACTTAATGGTAAAACACTTAGAAGAGGCATCAAATCCACTAAAGAGATTGCCTACAAAATGCTTACCCGTCTCTTCTGGAGTATTGCTGCGTCGTATGGGATCCTTACCAGATAGAACCGGTGGATGACATCGAAAAACTTCAAACAAGGGCAGCTCGTTTTGTATTACCGCGAAATAGAGGAGAGTGTGTCACGGATATGATACTCGATTTGGGTATCATTGAGACAAAGATATTTTTCGTTGCGACGAGACCTTTTCACGAAATTTCCATCACCAGCTTTCTCCTCCGAATGTGAAAATATTTCGTTGATGCCCTCCTAGACAGGGAGAATTGTTCACTGAGTACAATAAGAGAAATCAGAGCTCGCATGGAAAAAAATACGTGTTCTTTTTTTTTTTTTTTAATGTTCGCGCTGTTCGAGAGCGGAATGGCAGATAAGTAGTCCGAAGGTGATTCGGTGAACCTTCAGTTAGGTAGCTACGTGCGAATTGCGTAGTAGTCATGTAGATGCAGGTGTAGATGTACAGGGAGTGGACAAAAATATGGAAGCTCCAAAAACACAATACCATACCTAATGGTGTAGGGGAAAATTGGCATTCAAGACAGCCTCCAGTCGTCTCGCAATGGTTAAATACGGGTCCTGTATGATTTTCAGAGGAATCTTATATCATTTTTCCTGCAAAACAGTGGCAAGTTCGAGTAACAATGATAGTGGAGAGCGATCGCATCCCATTCTCTCAAAAGTAGACCACTAAGACTAATATTGAGATCTGGTAACTGGTGGCCAGGGCAGCTGCGACAACTCAACGTCGTGCTCACAAAAGCAGTCACAAACGATGTGAGCTGTGTCATCAGGGACACAGATCATCACTGGGGAACAAATTTTGTACCATGGGATGGACGTGATCAGCCAGAGTTTCTACATGATCGTTGGTAGTAATGCGATCTTGCAGAGTAACCATGCGGGTCCGTGAAATACACCGATATGATTGGCCAAATCGTCACCGAAGCCCCGCCATGCTTCACTTTTGGCAGAAAGCAGTCTGCGCCATAGGTTTGGGATGGTGAATGTCAAACATAGACGTGGCCTGAAGACGGAAACTGCTTGAATCAAGGCTTACCCGAAAAAATGACTTTTTTCAATTGCTCCATAGTTCAGGCTTCATAGTTTCGGCATCACGCTTTTCTGTTACACGTATTTGCGTATAACTGCTCGCCCTGTAATTCCCAGCGTATGGTACTTCCTTAGTGTTGTTTTGGTGCTGAGTGAGGTACAGTTCTGAATTTTGCAGCTGTTGTCCTCTTATTTTTGTGATAATCCTGTTCAACGATTGTCTTTTACGATCACTTAGCACACAATTTCTTTCGCGTTGTGACTTAAAGGATGACGTTTTTTTCCAGCTTTCCCTGTTGCGGTGTAATTGTCGGTACGGCACTTCTTGAAACATAAAACACTTCGGCTACTTTGATTACGGAGCCACCCACCATAAGAGCACCAAAAATTTGCCCATTTATGAACTCATTTAGCTACGACATAGCGCACACGAAATACTGTTCTGACGACGACTAACATTTGCAAAGTATTTCAGAGAAATAACAGAGCTCACCGATCTACATATCGGCGTGCTCAGAACTGCAGTGTGCAGATACTCACTTTGACAATCTTCCTGAAAAATGGATTCGAGAGAATACAAAAAATGTCCTTTTAATCCTGAATTTTTAGCTGTTTACGAGATCTTTTGGTTCAAAAAATGGCTCTGAGCACTACGGGACTCAACTGCTGAGGTCATAAGTCCCCTAGAACTTAGAACTACTTAAACCTAACTAACCTAAGGACATCACACACATCCATGCCCGAGGCAGGATTCGAACCTGCGACCGTAGCGGTCACGCGGTTCCAGACTGTAGCGCCTAGAACCGCACGGCCACTCCGGCCAGCTGAGATCTTTTGGAAAGAAGGACAATGAGGTCGTACCCTGTCACGAATTCTTCACTCTAATAAAAATATGGGTGTAATAGATACAATCCAACACAAAAAACCACGCACCATGAAAGAATTAGTCGATGGGACGGAAATCGGTAGATGTGACGTACACGTAAGACAAACGGAAGGTTACAATTTGAGAGGACATTATTCAAGAGAAAGGGCTTCACAAATTGAGCAAGTCAATAACACGTTGGTGCACCTCCGACCCCTATGCAAACAGTTATTCAGTTTGGCATTGATTGGTGTGATATAAATTTTGATGTTGTTGTTGTTGTGGTCTTCAGTCCTGAGACTGGTTTGATGCAGCTCTCCATGCTACTCTATCCTGTGCAAGCTTCTTCATCTCCCAGTACCTACTGCAACCTACATCCTTCTGAATCTGCTTAGTGTATTCATCTGTTGGTCTCCCTCTACGATTTTTACCCTCCATGCTGCCCTCCAATGCTAAATTTGTGATCCCTTGATGGCTCAAAATATGCCCTACGAACCGATCCCTTCTTCTAGTCAAGTTGTGCCACAAACTTCTCTTCTCCCCAATCCTATTCAATACCTCCTCATTAGTTACGTGATCTACCCACCTTATCTTCAGCATTCTTCTGTAGCACCACATTTTGAAAGCTTCTATTCTCTTCTTGTCTCTTCTTTTGATACTGGAGTAGAATGGATTGGGAAATGTGCACTACAGATAGGGTTATCTTCGAATGTGGTACATATTTGTAGCAAGGAGTATAAAAGTAAATTAAGGCAGTTGTAATACAATGCAACAAGTAGAAGAAAAATGACATTCAAAACATTTAGTCAGTTTTGTGACTGTGTCTTGTATTGCTCAATCCTTTTACGTGTAAGTACAAAATTCAAATGGCTCTCAGCACTATGGGACTTAACATCTATGGTCATCAGTCCCCTAGAACTTAGAACTACTTAAACCTAACTAACCTAAGGATATCACGAGGCAGAGAAACGTGTAAGTACAGTTAGTTTTATTAATCAGTTTATCATTCACTCACACGGACAACACAACAGCACCTCCTCAGGCAGTTGCAGTGTTCCATATTGGGTGGCAGCAATCTGAGACAGAGAACAATCGATAAGAAGTGTTCCGAATGGTTCAGACTTTTAACGACCAGTACTTGCGGGCCGATTGCCAACTTACCGCCTCCTTACTACTTATAAGTCTATTTGGGGGCTCATAATACACTAATTTATGTTATTAGAGGTTGAGCATACCGCTGCAGTTGTAAGGCTCTTTTATGTAGAACACGACTGGTTTTGGAACTGACTCCATGCTCTGCGCTCGCTGGTAGCACACCGCGCCTTGTATTCGTCCACCGCGGCGCTCGGAGTCACAGACCAAGCTACGACACCTGAAGATGGGCATATAAGAGCCAAAAACCGGTCGAGTTCTACATAAAAGAACCTTACAACTCTAGCGGTATTTTCAACTTCTGGTATAATGCTCAAATGTTGATGTTCCTCCGACAGGATTGTTTGTAATTTATGTCTATTACCAATTGATAATTAGACTGATACATACGCAGTCTGAGGTGTCGTCCCACACTGTCAGTATTGGTTCTTTAGTAAGAAAGTCTGACGAGCAGTGGTTTAGAGACATTGATCTCATTCAAAATACCAACACACGCAGCACCCCATCAGATTTAATCCTGCCGTGCATCAGCCTGCAGATATTCAGAGACTGTGTGACAGTGCCAGCGGTATGTTTCTAGTCGGCTGAGGTGCATCTGTGACCATAATACAAAAATGGCGCGAGTATGTAAAAATCAGTCAGCAATGAGAACTTACCACATGGAACTTCAGCGTACATGAGGACGCTGAGAGCCTGAATTTTAGTTTATCAGTTGGAAAGACACTACTGGACAAAAATTAATTTCATATGCAGGTTATTAATCATCAACCTCGGTAAAGAGAGTTTTATCATTCAGTCAAGCCCATGAAGCAATATGAAACAATAGGACTCACGGCTGGCTGATGGCCTGAATCTTAGACTGTCAGCTACAAAGCAAATTACGACATAGAGAGAAATTTCACATTTCATATGATAGTTATTAATCATCACACTCGTTGCAGTCAGTTTTATCGTTTATGCTCGCTTATGAAGCAAGAGGACTCGAAAGAGTAGCACGTGGGTAGCTGAATGCTTGAATGTTAGACTAACAGTTACGAGGTAAGATATGAGATCACATTACAGTTAGATCCTATCATGATGTTCTAGTACTACAGCCACAAGGACACAAGACCAACAGTTTTCCTGGCCACACAAGGCACTCACTTATCACAGGCATTCTCATAAGAAAAATTAGGACTTATACTAGATCACAAAATACCAATCTAACTGCAGGAATTTGAAAGAAGGAGCTTTAATCTCAGAATAAACTACATATGCATCGTGGAGCTATGTCCATGACACCAGAGAAGCATTTACATAACACTTCACGTACCAGCAGCTCCGGAAGAGCAGTGTGAAATTCCATTGTTGCAGAGCGCCCAGCCATGCTTGGGGGTAAGGGGAGGTAAATTTACCAACTGCAGTAAATTAGCGTACAAAAACGGACGTCCGTTAATGTCAGTGACAAAAGTCTCTGGCTCCAGCATTACGTACCCACAAGTTGAGTTGGCAGTACTACACCAGGCTCTATGAAATACTCCGAACACACTGAAGAGAAACTTTAAAATACTCCTATTCTTTTTTTACTCATTCATACAGGGTGAAGTGTGAAGGAGATTGTTTATTTTTTTCCTTGCACAGTTCACAGATGGCCATTCATTTTCTAGAAGCTATGTGTTTGTCTGGCATAGTGAAATAGCAAAAAATTACACACAACGAGCGTGTTAAGCCTCATAATTAACACTAATGACAGAGTTTCAATAGAGTCCTTTCATCACACTCTACCTGGAGAAAAGGAAAGTGCAGAGGATGATCTTTTAATAGAAGAGCAAGCTCATGCAGTTTCTCCAGACATAGTTTTGCGGTGGTACATTGTGGGAGTGAAATGGAGCGGTAGCTGGAAATGTACTCCAGAGTTGAAGTACATTTGACAGTACGATTCTTGTGGGCAAAACGTTTAAATTGCACACGGATTCACTGTGCAATTTTGGCGGTATATTCAATGTCGCAACCAGTCAAAGCGAAATGTTTCCAGCAATTTGACCAAGGTCGCACAGATGTGCGTCATGTTGATCGGGAAGGAAAGTCATCAGTATGGGCCACAGGTGAAAATATCCAGACAGTCGAGGAACAGATTCAGAGCAGTCTCAGATTTTCTAATGACGAGGATGCTCACACAGCAAATCTCGAAAGACTCGGTGATCAAGAAGCCGATTTCTGTGGTCGAATCATTGAACGATTGGTAGATCGTACCGACCGTTGTTTGCAGAGGCTTGGTGGCTGAGGGGAAAACAGTGTCATGTGTCTGATCAGTCTGAAGTGTAGTACAATATTCAATAAAAGTTCCTTGGCCTTCCGTAATAAAGTCCCCTCGCACATTCACGACCTTCCAAACCTGCGTCTAGCTATTTCATCTACACTGATGGCACTAATCCCATCCCATAGAGCTCATAGTGTGTAAAGACTTCAGAAGTTGATTGCTTACTTAATAAAATTGCACCTCCAGTCTCGTCCAATAAATACTAAACTCCACCTCAAGAACAGAAAGGGAAACTACCAGTCTATGGTAAATTCAAGAGTCACACATTACGGAACAACCGCATCCCCCGGCGCCTAAATGTAATTGGTTCGTGTTTTATTTCCCTTAGAGTATGAATTTAGTATGTTTATAGCAATCTGATGCTAATTAGAGTAACAACCTGTCATACGCAAGTTCGCAGGTAAATTATTCCAGCATTTTACTTACATCAGTTTACGCCAAGAGAAAGAACCAGCCCAAACTCACCTCTGCAACGTAATATAAAACAAATTGCCAGGCACCGTAAGTAGCAGATTAACAGGGATGTTTTTGTGTGAGGCTGCATGCTTGAAATCAGACCACGCGTATTCGACGAGTTAACCTACCTGTTCTCACCCGTCATGTCATGCTTAGTAGGTAACACTACCAATCCGAAATCTGACGGAATGTTGTACGAAGGGTTAATTACTCGATGAAAGAAAGAACAAACTAATTTGGTAAACTCAAGTACATTATTGAGGCCCTTTGTCCTCGTATGTAGTTGGTGTGCATACTTTACAACATTTATGCAAAGCTGACGTAGAACTCATCAGAATTCAAAGAGCTTGCTTGCATGACAAAAACCAATTCTGTATGACAAGGCAATTCCGTCCTATTTGCTCTAGCTGTCCGCACACGTCATTACGATTACTCTGCTGCTTTGCGCTTCATAATCTTACAAGAACCGCCAGGGTAGTTTTGTATCTGTCGGCAATAAGTCACACGTTTTCTCCAAGACATAAAAGACGCTAACTGCACACAACCACATCGTAATCGCAACACCGAGACAGTACAAAACCAGATAACCAGCCTCATCCAACTTACTGATATTTGGTTGAATGACGACCTATGGCGTGCCATAAGCTTGCTCAATTAACTTGCTCTGTCCTAGTCTATAGATAGGCTACTGTTACTGGAAAAAATATACTTTGAGGCTTTTACTGAAGGCACTGCCTAGATGACTGTACGTACTCTGACTTAATCAGCATTAAACCTTACGATGCAACTAAGCTGGACTTTCATCTGACACAGATCTTGCCTTAGCCAAGCCCCTACTTACAATGTTTTGGACGTCTGTCATGCCATAAGCCACACTACTAATAATTTTCCTGTTGAAATAGTAGTGTCCCACATTGATCCCTCCAGTGGAAATTCTTCCGCAACACTGTGGCTCAAATGGCTCTGAGCACTATGGGACTTAACATCTGAGGTCATCAGTCCCCTAGAACTTAGAACTACTTAAACCAAACTAACCTAAGTACATCACACACATCCATGCCCGAGGCAGGATTCGAACCTGCGACGGTAGCAGTCGCGCGGTTCCGGACTGAAGCGCCTAGAACCGCTCGGCCACAGCGGCCGGCCAGCAGCACTCTCTGAAATAAGTCTCTCTTCATTCTTACTCGTGTAAAATAGGTTATTCGAATGTTAAACGCCCGCTAAATCACGCAGGGCTAGCAGGTAATTAGGGTTGTGGAAACGGCCAAGGGAGTTGCGGTCGGATTCATTTCACAATTGTAATTTATTATCATTTAGTTCACAATTACACTTTTGAAAGAATTAAATTTGCTTCGCGGTTGAAGGCCTCGAAACAGATGCTTTAGAATAAGTTCAATTTTGAAAAGACATGACACACAGTTAAATTTACGAATAAGATAAATCGTATACATATAGGATCAGCATGCGGAGCGACTGAAGGCCGCCGGATTAAATCTTCAAAATTCCAAATATACTACAATGATTACTGAAGGTTGAAGGCCACAATGTTTTAAGGTGCTAAAGGGGCTGATGGCCCGCAAGGTGCACAGAAAGAGATAAACAAACGCAATAAGATGGCTGAAGGCCACAAAGTTAAATTCTGAAAATTAAGGAAATATATATATTGCAACAATCGGTAAAACAATACATTAAGTTTACAAATTTCTTTCTCTGCCTCGTGATGACTGGGTGGTGTGTGATGTCCTTAGGTTACTTAGGTTTAAGTAGTTCTAAGTTCTAGGGGACTGATGACCATAGATGTTAAGTCCCTTAGTGCTCAGAGCCATTTTCATTTTACAAATTTCCTTTTGCAGTACCAGCGGCGGAAGGTCCACAATAACTTGTAAAATCTTTCAGAGGAAATTACAATGACATTTCAAGAGCAGAAGGCAATCATTTTTTAATTTGAAGGAAACTCTGAGAACATGTTTCCAGGACTGAAGGCCCTCAATTAACTTGGCCCAATTGAAAATATAAAATACAGTAAAGCCCCAAAAAACCTATTTAAAATAAATTACAACAACATTAACACTGCCAAAGAATAATTAAGGGAATAGCACTCAAGAACCCCAGGGGATCGGTCTGCCCTCCACTTAAGCGAGACAGGCGGTGAGCTCAACTACACTCGATTCGTCCGGACCCAACCAAGGGACAGTCACGGACCGACCAACCAACCGCTTGCTTGCCACGACGGAGTGCACGAGAATTCAAGGCCCCAAAAAGTTCAAAGTATCACTATCCCTAAACAAACGCGTATGTGAACTGAGCTGTCAAAACTACACAGCATGTTGGGCAACAACAACCGGTGAGGAAAAGACACTGCCTAAAAATTACGTTAGCGCCCAGGGCAGGTAACCAGAACACTAACGGCTACAAGGCAGAAAGTTCCGCTGGTGCACTTAACTATGGATAAATTAATTTAATCAATTCCACCTGACGGCGGCTATCTCTAACACTTCAGTCGTTGTTGCTCACAGGAAAACCTCCATAACAGCAACGCCGGAACCAACAACGTAATGCTCAAAACCACTTAACCTTCATATCCTGGGTCGGCGAGTGACGATGCTCGTACCGATCGGACAGCTCCAGACAGACTCCGACACTGCGCAGAGACCACAAGCAGCACAGACTACACCGCACGGAGATGTCCTCGGACCAACCGACCGACCAACAATCCACCAAAGGTCAGGCCCGGCTTAAGTGGTGGGTGGCGGCAACGGTTGGACGGGCGATGTCCACCCAGGGCTCACTGCTGCTGCGAACCAGCTACTGGCTGGCCCGGGCTGTGCTCCAGATGCGTTGCAGCTCCCTGGCAGGACCCAACTCACGACCTGAACTGCCGCCGTGAACTTTCCTCCTCGCGCGTTCCGAAGACGCCATGATGACTTGCCGTCCTTGCGCGTCCTGTCGCCCGATCTAGAGGCAATGGATGCCTCCTACATCCGCACGCTACCATGAATTCTGATTTCAGTACCTAACTGAAACTGAAATCTGTCATGATCCATAACTCTGATCACCACTCGGTTTTCACCAAACGCTGTTAAAGTAACGACAGTATCCATGCACCTCCTGTTGCAGACTCTTTCTCCTGCTACTCAATTTCTAAGATTCCAGAAACAACTACATTGGCACTGAGCAAGCTCAGTGAATATACCTATCACTGCCATGTCTCATCTCTTTAGATTGAAATTTAAACTACCAGTGCCATAGTCAGAAACTGGCTAAGAAAAGTCATAATAAGTCACTGGAAACACTTGCCGGAACAACTACTGTGGCATTAGCGTATTCATAAGCTGCATATTTATACAGTTTCATCTGTGTGCTTTAGTAGTTTACTTTTCTTAATTTTTGCATATTAATTTAATATTTAATGAACACAATTCTCGGGTTTCCGTTTGTGTCGGAAATAAAACCTATTTTGAGACACTTTAAGAGCTCCCAAATTGTGTGTATGTAGTGTACTTTTCTACGGTCTTTAGTGTGGACATAGACTGTGATTGCCATGTGCGGATACGATCTGAGCTGGTGACACTTCGCTCTCAGTTCCAAGCTGTGTCGGCCTCGGTTACACAAATTGAGGCTGCAGAGGATGGGTATCACTGTTGTGCGCTGGCTGCGAGGATCCAACGTGCGTCCAGTACGACACACGAGTCCGCCGACCAGTCTGCACCAGTGGCCAACCCAGTTACTGCTCGCATTGAGGTTAACCTCTCACCTGTGGTCGAGAGTGAGGTGGCGTGACAGGCTGTGAAAGACTTCCTGGGGGGCTGAACACAAGTCTTCTCCAATTATTCCGACAAACAGGCTGGCACTGTCCCTCAGCCGGGTGCAGTCGCTTGCCTGTTTCAGAGAAAAACTCTCAGCCTGCATGACCTGGGCAGCCACATAGGCTGGGATTGTTGGTAGCTGGGAACTACAATGTTAGGCACATTATAAAGTCGCTTAGGGGCATGGCTCCAAAAAATGTTCAAATGTGTGTGAAATCTTATGGGACTTAACTGCTAAGGTCATCAGTCCCTAAGCTTACACACTACTTAACCTAAATTATCCTAGGGACAAACACACACACCCATGTCCGAGGGAGGACTCGAACCTCCGCCGGGATCAGCCGCAGGCATGGCTCCCAAGGAGAGGAAAAAAGCCATTGTGCACTCTGTGCATACCAGGTGGATTCATTCCAGACGTGGAATGGGTCCTTCCGGATGCCATGAAGAACACAAGATGCAGACAACTGCTCACGTCAGTACTAATGATATGTGTCACTTTGAATCAGAAGAGGTTCCCTCTGGTTTCAAGCGGGTGTTTTTGAAGTAGTAAAGGCTGCCAGTCTTGCTTGCGACATGAAAACAGAGCTCACTATTTGCAGCATACTCGACAGGACCGATTGCGCAGCAATGGTTCTGCGACTGTATAAGGTGCGCCATAGGGTGGTGGGGTTTCGGGTCAGGAGGCCATTACACATAGGAAGCGGCTACGCGGATATCAGTGGTTGTTTGGCGTGGAATGGGCGGTTTTTTAAGTTAGAAAACACGAAAAGGGCTTCAGTCTCAAAGGGTGCAGGCCGAACACAGGAAGAACGTAGATCTAGGAACCATCGATACAAAAGTTCTAAATTGTCTTAGCTGTGTTGCATTACATGAGGACGTCGAACATAGGCGGTGGTCACATGAATCTGACTGGACCGAATGTAGAGGTTACACGACAGTCAAGATACACAGGCTACACAGCAGTCCCATATAGAAGTATAAACTTTGAAAGCTACACATACAGAGTGGAGTGCGGTAAATTACTGATTTGGGAAAGAAATAAAAAATTAAGAACACTTAGAAACTTACATTGTTATTTTTCTCATATTGGACGATAATGTAAGTTTGTAATTACATGGTTTAAACACTATATCTGGCAAATGTCTACCTTCACACTATACAAGCTGGCGGAGGCGTTTTATGAAACTCTCATGCACTCTTTCAAGCATGTGTTCTGGTATTCTTGCAATTTCAGCCTCAATATTGTTCTGTAGGTCTTCCAGGGCGTTGGGACGGTTGCAATACACCTTTGACTTCAGATAACTTCAAGGGAAAAATCGCATGGGGCTAATTCCGGTGATCAAAAAATTCATGCTAACGGCCGCTGTGTGCGATGACACCGTCTTGTTGAAAACAGGTATCCTGTAATTGCATTGCCTCGAAAGCCAGCTGGAAAACTCTTGCAGTATAGTTAAGTAATGATCCGAATTCACAGTTACAGCACGACGATTTTCCTGGAAAAAGGAAGGGCCATGGCGCACCACACAGTGACGGGGTCAGAATGCAGGGGTCTCTGGTGAATTTGCCTGGGGTTCGTGTAGTTCCAGCACCGCATATTCTACGAGGGCAGTTCAATAAGTAATGCAACACATTTTTTTCTGAAATAGGGGTTGTTTTATTCAGCATTGAAATACACCAGGTTATTCCCCAATCTTTTAGCTACACAACACTATTTTTCAACGTAATCTCCATTCAATGCTACGGCCTTACGCCACCTTGAAATGAGGGCCTGTATGCCTGCACGGAACCATTCCACTGGTCGATGTCGGAGCCAACGTCGTACTGCATCAATAACTTCTTCATCATCCGCGTAGTGCCTCCCACGGATTGCGTCCTTCATTGGGCCAAACATATGGAAATCCGACGGTGCGAGATCGGGGCTGTAGGGTGCATGACGAAGAACAGTCCACTGAAGTTTTGTGAGCTCCTCTCGGGTGCGAAGACTTGTGTGAGGTCTTGCGTTGTCATCAAGAAGGAGAAGTTCGTTCAGATTTTTGTGCCTACGAACACGCTGAAGTCGTTTCTTCAATTTCTCAAGAGTAGCAGAATACACTTCAGAGTTGATCGTTTGACCATGGGGAAGGACATCGAACAGAATAACCCCTTCAGCGTCCCAGAAGACTGTAACCATGACTTCACCGGCTGAGGGTATGGCTTTAAACTTTTTCTTGGTAGGGGAGTGGGTGTGGCGCCACTCCATTGATTGCCGTTTTGTTTCAGGTTCGAAGTGATGAACCCATGTTTCATCGCCTGTAACAATCTTTGACAAGAAATTGTCTTTATGGTGTTCGGTTAGACAACGAGGGACCCAGCGGGAACAAACCTTTGAATATCCCAACTGGTGAACAATTGTGACAGCACTACCAACAGAGATGTCAAATTGAGCACTGAGTTGTTTGATGGTGATCCGTCGATCATCTCGAACGAGTGTGTTCGCACGCTCCGCCATTGCAGGAGTCACAGCTGTGCACGACCGGCCCGCACGCGGGAGATCAGACAGTCTTGCTTGACCTTGCGGCGATGATGACACACGCTTTGCCCAACGACTCACCGTGCTTTTGTCCACTGCGAGATCACCGTAGACATTCTGCAAGCGCCTATGAATATCTGAGATGCCCTGGTTTTCCGCCAAAAGAAACTCGATCACTGCCCGTTGTTTGCAACGCACATCCGTTACAGACGCCATTTTAACAGCTCCGTACAGCGCTGCCACCTGTCGGAAGTCAATGAAACTATACGAGACGAAGCGGGAATGTTTGAAAATATTCCACAAGAAATTTCCTGTTTTTTCAACCAAAATTGGCCGAGTAAAAAAATGTGTTGCATTACTTATTGAACTGCCCTCGTATTTGTTCACGCACCCACTCAGGTGAAAATGTGCCTCATCAGAAAAGAAGACATTTGCGTCACGGGGTATGGTTGCAAGCATGTCTTCACAACATGTCCTTCATGTTACATAGTCCTGTACTGACAATTGCTGGACCACGCACATTTTATACGCATGAAAATTCTGTTTATTATGAAGTATCCGACGGAGAGAACATCTTGAAATGCCAAGAGCAAGTGCATGTTTCCGAGCTGAGCATTTCGGAGATTGCAATACTGCTGCTCTAGCTCGTTCGACATTTTGCGGTGTTGACACGCTAATGTCACATCCTCTTCTTGCAGATAACACATCCCCTGTTCCGAATGCATTTACCCAATACAAAATTGATTGCCGTCCAGGAACACGTCCGCACGTGGGTATTGCAAATCGCAAATAAAAGCCAGCTGCACTGTAATGATCGAATGGGAATTCGAGAAATGCACTTCAACACAAAATGAGCGCTCCTCACGTGTCCACTGCATTATTGCAACTGAACAACAATTGAGTACCAACTTCCCGACGGTCACTATAAACCACGCCCACTCTCCCCTCTATTTGACCAACATTGTCACCTCAACGTGGATTCTATAAAAGCAATTTACCGCGCTCCACCCTGTATATGTGAGAATTTAAATCTAGAAAGTTACGAGGATACGGGAAGTTATCCAAGGAGTTATTTTCGAGCCACGACAGTATGTTGTTTTGCATAGGACAGAGTGACACATGTTTCTTCTTCTAACTATTACATTCTGTCTCACTCACCTTACTCTTCTGACATTGGACCCACTGATGCCTTCATCTTTCCTTATATGAAGAAACAATTGGGTAGCAGTCTTGTGTCGAATCGCGACCAGCACGGGACTTGGCGCACCATTCCACAATAGTGGTTTTCGACGGATATACTGCTCCATACACAGTGGGTGTCTACCGGTGTTTGTCCTTCGCCAGCCACGAAAAGAGTAACAGCAATTTGCTACTGTTTGGGTGCATTTGATGGTAACGTCGCCGTAGTTGACGTTTCCACATTTAATACATGCGCTTCGGAAAAACACGAATGCCACACTAATTCCTTGCCCACTGTTGTATCTTATATACGAGGGTTATTCGGAAAGTAAGGTCCGATCGAGCGCGAAATGGAAAGCACAGTGAAAATCCGGTAAACTTTTCACAGATGTCTTGGGCAGTGTCTCTAGCATGCCCGTCGATCGCGCCATGTCGCTCTTTTCAGTTCTGAGCGCGCAGCGAGCAGGTAAAGATGCGTAGCTAAACAGTGTCTCCATCAAAGTATGGATGCCAAGTGAGAGATTCGCCTGTTTTCATGCAGCCCACGTAACACAACTGTCATGTGGTTCTTTCTTCATGCCAGTTCTCGGCTGCACTCTGAAGGGGCAATGAAGATGCTCCTGCAGCGTTTTCGATGGGAAGTGTTTAATCAGCCACAGTACAGCCAGTAACTGGATGCCTCTGAGCTTCATCTCTGCTGGCATGAACCGCTGGCTTTGAAGACAACTTTTCGTCACAGTCAACGAACTGTAGGCAAGCTTAGAGAATTGGCGGAAAACACAGGCACCTGCTTATGGCGAGGGTACTGGAAAGATGGTACAACACTTGGACAAATGTGTAAGTCGGAGCTGCGAATATGTAGAGAAATAGCTGGAAGTTGTAGGTAATTATAGCAAATGAAACATTTTTGATTCTCACAGTGGTTTCCATTTCGCGACCGATCGGACCTTACTTTTGGAACAGTTCTCATACCTGCATAGGAGTCGCGCTGGATTGCGTATGCGCTGCAGAAACGCCCTCAAACGAAACTTTTTGTCTGCCAATTGTATTACACTTTTACTGTTGCAGGTGTGAGGTGGTAGGCAAAGAGCAACGCTGTTCCATCTTTCTACAGTGCGGCGGCTCGCTTCCCGGCGCAACCGTTTTTAGTATCTTCCTTTGGCCAAGATAAGTTCTCTCCCGTGCTGTTCGACCCGCAACCACAAGTGGCCGCTACTCTCTTCTCAGTCTTGCCAGAGCCGCAGACTTCCGCGCCCTCTCACTCTTGCAGTTCCATCACTAAACTTCATAACTGTTCTCACTTGACTCACCAAAGACTTATACTACGATTTCAAAGATTTTGCTTTGATCTATCAGGTAAACCATTTCAGAATTAACATTTATTTATTTGTTCTCGCCCAAAGCGTCATATAATAGGAACAATAAAAATATTAAACAAAGATTAGAGTTTACAGTGTAAAACAAACAGTTTACAAATGGTTCAAATGGCTCTGAACACTATGGGACTTAACGTCTGAGGTCATCAGTCCCCTAGAACTTAGAACTACTTAAAACTAACTAACCTAAGGACATTACATACATCCATGCCCGAGGCATGATTCGAACCAGCGACCGTAGCGGTCGCGCGGTTCCAGACTGTAGCGCCTAGAACCGCTCGGCCACAACAGTTTACACAATAGAACCAATGTATTAGAAACACGATGAATAAAACTATAGCAGGTCATGTGATAAAGAAAATTGTGTTCACGAAGGTTTCCAATTGTTCATATTCAAAATTAGTCCAGAAAATAGCAGCCTGAAGAGCATTAGTATTTGTTATAATCAAGTCTTCTGTGCTACAAGATTCATCCAGCTTTCTGAAGGCTAACAAGTGGGGGTGGGTTTTGCAATTCGCCACATCCACAGAGTTCATCGGCCCCAATGTAGTCTCATTTTTTCAGATTTTCTTTACACAGGGATACGTCATTCTTAAGTGATACAGAACTTTCCAAGGAGTAAAGCCTTTCTTGATTTCAGTATCAGGGCCAGAGGAATAAGTCTGGGATCTGTCCATTTCTTTTTTTCATATCTGCAGCAGTTCTTCCGTGGAAATATGCTCATGAGACGACAGATGTGATTTGCACGGGCAGGTCGAAGACATCTTATAATGATACGAATTAACATAATACTCAGACTTTGACATTGCCACTGCGTCTACTAACATAGTTTTAAACCTTATGGTTTTGACATTTCACATAATATTGCAGCTGCATAATATGTTTAATTAGTTTATATGTACTTCATTATATCTGAACTGTATTCGATATCATCAGTCAAAATGAAAAGTACACACAGTTACTAACGAAATAAAAGGAAAAATTACCATTTCAGTAGTAATAACTGTATTGTAGTATCACAAGTCCCCTATGATGTGCCCAAAGATTTGAACACTGTCAATGTACTATCAAGCAGGAGGCTCAAACCAGACTCAATGATATAGAGCAGAAACACTTCTCTAACACTACACCGCGTTTTGTTAAGTTTGGATCGAATGGAGCGAAGAAATTTGAAGCCAGTCGAGTATGAACAGCATCAGGAATATTGCTAAGGCCCTGAGGAGGTGCTGAGTTTATTTTTGTCTCCACAGTTCATCATATAATAATGATGTGTACATGTTGGGCCATCTTCCAAGTACGTTTACGAGAAGTCAGTTCCACTGGCTAGAAAGAAAGCAGTATTTCAGCATCCTGGTCTATAATCTGGTTGGGGCGTTATGCCTCTGATGGGAGGACGCTGTATGCTTATTATGAACAACCGCTCGAGAGGAGTGGAAAGCAATGTATCATAAGTTGTACAACGTGGCTGACATAAATATAAAACTGTTGAACAGGTTGTCAACGTAATCCATATCAAAATATTTGAGAATCGCCATTTATTTTAATAAATTTGTTACAAAAACGTGAAAGTGCTTCTCTTTGCGTCCATTCTCTTCAACATCTACCAGGGGAAGACAAGCGCCTAACTGGAAATAAGGCATGCTTGATGAGGAAAAAATGCAAACGTTACGTAAAGCCACGAAACCAAATGAAAGGAGTTACTTTACAGCCAGGGGAGGTACGACATGTTACACTGCGCAGCCTCACAGACAAGAGATTTACATTTACATCTACATCTACATCTGCATGGCTACTCTACTAATCAAACTTAAGTGCCAGCCAGAAGGTTCATCGGACCATCTTCAGAATAATTCTCTATTATTCCACTCTCGAACAACGTGCGGCAAAAACGAACTCCTATTTCTTTACGTGCGAGCTCCCATTTCCCTTATTTTATTACGGAGATCTTTCCTCCTATGTAGGATGGTGTCAACAAAATATTTCCACATTCCGTCGAGAAACTTGATGACTGAAATTTCGTGAGAAGATCCCGCCGCAACGAAAAACGCCTTTGTTTTAATAATGTCCACCCCAAATCTTGTGTCATGTCCGTGACACTCTTTCTCCGATTTCTCTATAACACAAAATGTGCTGCCCTTCTTTGTACTTTGTCGATGTACTCAGTTAACGCTATCTGTTAAGGATCCCACACCGCGCAGCAGTCTTCCAGAAGAGGACGGACGAGTGTAGTGTAGGCAGTCTCTTTGTTAGATCTGTTGCATCTTCTAAGTGTTCTACCAATACAACTCGGTATTTGGTTCGCCTTCCCCACAACATTTGCTATGTGTTCTTTCGAGTTCATGTTGTCCGTTATTGTAATTCCTAAGCACCTAGTTTCATATATGGTCTTTAGATTTGATTGATTTATAGTGCAACCGAAGTTCGACGGATTCCTTTTTGCACCCATGTGGATGACCTCACACTTTTCATTATTTAGGGTCAATTAGCAATTTTCGCACCATACAGATGTCTCATCTAAATAGTTTTCTAGTTGATTTGGTCTCCTGATGAATTTACTAGACGATAAACGAAAGCATCATCTGCGAATAACTTAATACGGCTGCTCGGATTATCTCCTAAATCGATTGTACAGATAAGGAACAGCAGAGGGCCTATGATATTACAGTGGGGAGCACTAGAAATCACTTCTGTTTTACTCGTGACTTTCCGTCAATTACTATGAACTGTGACCTCTCTGACAGGAAATCACGAAACCAGTTGCATAACTGAGACGGTATGCTATAAGCAAGCAATGTGATTACAAACAGCTTGTGAGGTACGGGGTCAAAAGCCTTCCGGAAATCTAAAACTACGGAATTAATCTGAAATCCCTTGTCGGCAGCACTCAACACGTCTGGTCAGTAAAGAGCTACAAGAACGATGTCTTCTAAATCCGTGTTGACTAAATGTCAATAGACCGTTCTCTTCGAGGTAATTCGTGATGTTCGAGCACAATGTATGTTCCAAAATCCTACTGCATATCGACGTTAATGATATGGGCCTGTAATTAGTGGATTACTCCTATCGCCTTTGATGAATGATGGTGTGACCTGTGCAACTTCCCAGTCTTCGGGTACGGATCTCTCGTCAAGCGAGCAGTTGTATATGACTTAAGTGTTGAGCTATTGCATCAGCATACTTTGAAACGAACGTAATTGATAAACAGTTTGGACCAGACGACTTGCTTATTAAGTGTTTTAAGTTGCTTCACTACTCTGAGGATACCTGCTTCTAATTTACTCATGTTAGCAGCTGTTCTTGATTCGAATTTTGGAATATTTACTTCGTCTTCTTCGCTTAAGAAATTTCGGACGGCTGTGTTCAGTGAGATTGTTATCGATAGTATTTCCATTGCTATCGCGTAGGGTAGGCATTGATTGTATCTTGCCGATAGAATACTTTACATACAAACTATTGTAAGCATCTCGCATTTAAGTCCGCGCTAAATTTCGAGCTTCTTTAGAAGATGCCCAATCTTGGACGTTTCGCGTTCGTTTAAATTTGGCGTTTTTTTGTTTTTTTTTGTTTTTTTGTCTGCAAGTGTTCTGATCTGTTTTGTGTGCTATAGGGGATCCACTTCGTAGTTTGTTAATTTATTTGGTATAAATCTCTCGACTGCTGCCGATGCTATTTCCTTGTTTACACTTACATTGTTCATTTGGAAAGAACGGAAATTGTCTCTTTGGGAGGTGTCAAGTGAATTTTTATCTGGTTTATTGAATAGGTATATTTTTCATTTATTTTTGGTGAGTTTGGGAGTTATAGTATTCATTCTCGCTACAGACCTGCCCTCACTAACCCCTGTATGCTTTTTGATGTTCATTATTAGCTCCGAATTTGTTGTTGTTAAGAGTTCAAGTATGTTTTCACAACCGTTTGCTTTTAGAGTGGGCTCATGAACTAACTGCTCCAAATAATCTTCAGAGAACGCGTTTAGTACAATTTTGTATGACTTTTATGCATAATTCCTGATTTAAACACGTGTTTTCGCCAACATATTCAGGGTAAGTCGAAGTCATCACCAACTAAAATTTATGAGTCGGGTAGGTATTTGAGTGTAACTAACACAAATTTTACCTTTCAGAAATTGTATCTTCTGAGTTGGGACATCGGTAGAAGGATCCAATTATTATTTTATTCCGGTTGCCAAGAATGACCTCTACCCACATCAACTCACAGGAACTACGTACTTCAAGATAAACTACCTCTAACAGCAACAAACATGCCACCTTCAACTGTATTTAGCCTATCCTTTCTGAACATCGTTAGGTCGTTCGCAAAAATTTCGACTGAACTTATCTCTGGCTTTAGCCAGCTTTCAGTGTCTATAACGATCAGAGCATCAGTGTGTGAACCAGCATTATCTTGTTGGGACAACACATCACCCTCCCGTTGCAAGAATGGCAAAAGAATGGATCTAACAACGTTCTGCACAGACCGAGAGTCGGTTAGCGTCGTAGCGAAATTAAGGTTGAAGAGGAGCAAGATATGTCGGAAAATGGAAAGGGATTCACCATCTTGGAGGCAGAAGCAGAAAAGGCGCTGAAGGAGATGAAGAATAGGACGGCATGTGGAATTGATGATTTGCCAGCAGAACTGTTGGAGAGTCTGGGAATCAAGGCAAGAAAAGAAATAGTCTACCTCAGTAATGAGATATATGACAAAGTGGAATGGCCTGAAAACTTCCTTGCAACAGTTATGATACCAATAGAGAAAAAGAGAAACACTAAAAAATGTGAAGAGCATAGGACCATCAGTCTAATTTCTCATGCAGCTAAAGTGTTGCTGAGAGTGTTGAATAGGAGGCTATATGGCAAGCTGGATAGAGTGATTGCAGATGAGCAGTTCGGATTTAGAAGAGGAAAAGGAACAAGAGATGCTATTAGCCTGTTAAGAACTATAGGGGAAAGATATATGGAAAATGGTAGAGAAATCTTTGCTGTTTCTATAGATTTAGAAAAGACTTTTGACAGAGTTCAGTGTAACAAGCTGATGGATATTTTGAAGAGGAAAGGAGTAGACTGGAAAGAGAGACGGCTGATACATAATCTATATTTACACCAGAAAGTAAAGATAAGGATTGGAAATGAAATGTCAGAAGGATTCAGCATTGGACGAGGTGCTATACAAGGTTAATGCCTTTCCCCAATGTTGCTTAACGCATGCCTTGAAGAGGTTATTGCGAAAGGCTTCGATGGGAAAAGTGAAATATGTATTGGTGGAAAGGGAATAGGATGTATAAGACTTGCTGATGACATGGTATAAGTGGATAGTGAATAACATGCTGAAAGATCTGAATGAAGCTTGTGTGGAATACGGGATACAAATAAACACAGCAAAAATAAAGAGTATAGTCATCAGTACAAGATGCAGGCTGTCCAATATTAAAATACGACAATCTACCATTAGCCAAATAAGTGCATTTAAATATCTTGGAAGCACAATAACTGAAGACTTGAGTTGTCACCAGGAGGTGAAAACTCGAATTGCTATAGTGAAGGAGTCTTTCAACAGAAAGAGGAGACACTTATGTGACAAATTAGATATAGGTCTAAGGAAAAGGCTTGGAAAATGTTTTGTCTGGAGTGTGGCACTATATGGGGTAGAAACATGGACGATGAGACGAGGGGATGAAAAAAGGTTAGAAGCATTTGAGATGTGGATAAAGAGGAGAATGGAGGGAATAAGCTGAATGGAAAGAATGAGTAATGAAAGAGTATTGGAAAGGGTTGGTGAGAGAAGTTGTCTGCTGAAGGTTGTAAGAGAAAGGAATAAGAACTGGTTGGGACATTCATCGAAGAGGTAGTGCTTGCTAGCAGATGTTTTGGAAGGATTGGTACGTGGGAGAAGACTGAGAGGAAGAAAGAGATACGAGATGTTAGACGACATAAAGGGAAGAGGAAATTATGCAGACCTGAAGAGGATGGCAGAAGACCGGACAGCATGGAGAACTACCATGTGAAAATGTGCTTTTCGGCAGAATACTAATGATGATGATGATGGTTAGTGTCCCATCCAGAAACAACTAAGGTGAACGAGTTACCGCACCCCAGACCATAAGGGATGAGGCCAGCGTGTTTTGGATGAATGCAGTTCACGAGACAGCGCTCCGCCCAAACGACAATTACTTATGTGCAGGCAGAATCTTCTTTCATCAGTGAAGACCACGGCGCATTCCATCTTCCAAGTGATCCTCTGACGGCACCAGTCGAGCCGTGCACCTCGATGCTGTGGCGTGAGTGGAAGGCGCACTGGACGTGTGCGCGCCCGTAGTCCCACTGCTAATAGCCTTTTAGCAACAGTTCATGCTGACACGTCTGGCTCATAAGCCCTCTTATCTGTGCTGTGGTAGTTGTACGATCTGCCACGGCCGCCGTTACAGCACAGTGGTCCAGGTGGTTGTCTGTGATGCATGGACGTCCAGAACCTCGTCTACGGGTGTGAGAATGTTCACGTGACTACTGATACCAGTATTGTTGCACAACTGACACAGCACTTCGAATTGGGGTGGCAGATTTTCGAAATGATCATCCCGCCACTCGGAAGGCCACAATTTCACCTATTTCAGACTCGCTCAGATGGCTGTAAGAAGCATGATTGCATCTCTGTGGCATGGTTGTCTGCTTGCTTCACACATTTGCACCACACTGAGCCTTCTGCTTGTTAACATTCCCAATTGAAGAGTAAGCGAATATGGCACTCTGGAAGCTATGCCACCATGCTCAGGAACGAAACTGCCTACAGCAAAGATTAAAAATACTGCTGCCATTTTTCCTCATATTGACCTTGTCATGATGTTTCAGTACATCCACCTAAGACGGTTTGCTTTTACAAACATAATCTGTTAGCAGCCCACCATGCAGCCCCGAAAACAGCATTATGTTACTCAGTAATGGTTAGGTCATCGCCTCTTTCTGTGCTGGTGTATCAACATGTTTCCATTGCTTACCTTCCTATTTTGTTCCGTCGTCCTAGTGATACATCTAACACCATGTTGATTATGCTCCTAAAGAATTTATCTGTACTGCCCTCAAATAGGTTCAACATTGTGGTGTCACCGCAAAGGCACCACTCTGGCTAGATTGTAGGCTTCAAATCGGCCGCGGTCCGTCAGTAGACATCGGACCCGCGAGTCGCCACTGTCGACGCTAGCAGAGCGAGCGCCGCCACTCGGCTGGTCTCACGTGACAAGCTAGCGCACTGGCCAGTTCTACAGCCGACTTTAATAGGAATGGTTCACTCATAGCTTCAGAGATCTCATTTGCAGAGACGCTAGTTAGCTTAGCCTTCAGCTAAGTCAGTAGCTACGACCTTGCCAGGCGCCACATACAATTTATGCATTGCCAATTGATCTATATGTGTGAAGCAATCAGAATTGTAAAGCAGTATTCGCAGTTCAGTCTATAACTGCACTTGTAAATATTATTGTACAAAATCAAGATCGACGTTCATCGCTGATGCTGAATTAAAGCTAAGTATTTAATTGTATTCCTGTCTACTAACTTATAATCACCTAAGATGTTCCAGATACATCCAGTCAAGTATAGTTCATTGATCCTCACGTCAGCCTACGTGATCAACGCGTGCAATAATGGCCACCCCTTGTGATCAGACTAAGAGTCAAATTGCGTGACTCACCCTTTTTCCATGAGGCCCATAGTTCCGCCTCATACACAACAAACATTTTCTCTGCTGCCTCGGTCTGATGGGTCTTTTGAGTGGGTGCGAGCGGTCGTGGAACTCAGCTGGCTGCAATTTTAAGCATGTTCGAAATGGTGTGGAAATGTTGAAAACTGATCCACGCCTGATTTTCACTTTTTCCACTACCGCCTCATTTGCGATAGGCCGGTCTTCATACATCGTGGCCACCACTTCTCTCGATATTAGCAGTTCTCCCCAGAGAAGTACCACTTCATCCTTTGCCACCCAGACTTTTTTGGCCAGAATGGAGGCGTCTGAGCCACCGAACCATTGCATCGAATCACGGTGCATTGTTCCCGTGATGTATGGCTGGTGCCTTGTGATCCTGCATCACGCCACACAACACAGTGTTGCGGATTGCCGCCTTCTCAAAACACATGCAAGTGGAAACAGCGCAGCTTGCCTGGGACAGCCGCTGCAGTATTGAGAGCGCCACATTCACCGGACACAGCCATCACTAGCTCGCATCCGCGAACCACATGACACGAGTTTCTTCTCGGTATTCCTCGACGCTTCTCAGCAGCTCGCCAGACACACTAAAAAACCTTGGACTAATCGTCGGCGAGATACTAACGTGGAAACTTCATCTAATATACATCCAAGAGAAAGCAATAGATCAAAACTACTGACATGGGGATGCACCCCTCCACTGTAGTCAAACGTACAAATACCTGATCCACCTCATCCCTTGCTATGCAAATGGATATCCGCTCCTCCCAAGTTCTGCAAGTCCCTTCAGATCCTCGAACGCCATGCTCTCCGCCTCGCTTTCTGCATCCATTTACTTTCCCCTACATGCATCCTTTATGAACTCATCAAATTTCCGCCTCTCCTCACTCACACTGAACACCTCTGAACAATCTACAGCATCCACAAACTCGACTCCAATAATCCTATCGTTTCCCTCTACTTTCCAATACTCATATCGTACTGTATCTACTTTGCGTTATATCATCATTTAACTGTTACGGGATGTACAGTCGACAAAACAAAACTGTTCGCATGTCTTGATAAGCTCTGGTACGTTCAGCCGTGTAAAGTTCGCACCACACCACTAATAACGCAATACTCACTGCCAACGCTTCTCTCACTTTTAGCAGTATATTTGTTCCCTTCTTATTATAACGATTTTACTTAAAGATCTTTCTGATTGTGTTGCGTATAATTACCGCATACATTCCACCAACCCAACACCCTCACCTATTCTCCAAAAGAAACTTTAACCATGTCGCCCTCCCGGATCATGAACTCTGCCCTGACATTTACCCATCCTACCAGCTAGAAGTCCACCCCACCCATTCCACCACATCAGTGCTTCCTCACCCTCCCCTTCCAACATTTCCTTACCCCCTTTTCTTCCCCCACCTGACTCTCTTTCCCCACTTCCCGTTTTCCAAAAAGTATTGGCGTCACCAGTTCTCACTTCCACCCCTTCTTCTGTCCCAACAGCCGCTCCTACCCCATTGCTCCAATACACCAGTCTTCCATCATTATACCACAACAGTCCTAACTTCATCACTGATCAACATATCACCCTTCAACAACAGATACCCTATACCAGGGCAAGTCCTTCTGGTTCTTAGTGATTGCTTCTTTTAAATATCAGTGTTTCGGCATCAGATTACACGTGTCTTTAAATGTGCACTTATTGTCTTCTATTTTACCTTTAATTATTACTGTTTGTAACTACTATTGCAAGAGGTTATTTCCCTCACATGTCGTAAAACTTTCATTTTATTTTTCCCTCAAAACAGTTTTAAATTCTGTGTCAATATGTTTCCTATTTGTTTCTTCTTTCTTTTCCATCTAATTAAATTTTGACCTATCAACTGGCTGAAGAGCGGGCTGCCTGTACCACTGACAGCCTCCCCCCCCCCCCCCTTTCCGCCCACATGGGGCGTGGGGGGATGGAATAATAATAATGAAAGACTGTGAATCGACGTATACCTCGAAATTGCCGCAAGTCTCTTCCTCTGAGTGCAGCGCTTTACAACGGAACCAGTATATTACCAGCGCAGCCTATATCGATCTTGTGTAAGGCAGCGATTCTCCACTGTGACAGACTGAGTGCTTACCCGCACCTTCAGCAACCGTATTGTATTAGTGACAATCCTACAGTAGATCAAGACGATGTTTGCATTCCCTATAACAGGAAGCTGTTTCCGTTGCTCACGTTATTCCCTGTGCTAATGAAGTGCTATCGTTCTCGACTCTCAACTACCGGGGTCAGGCAGGACTGCAGACGTATATCTACAAACAAACGAAAAACTAATCGCGTATCTTTATTTTCTATGATTATCCCGTCGTATTTTGCGTTATATCATCATTTAACTGTTATGGGATGTACAGTCGACAAAACAAAACTGTTCGCATGTCTTGATAAGCTCTGGTACGTTCAGCCGTGTAAAGTTCGCACCACACCACTAATAACGCAATACTCACTGCCAACGGCTTCTCTCACTTTTAGCAGTAAATTTGTTCCCTTCTTATTATAACGATTTTACTTAAAGATCTTTCTGATTGTGTTGCGTATAATTACCGCATATTGTTTTATATACATATATAATGTAATACTTTTATCTGTTTGAAACGCCGAGTTGCTTTTGCCTCCAATCTCCTATACACTGGTAAGCTAAAGCATTATGACCACTGCCCACCGTGAGGTTGGATCTCCTCTGGTGGCGCTCCGGGAAAATGGTACTGTAAGGAAAGTATATAAGTGAACCAAAGACGGTTGCGGAATCATTCTAGCGACAACACGGGCTGCAAATGGGAAAATCTTCTGACATAAGCGACTTTGACAAAGGTGATATTATAATTACCCAGAGCCCGTCAATGAGTACCTCGTAAACGGTGTGCTGTACGAATATTTAACGTGCTGCTGTAGTGAGCACCTATGGAAAGTGGTAGAACGACAGTGAAGCTACCACTGGGCGATAAGTGGTCGGACGTCCACGAATCTTCACAGAACGCGGGATTTGAAGACTTCCCTGCTCTGTAAAGCATGATAGGTGGCGATCTGTGGCATCTCTGCCGAAAGAGGACAATGATGGTGCACGCACAAACGTTTCGGATCACACCGTTCATCGTACATTGTTCAATATGGGACTCTGCAGCAGACGACCTCTACATGTTCACATGTTGGCCCATCGACATTGTCTGTAACGATTGCAGTGGCCACGGGAGTGTCGAGATTGCACTGTGGATCAATGGAAACCTACCGCCTCATCGTATGACTCATGTTCCAGCTCGATGGTATTCCCCACAAACGCCGTCATGGAGGTGAACGGCGGTTCGAAATGTGCATCATGCCAAGAACGCAGGCTGCGCTTGTATGGGACCTGTGGTAGAAGATACACTGACAGATGTAAACCATGTGCGCCCCTTCATGCTTGATCTCTTCTCCGCCGGCGATGTCATTTTACAGCAGGATAATTGTCTTTGTCTCAAAGCTAGAACCGTGCTGCAATAGTTTCAGGAGCACGATAGTGTACTCATGTTGATGTGTTGACCACAAAATGAGCTTGATGTGAATCCAATGGAAACCATCTGGGTCGCTATCAGGTGCCATCACCACGTCTTAAGGAAATTACATGACTTTATGCGTGGTTCAAATTGTTATAAGTACCATGGGACCTAACTTCTGAGGTCATCAGTCCCCTAGACTTTAGAACTACTTAGAACTGTCTAACCTAAGGACATCACACGCATCCATGCCCGAGGCAGGATTCGAACCTGCGACCGTAGAGGTCGCGCGGTTCCAGACTGAAGCGCCTAGAACCGCTCGGCCACTACGGCCAGACTTTATGCGTGGACATCCGGTGCGACATACCTCCACAAATCTACCACTGAACTGTCGAATACATGACATGCAGAATCGATGACGCATTGCGTTCCAAAGATGGACCAGCAATTTATTAAGCAGGCTGTCATAAGGTTTTGGCTCATCAGTTATAAGTAGGCTGTTTAGGTTTTTATGTTGGTAACGTCACCTAGCGCTCTGTATGAAAATCACTGGCTGTGCTGTGTGCAGTCCGTGGCTGGTTGCCATTGTTGAAATATTCGCTATTGTAGTGTTGGGCAGTTGGATGTGAACAGCGCGTAGCGTTGCGCAGTTGGAGGTGAGCCACCAGCAGTGATGGAAGTGGGAAGAGAGGTGGCAGAGTTTTGAGAGCGGACTCTCTGGACGTGTATCCGTCATAAAAACGAAATTTGTATGACTGGCTGTCATACATAATGACTTTTGAACACTATTAAGGTAAATACATTGTTTGTTCTCTATCAACATATTTTATTTGCTGAATATGCCTATCAGTAGTTAGTGCCTTCCGTAATTAGAATCTTTTATTTAGCTGGCAGTAGTAGCGCTAGCTATATTGCAGTAGTTCGAGTAACGAAGATATTTGTGAGGTAAGTGATTCACGAAAGGTATAGGTTATTGTTAGTCATGGCCGTTCTTTTGTAGGGATTATTGAAAGTCAGATTGCGGTGGGCTAAAAATATTGTGTGTCAGTTTAATGATGATCAGAATAAGTAAAGAGAGAAATGTCTTAGTACGTTCAGTTTTGCTCAGCAGTTTGAAAATCAAATAATGTAAGAGTTTTTCCAACACTGTCATTCATAAATTTTTCTAAGGGAAGGTTACATATGTGGACCCTTAGCCGAGGATACCTCACTGGAATTTTCTGATTTTTTCTTGTAGTTTGTGTAATTAGTGTAGCTATTGTTTATTGCTAGACCGTAATTGTAGAGAAAATTTCCTTTGTAGTTGTGGTTTTTCAGTGTTGTACAGTAAAACAGTTGTGGCATGCATGTAGATTTGCACCAAGTATTTCGCAGCTGCGCTCGCAATTAACTAGATATTATTTTCAGTGCTATGTTAATGTATTTTCTTATTTTTGCTCTTCAAATTGTGCTTTTCTTGTTATCGTGTGAAATACGTGATAATTATGGCGTATGAAAAACGTAACACTAGGCTCCAAAGTAAATTGATAAATGATATTGACGACGAATGTAGCTTATCAGCGCCACCGTGTAATGAATTAACAGACATTTAAAGTAGTAATTTGGTAATTGTGCATAGGGAAATGGAGCGGGCGGCAAATAATGGTGTAGACAGTGAAACAATTAGTAAACAGGGATGCATTATCGATCGATCGGTCGGCAACAGCTCGCCTCAGGATTCCGAAATGACAGGACACAATCTTGCAAATACTGTAGATTCAGGTTTTGCGTCCTCACCGTTTTCTCAAATAAGTCAAGACACATTTTCTGCTTTTCAAAATGCGAATATTACCGGTTCAAATGCACTGCCGAATAGCACTGAGGAACATGGTTCAGACACCAGTGCATTGTTATTACAACTAATGCAACAAATCGGACAAAAACTTCAAAAGTTAGACACAATGGAACAACACTAGAGACAAACACAGCAACAGCTTCAAAAGTTAGACACCACACTTGAACAAACACGTGAAGGTTTAACTGCTCAGTTACTTAAAATCGAATCGAAATGTCAAAAAGTCTGTAATCACGTAAAAACACAAATTTGTGAGCATTTCCACCTTTTTTTTTGCGTCATGAAAATGCATTACAGAACCATGAAGCAGCCATAAAGGAACTCCAAACCATTGTTCATGAAAATCACGACACCTTGCAACCTAAAATTGACTCAGTTACATCTACCGATTCGGTTACGCAACTTGCAAAAACTCAGGAAAACTTAAAGGACACAGTAGATACGTTTTCAACACAAATGGACACTCTGAAACTTGATTCAGAAAAACACACTGAGGAAATCAGTTCATTATCGGAGAAAGTAGCCGAACTTTCAGATCAGTTCACTAACTTATCTACAAAGGTAGGTGATGACCTGCATGACACAAGACCCGTAGCCTTCACTGACAGAAGAGTATGAACAAATTAAGAAATTTATACAAAATCAAAATCAAATTAATACACAACACAAAAGAGAAATCCGAGAAGTACAAGATCAGTTGGCACAAGTAATACAAGAATTACATATTTCAGAGGACACTCGCGCTCCAACACGGGAAGAGGGACTTAGAAATACGGAAAAGCCACAACATAATAACACAGGGCACTTCGGAAATTATGAAAGAAATTGGCAAGGTGCACCGAATTTTGAGATGGAACCGCCGACACGATGTAACAATGACCGATATGCGACTCGTTTACACGATGGCTTTGACTATAAGCTGTCCATTACTACACGTAAATTCAAAACATTTAAGAAGTTTGGCAACGACATTCATTCACAAGCGTGGCTTGATCAATTCTCTCATTGTTTTCCTCCCAACTGGTCAATAGAGCACAGATTAGAATTTATGTATGGCTATTTAGAGAATGAACCAGCTGTAAGAATGCAATCTGTCATTCACGATTGTCACAGTGAAGGAGAATTTTATCATTCCTTCCTCTCAGCATATTGGTCTCAAGGTACACAAGACCGAGTAAAACATAGCATCATAATGATGAAACATTTCGAACAATCTGAATTTACCAGTCTTGTGAAATATTTTGAAGACAGGTTGCATAAGAATCAGCATCTGTCAAACCCATGCAGCCCCTCAGAACTCATCCGCATTTGCTTAATCAAATTGTCTAAATATTTACGACATATTATTTTGGCAGGTTATTGCAAAGGCTACATTGAAGCTTTTCAGGGACTGTTACAAGAATTGGAAATTGACACTGACAATCGCGGGACGCGAAAACAGGAACACAACAATTACAGGTTACATCCGTCACAATTCCGTGATGATAGAAATAATAACTGGACACGACAAGGCTATTATTACAACGCAAATCTTGACCAAAACAGACACCACCCGTATGACAACCGTTGGCAGAGTATTAATAATTACAGGGAAGGATCACCTCTCCACGGTAATGACTATAACAGAGACAATCAGAGAAACAGACAATATGGGAACCAACATAATTATTATCAAGGGAGACAGAATAACTTCAGACGCAACGGTCCACCGCGCAGTTACGACTCCGGGAGAAATTCTCCACCACATGACCGACAAGAAAGAAACTATGGAATCTACCGACATGACGACAGACGATATAATCGTAACGACAGACCTGAATTTCATCAGAATTGGTGGGATTCAAACAGGGCAGGGTCCTCCCCGCAAGGTGAATTTATAGAAGTTAGGTCTCCTAATCCCAATAACGATGTGCGACAACAAAGGTAACAGACAATGACTCGCACCGCAGGCAGCCATGTGCGCCGGCTGGCTCAGAGAAAAATAACATAGACGCTAACCTTGATGAAAATCTGAGCATTCTTTACCGATTTATACCACATGATAATTGCGTTGAAGCTGAAGCTCTGCGTACTAGGAAGAGTAAACGATTGCACCACATTTCACATATAAACCCGTTTATTGAGAAACAATCTGCTTTTTAACTTAGTCTTTGCTATAACATTTTTCACTTCACGTTACTAGTACGCTTTGTCACACTTAGAAACTGTTAACATGCAACAATGTTTTGAAGTCAACTATACAGGCAAGGACCTAGAGAGCTTATTTAGACAGTAATTACGAATGCATTGTTATAGTGAACAGATGATACAGTGATATTGTGTGTGTACATTCTTGCTTGTTAGTTGCACGATTACGTAACGACTATAAGGCTCACATACTTAGAACATATGCCGGTACTGCTAATGAGATTTTAATGCAACATTTTTGTTTAGTTGAAAATACATTCTGGATTTAAAGTACTTTCTGAGAGATACCAGATGACACAGTGGTTAGTTTATTTGACAGCTACACGATTATATCACGACGCTATTAATGAGTGACACAATTTATATTATAGCTTTTGCGCTGTATCTGTTTTATATCTGCACAGTTTTTCTGAATTCTTCTGGAAAGTAAAACATGTTTTAGTAGTATCTTTTGTGGTGTAGCTACAGGGAGACAGCCTTTTTCGTAGCACAACAATACGTTACAGTATAGTACTTTCTTGACCACGGTAATGTTCGTAATAACTACGATATCTATACGCATAGCATTTCACTTTTGTTTATTATGAGGTAAGTACATTGACTTCTACAGAACTTTGCTTACGGACGACGATAATTACGACACTTGACACACTTTTTACCCTTAAGTAATGACTGAGATTATCTTACAAAAAGACGCACAGTTTAGCGCTACAGTATACGTATTTGAGTGATTAATTTTGTACTTAAATCATTTATTTTTAAAGATTTTTGAATTACAAAATATACAAAGCTTTTCCGTGATACATTTCATTCTATTGCTGTAATCTGTAACACAGAGTGTATAATTAAATTAACCTTCAGGGGGTACACGCCTACTTTGTGAGTAAGCGTGGCAAGTGCAAGGCGCCCTAGCTAATATGGTATTTGCTTATACAACTTTACACATCGGTACCATATTTCTCTAACACACATATTACACAGCTATCTGATCATTTAATTGAGAGATAAACTTTTTTTTTTTTTACTACGTCAGTGACACATGTTTACGCAATTACACAGCTGGATAACTTCACACTTATGAAATTGTATTTTGTCTGTCCTTTGTGAACTCTTCATATTTTTTCGGAACCATTTGATAGTATGGCAACTTTGAATGATGTATTTGGCATGGGATCATGATTTTTAAAGTACGTTTGAGGTAGATGACACTATTGAAATGAGCAGATAATTTTTTTTAGGTTTTGAAATTATTGCAGAAAGCTACGACGTTTTTGAGACTTGACTGAGGTGTTATGATGTTATTATTACGACGACGATGTGTATTATGCTGTTGAGGTATGTTTATGATCAATAAGCTGATACTATATAAGAAACTAACTATGGAGAATAGGGAAAGAATGCATTGAGAAGTTACATGAAAAAGATTTTGGCCAAAATGAGTAGTGACAACGAAGAATAATTATTTTGTAAGGGGATTTGAACAAAACAGTAGGGTTTAGGGACAACAGGTATAGATAGGACTTTTTGGGACTAATGATGAACTAAGGGAGATCTCCAAGAAGTAAAGAAAGTTTTGTTTGCAAATCAAATACTATAAATACTGCGGTAAAATAAACCCTGTCCTTTCCTTTTGTGTTATCCCGCTTTGTGTCCTTGTACCCTTGTGTATTTGTGTTCTTCCTGTCTTTATGTGTTTATCTGATAAGAGTTATGTTGTAGAATGTATCTAATAATATATTATTTTCTTTGTAAAGATGCTTAGACATTATTTATTCTGTTCTGTTTTAATACTCATATGTGAAATTAATGTTTCTAAAACTGTTCTCATTGTTTTATTTATTTATTTATATCATAATTCCTGTAACACTGATGTATATGTTTATTTCTATTCTTTTGTAAAGCCTCTATTACTACAAACGTTATCTGTATTATTATGTTTTTAATGATGTTTTATGTACCTTTGTAATTGTATTCTCATGTTATAAAATTGTAATTGACACCAGTTCATCAAATTAAGTAATTTGTAAGCATTCATTTCAGTGCACACATTTCTGTTGGTCATAATACACAGGGTGTTACAAAAAGGTAGGGCCAAACTTTCAGGAAACATTCCTCACACGCAAAGAAAGACAATATGTTATGTTGACATGTGACCGGAAACGCTTACTTTCCATGTTAGAGCTCATTTTATTACTTCTCTTCAAATCACATTAATCAAGGAATGGAAACACACAGCAACACAACGTACCAGCGTGACTTCAAACAGTTTGTTACAGGAAATGTTCAAAATGTCCTCCGTTAGCGAGAATACATGCATCCACCCTCCGTCGCATGGAATCCCTGATGCGCTGATGCAGCCCTGGAGAATGGCGTATTGTATCACAGCCGTCCACAATACGAGCACGAAGAGTCTCTACATTTGGTACCGGGGCTGCGTAGACAAGAGTTTTCAAATGCCCCCATAAATGAAAGTCAAGAGAGTTGATGTCAGGAGAGCGTGGAGCCCATGGAATTGGTCCGCCTCTACCAATTCATCGGTCACCGAATCTGTTGTTGAGAAGCGTACGAACACTTCGACTGATATGTGCAGGAGCTCCATCGTGCATGACCCACATGATGTGTCGTACTTGTAAAGGCACATGTTCTAGCAGCACAGGTAGAGTATGCTGTATGAAATCATGAGAAATGCTCCATTGAGCGTAGATGGAAGAACATGGGGCCCAATCAAGACATCACCAACAATGCCTGCCCAAACGTTCACAGAAAATCTGTGTTGACGTGATTGCACAATTGCGTGCGGATTCTCGTCAGCCCACACACGTTGATTGTGAAAATTTACAATTTGATCACGTTGGAATGAAGCCTCATCCGTAAAGAGAACATTTGCACTGAAATGAGGATTGACACATCGTTGGTTGGTTGGTTGGTTTAGGGGAAGGAGACCAGACAGCGTGGTCATCGGTCTCATCGTATTAGGGAAGGATGGGGAAGGAAGTCGGCCGTGCCCTTTCAGAGGAACCATCCCGGCATTTGCCTGGAGTGATTTAGGGAAATCACAGAAAACCTAAATCAGGATGGCCGGACGCGAGATTGAACCGTCGTCCTCCCGAATGCGAGTCCAGTGTCGAACCACTGCGCCACCTCGCTCGGTCGACACATTGTTGGATGAACCATTCGCAGAAGTGTATCCGTGGAGGCCAATCAGCTGCTGATAGTGCCTGCACACGCTGTACATGGTACGGAAACAACTGGTTCTCCCGTAGCACTCTCCATACAGTGACGTGGTCAACGTTACCTTGTACAGCAGCAACTTCTCTGACGCTGACATTAGGGTTATCGTCAACTGCACGAAGAATTGCCTCGTCCATTGCAGGTGTCCTCGTCGTTCTAGGTCTTCCCCAGTCGCGAGTCATAGGCTGGAATGTTCCGTGCTCCCTAAGACGCCGATCAATTGCTTCGAACGTCTTCCTGTCGGGACACCTTCGTTCTGGAAATCTGTCTCGATACAAACGTACCGCGCCACGGCTATTGCCCCGTGCTAATCCATACATCAAATGGGCATCTGTCAACTCCGCATTTGTAAACATTGCACTGACTGCAAAACCACGTTTGTGATGAACACTAACCTGTTGATGCTACGTACTGATGTGCTTGATGCTAGTACTGTAGAGCAATGAGTCGCATGTCAACACAAGCAACGAAGTCAACATTACCTTCCTTCATTTGGGACAACTGGCGGTGAATCGAGGAAGTACATTACATACTGACGAAACTAAAATGAGCTCTAACATGGAAATTAAGCGTTTCCGGGCACATGTCCACATAACATCTTTTCTTTATTTGTGTGTGAGGAATGTTTCCTGAAAGTTTGGGCGTACCTTTTTGTAACACCCTGTATGCACAATATGTGAGAAGTTGGGATTGTTAGTGTTTCCACGTATGTTAATAATTCAGCAAGGGACTGGTTTGTGAGTGCACAATTGGTGGTTATGGACTTTCTACATTGTCCACAAGACTCTTCGATGTTGACTGTGCATCTGCACAGTCGCAACAGATGGCTACTGGCCGTCTCTACAAGGACAGCAGTGGATCTGCACCTTTGATGGCTCACCTATACCATACTCTCTACCAGGACTACAGTGGGTCTGCTCTGTGATGACCTACCTACCAATATTCTTCAAAACTTCGACTGACTCTGCTGTGGGTTTGCTCTGTTGTGGTCCATTACCTGTCTGCATGTCAAGAGTCAACATTGTCTTTCCGTTGGAAGGACAACACTACTTCTTCAAGACTACATGGAAATCCACTACTTCCGTGTGCATTTTCTTTTACTGCTCAGACTTTGAGAAGAAAACTGCAATTACTACTGTGATTAATGATCAGGACTGTCTTTATGGACTGTGAGAAAATCTTTGCTTTTGACCAACAGTGTATCAATAAGTGTGTGCATTTGATACCTTTGTTATTGTAACTATGAAAAAATTTTTCATATCTGTATTGGCCACTGCCCAAAACAATTTGTAAAATTTTTGTCGGGAGCATGGGGGTTATTTAAGTAGGCTGTTTGGGTTTTTATGTTGGTAACGTCACGTAGCGCTCTGTATGAAAATCACTGGCTGTGCTATGTGCAGTGCGTAGCTGGTTGTCATTGTTGAAGTATTCGCTATTGTAGTGTTGGGCAGCTGGACGTTAACAGCGCGTAGCGTTGCGCAGTTGGTGGTGAGCCGCCAGCAGTGATGGATGTGGGAAGAGTGATGGCAGAGTTTTGAGAGCGGACGATCTGGACGTGTGTCCGTCAGAAAAACGAAATTTGTAAGACTGGATATATATAATGACTTCTGAACATTATTAAGATAAATACATTGTTTGTTCTCTATCAAAATCTTTCATTTGCTGACTATGCCTATCAGTAGTTAGTGCCTTCCGTAATTAGAATCTTTTATTTAGCTGGCAGTAGTGGCGCTCGCTGTATTGCAGTAGTTCGAGTAACGAAGATTTTTGTGAGGTAAGTGATTCACGAAAGGTATAGGTTATTGTTAGTCATGGCCATTATTTTGTAGGGATTATTGAAAGTCAGATTGCGTTGCGTTAAAAATATTGTGTGTCAGTTTAGTGATGATCAGAATAAGTTGTTGTTGTTGTGGTCTTCAGTCCTGTGACTGGTTTGATGCAGCTCTCCATGCTACTCTATCCTGTGCAAGCTTTTTCATCTCCCAGTACCTACTGCAACCTACATCCTTCTGAATCTGCTTAGTGTATTCATCTCTTGGTCTCCCTCTACGATTTTTACCCTCCACGCTGCCCTCCAATACTAAATTGGTGATCCCTTGATGCCTCAGAACATGTCCTACCAACCGATCTCTTCTTCTGGTCAAGTTGTGCCACAAACTTCTCTTCTCCCCAATCCTATTCAATACTTCCTCATTACTTATGTGATCTACCCATCTAACCTTCAGCATTCTTCTGTAGCACCACATTTCGAAAGCTTCTATTCTCTTCTTGTCCAAACTATTTATCGTCCATGTTTCACTTCCATACATGGCTACACTCCATGTGAATACTTTCAGAAATGACTTCCTGACACTTAAATCAATACTGGATGTTAACAAATTTCTCTTCTTCAGAAACGCTTTCCTTGCCATTGCCAGCCTACATTTTATATCCTCTCTACTTCGACCATCATCAGTTATTTTGCTCCCCAAATAGCAAAACTCCTTTACTACTTTAAGTGCCTCATTTCCTAATCTAATTCCCTCAGCATCACCCGACTTAATTAGACTACATTCCATTATCCTTGTTTTGCTTTTGTTGATGTTCATCTTATATCCTCCTTTCAAGACACTGTCCATTCCATTCAACTGCTCTTCCAAGTCCTTTGCTGTCTCTGACAGAATTACAATGTCATTGGCGAACCTCAAAGTTTTTATTTCTTCTCCATGAATTTTAATACCTACTCCTAATTTTTCTTTTGTTTCTTTTACTGCTTGCTCAATACACAGATTGAACAACATCGGGGAGAGGCTACAACCCTGTCTTACTCCCTTCCCAACCACTGCTTCCCTTTCATGTCCCTCGACTCTTATAACTGCCATCTAGTTTCTGTACAAATTGTAAACAGCCTTTCGCTCCCTGTATTCTACCCCTGCCACCTTTAGAATTTGAAAGAGAGTATTCCAGTCAACATTGTCAAAAGCTTTCTCTAAGTCTACAAATGCTAGAAACGTAGGTTTGCCTTTCCTTAATCTTTCTTCTAAGATAAGTCGTAAGGTCAGTATTGCCTCACGTGTTCCAGTGTTTCTACGGAATCCAAACTGATCTTCCCCGAGGTTGGCTTCTACTAGTTTTTCCATTCGTCTGTAAAGAATTCGTGTTAGTATTTTGCAGCTGTGACTTATTAAGCTGATAGTTCGGTAATTTTCACATCTGTCAACACCTGCTTTCTTTGGGATTGGAATTATTATATTCTTCTTGAAGTGTGAGGGTATTTCGCCTGTTTCATACATCTTGCTCACCAGATGGTAGAGTTTTGTCAGGACTGGCTCTCCCACGGCCGTCAGTAGTTCCAATGGAATATTGTCTACTCCGGGGGCCTTGTTTCGACTCAGGTCTTTCAGTGCTCTGTCAAACTCTACACGCAGTATCATATCTCCCATTTCATCTTCATCTACATCCTCTCCATTTCCATAATATTGTCCTCAAGTACATCGCCCTTGTATAGACCCTCTATATACTCCTTCCACCTTTCTGCTTTCCCTTCTTTGCTTAGAACTGGGTTGCCATCTGAGCTCTTGATATTCATACAAGTCGTTCTCTTATCTCCAAAGGTCTCTTTAATTTTCCTGTAGGCGGTATCTATCTTACCCCTAGTGAGATAAGCCTCTACATCCTTACATTTGTCCTCTAGCCATCCCTGCTTAGCCATTTTGCACTTCCTGTCGATCTCATTTTTGAGACGTTTGTATTCCTTTTTGCCTGTTTCACTTACTGCATTTTTATATTTTCTCCTTTCATCAATTAAATTCAGTATTTCTTCTGTGACCCAAGGATTTCTACTAGCCCTCGTCTTTTTACCTACTTGATCCTCTGCTGCCTTCACTACTTCATCCCTCAAAGCTACCCATTCTTCTTCTACTGTATTTATTTCCCCCATTCCTGTCAATTGCTCCCTTATGCTCTCCCTGAATCTCTGTACAACCTCTGGTTCTTTTAGTTTATCCAGGTCCCATCTCCTTAAATTCCCACCTTTTTGCAGTTTCTTCAGTTTTAATCTACAGGTCATAACCAATAGATTGTGGTCAGAGTCCACATCTGCCCCTGGAAATGTCTTACAATTTAAAACCTAGTTCCTAAATCTCTGTCTTACCATTATATAATCTATCTGATACCTTTTAGTATCTCCAGGGTTCTTCCATGTATACAACCTTCTTTCATGATTCTTAAACCAAGTGTTAGTTATGATTATGTTGTGCTCTGTGCAAAATTCTACAAGGCGGCTTCCTCTTTCATTTCTGTCCCCCAATCCATATTCACCTACTATGTTTCTTTCTCTCCCTTTTCCTACACTCGAATTCCAGTCACCCATGATTATTAAATTTTCGTCTCCCTTCACAATCTGAATAATTTCTTTTATTTCATCATACATTTCTTCAATTTCTTCGTCATCTGCAGAGCTAGTTGGCATACAAACTTGTACTACTGTAGTAGGTGTGGGCTTCGTATCTATCTTGGCCACAATAATGCGTTCACTATGCTGTTTGTAGTAGCTTACCCGCATTCCTATTTTCCTATTCATTATTAAACCTACTCCTGCATTACCCCTATTTGATTTTGTGTTTATAACCCTGTAGTCACCTGACCAGAAGTCTTGTTCCTCCTGCCACCGAACTTCACTAATTCCCACTATATCTAACTTCAACCTATCCATTTCCCTTTTTAAATTTTCTAACCTACCTGCCCGATTAAGGGATCTGACATTCCACGCTCCGATCCGTAGAACGCCAGTTTTCTTTCTCCTGATAATAACATCCTCTTGAGTAGTCCCCGCCCGGAGATCCGAATGGGGGACTATTTTACCTCCGGAATATTTTACCCAAGAGGACGCCATCATCATGTAATCATACAGTAAAGCTGCATGCCCTCGGGAAAAGTTACGGCTGTAGTTTCCCCTTGCTTTCAGCCGTTCGCAGTACCAGCACAGCAAGGCCGTTTTGGTTATTGTTACAAGGCCAGATCAGTCAATCATCCAGACTGTTGCCCTTGCAACTACTGAAAAGGCTGCTGCCCCTCTTCAGGAACCACACGTTTGTCTGGCCTCTCAACAGATACCCCTCCATTGTGGTTGCACCTACGGCACGGCTATCTGTATCGCTGAGGCACGCAAGCCTCCCCACCAACGGCAAGGTCCATGGTTCATGGGGGGGTCAGAATAAGTAAAGAGAGAAATGTCTGAGTACGTTCAGTTTTGCTCAGCTGTTTGAAAATCAAATAACGTAAGAGTTTTTCCAGCACTGTCATTCATAATTTTTCTAAGGGGAGGTTTCATACAGTGTATGTCATAAATGCGAAAGTTTGTGCGCAATTACATTTTTTACTCTTTCACGCTGACATGGCATAACGGATTTGGCAAAAAAATTGAAATGGAATTAACTTATACCCTGAATTAACATACAGGATACTTTTAGAAATGTGTAGTACAAGATATTTATTGATTTGAAGAATATAATGCGAAATGTGGAACAATAATTGCTCTTAGAGCAAGATATTTACTGTGAGAATTCCTTTGATATACAGCTACATGAATGCTCTGCAATTCACAATTAAGTGCCTGGCACAGGGTTTATCGAACCACCTTCAAGCTATTTCTCTACCGTTCCAGTCTCGAACGGCGTGCGGAAACGGAAAAAACGAATACTCTAACCTTTATGTGTGAGCTCTGATTTATTTCATTATGATGATCATTTCTTCCTATATAGGTGGGCGTCAACAAAATATTTTCAGACTCTGAGGACAATGTTGGTAACTGAAATTCCATGAGGTCCTGTGACAGCGAAAAACGCCTTTGTTTTAATGACTGCCACCCCAATTCGTGTATCATATCCGTGATACCTTTTTCCTGTTTAGGGATAATACAAAACGAGGTCCCCCTCTTCGAACTTTTTCGATGCTCTCCTCCGTCAGTACTACCTGATGCAGATGTCACACCGCACAGCAATACTCCAGAAGAGGGAGGACATTTTCTAAGTGCTCTACCAATAAGTCGCAGTCTTTGGTACGCTTTTCCTTCAACATTATCTATGTGATCGTTCGAGTTTAAGTTATTCGTAGCTGTAGTCCCTAAGGATTTAGCTTTTACATAGATTTGTGTGATTTATCGTGTATCTGAAAATTAGCGGATTTCTGTTAGTGCAAGTTGGATGACTTCAAACTTTTAATCATTTAGAGTCAATTACCACTTTTTGCACCTTCAAATATCTTGTCTAAATCATTTCGCGATTTGTTTTGACCACCTGCGCCCCTTCGTGCTTTATGTCTTCCCCGCTGGCGATGTCATCTTCCACCAGGATAACTGCCTGTATCTCAAAGCCAGAATCATGCTGCAGTGGTTTGAGGAGAATGATAGTGTACTCGCGTTGATGTGTTGGCCATGAAATTCGCTTGATGTGAATCCAACTGAAACCATTTGGGTCGCTATCAGGTGCCACCACCGCGTGTTAAGGAAATTACATGACTTATGCGTGGACATCCGGCGCGACATACATCCACAAACCTACCAACGAACTGTCGAATCCATGATACGCGGAATCGGTGACGTATTCCGTTCCTAAGATGGAAAACGACGGTGTCATTTAAATGCTGTACGACAGAGAGATGTTGTGTCTTCGCATTTAGAACGTGACAGGCATTCAGTGAGGGTGAATTTGATCTTGTGCGAGCTATCCGCTGGTAATAGTTATACACGTGAGGGCAGATGAAGTTGTTGCACGTACAAATAGTATAATGTTTCCGCTGCACCGAAGTAGGTTATTTTCTTTCTTAGTCGAGTTGCTATGTTTATTACTCCTTCACGCTGAAGAGGCTGGACAGATTTGGATGAAATACGGAATGGAGACAGTCTATAGCCTGAATCAACACATATGCTACCTTTAATTCCGAAAAAATCACTATTCCTGCGTGATGGTGAACGTGACTAAAAAGCCATCCATGACAGTTAACTGTGAAATGAATGCATTACGTTTAGCGTAAAGAGAAGTTTTTGGCTGTTTTGACAAATGAACGAAGTACGTACACAAATCTATGACAGCAGAAATATTCCTGTAGGATAAAATCATCGCTAAGCTCCATAACAGTGTAACGTCTGCGCATGGAAATCTGTAACAGCACGTAGAATGCTTTGGATTGTGATGTTATCTGAATCACTATAAATAGGAGTCAAGGACAAACGTTAAAAGTGGCATATATTCATCTGCATGGACAGCTTTGCGTTGGCTGCTCGCGTGTATCAAGAGCCAGAAATCTCTATATATACGCTGATACCAAGACGTCTCGGAACGTTGCTTACACAGACGTATCACGGTAGATTTCTGGCTACACCAAGACAATTATGAGCTTTTCCATGCCATGTCGCAAACAGTCGTGATATTATTTACTCCCTTTCCTGAAACATTTCGTAATTCGCTACTCGGTCGCGTACAAATTTTCCCTCAGGTAAACGTGTAACTTGTGATCGACGTGATTTCTGTCAGGTTCTCTCATCGTCTCAAAATTTGGTGTTTTTTTCCGATGTCGCGCCGTTTGTTAGGTCGCAAGCGGCTCTCACGTCAGCGCCTCCAAGAGAGAACTTTTGTGATGGCGCATGGGCTTGGAAAGTGAGTTTCGGCATTAACATTCCTTTATACCGCATATTTCGGCAGATAAGGCGATAACTGAAGCACAAAAAAAGGCACTCAAAATCGGGGTCGTCATATACGACAGATATGAAACATTGAAATTTATATAAATTAAAATCATTATAAAATAAAATAAATCACACACCAACGCATTTAAAACGCTGCAGAATCCTCACAATCACCGTCTAAGGAAAGCAGCTTCTCAAGTACATTATCACTTTCCTTGTTGAGAGGGTCCCATTCTGCAAATTGTAGACCGATTTATGCTTCTTCATCGGTACCCCATAACAAATCGTCTTCAGCGCGATCCATGGCTTTGGGAATCCCACACTTCTGGAAGGATTTGATCAGTGTTTCCACTTTCACTTTTCCCCACGGTTTGATCAAGAAATCACACAAAACATCAAGTGATACAACCCGCATAGCTCCACCTTTCGTATACGACTTTGCACTACTCATCATCAAACTGCTCCATTATTCATGCATGTGGTCTTTCAATGGTTTATTCAGAGAGAACATCTAAAGATTGTAGCAGGGAAGTCAATCCATCCGGTATAACAGCAATCGTAGTTTTTCTCCTTGATATGTGTTTTTTGGTATTCTCAGTTATTTGACGTGTGAAACACATCCCACGCCAACAAACTTGGTTGATTTCGTAGAACATCTGGTCACCTCTGCCACTCACTTTCCATCCACAATTTTACACCATCCTCGTCCATCCATCCCTTTTCTTGAATATGTACAAAAATGTCTGGTGGCAATCTTATGTTAGGAATCGTTTTCCGCCTGAAAAGGACCATATGTTTTAACCCTGTTCCAGCTGCCATGCATGTTAATACCAGAGTAAACACGCTTTTCATGGTCTGTACTTCTGACTTGACCATGTTTTACGCCTTTTGTTTCCACAGTTCCATTGTTAACATATCGAAGTTCATCGCTGTCTGATCCAAATTTCTAATATGAGATAGTGGAAAGTTCTTTTGTTGGTTCTATCATTAGGCACACTCTTTACGCCGATTACACTTGAAGTACAAACTGTTCGAACGCACAACACAACCACCAACTTGTCAGCTGTACAAGTGAGTTCGTTATTCGGCACGTGTTTCTACAGGCAAAACCGTAACAATGTTGAAGGAGGCTTTTGCTTTATGAAGTGTGCAACCATACCAATCATTTAGGAGTACAGAGCGGGTATGTCCGCAAAACTGAATTGCCCATACGACGCTTTGGTAAGTACTCAAGGTCTTTACCCGAATCAGTGCGCATGTTATTATCCAGATAATCGCTATTCTAAACTAAATTTACAGGTCTTTGGTAGTTTCGGTATCGTCTTATAGGACGGGCATACTGCAAAACTGGTGAAACTACATATCGTAAGGGGTTCACCACCCTGCTGGGGCAAATGTAATCTCGATGTATTGCTCACTTGCTAGAATGACAATTCATAGGCGCTGCCTGAGACATAAAATATCCTTGCCCCTGTTAAAAGAGAGCTGCAGTAGAGTGGCAGGTCAGAGCAGTCTCTGCCACAGTTGCAGTCGCTCGCTGCTACAGTGTAGTTGTAGTCTGTCGCTGGTACAGCGCAGTTTATAGTCAGTAGTTGTTAAAGTCACGGTGCATAACAAATTGTAAATTTTTTTATATGGAACTGAATAATAATTGTGATCAGCCGCAGAGCTAAATGATACCATGGAATGAGATGATGGTGAACAAAATAATAATTGTTAATATAATGAAAAATGAACAGTGTAATTAAGTCAACCATCTATTGTAAGGTAAATTTTATTATTTTTATTGGCATGCGCGTAGTTAAATCACTTGTCTGAGATGTTAATGTGAATTTGTTTCAATCTATTCCTTTGTGATTCATCAGCACCAGTTGACCCAGATTTGTAATATATTCAATTTTCCCGTGTAATGGATTGTAGATCTTTATCACTAATGTAAAAAACTTTCAGAATATAATTGTTTTTACCAGTCAACTATAAAAGTATAACTATAAAAGTCCCGATCCAGTCATTTATCTAAATTAAAATTTCCAGAATTTTTGTCAGATCATAGTCATGTGTTCTTTAGTAATCAGACGACCAGCTGTGCAGCTGTGTCGCTAAGTAAAGTCATTTTTTCTCGTAACTCATATCTCAGACAAATGTTATCCGGTATTAGTAGAAAGCCAGCATTGCACTAAGCTGTGCCACTTACGAGTAGATATATAGACAGCGTTATCCTGCGACACCATCACGAGGTGAGAATTTTTCAGTTTATTTCTTACAGACAGATTCAGATTGATTTCACAGGGCCATGGCGTAGCGCTGCTCACGTCAAAATTTATCAGTTTTTCATGAGTTAAGATTTATCAGTTTTCATACGTCAGAATTTAATCATCAAAATTTAATTTTTTTTTTCTGTTCGAGAAGGTTACACATCGTTATTTTATATTTTTTTTATTTATATGGGAAGGTTACAATATCTTTGACGAAAATTTATATCACGTCTTATCTTAAGGTCGTGTTATCCGCCAAAGTATGCAGTACTAACTGTTTAACCATAATAACAAAATGCGTCACACACAGTTATATGAGAAATAGTAGTCGTTTACTGCCGGAATGTCTTAGCATAAGCAGATCACGAAAAACAGCGTCCTGGCACTCGTGCACAATGACGGTTCCAGTGCGTGTGAAGCCAGTCAGGTACAATGTCCAACCTTGCTGTGCCCAGAAGTGGATAGAACGGTGGTGTGAGACAAAGGTAACTGGCCGGCTTCGAGGTGTCGACGCCTCAGTAAGACAATGTGTTGGTTGACACCTGTATGGAATGTCCGTTTGTAAGTGCCGTCCTGCTCAATAAAGAGACCAGTTTCCCTGGATGCTCGCAGCCGTCCGCAACCCATTACGGGATGTTGGCCTTATGGCCCATAGGGCAGCTAATAAAGAGACTCTCTGTGATGATCACAAACTTTATAGCCTCGTCTTCGCTGAATTTAATGTAGACCGTGACTGGCACCACGTCATCTTTTCAGATGAATCAACATTTAGCTCAGTGGGTGAGGGTCCAGTGACGGTCTAGGGTCCACAGCGAACAGGTTACGACTCACAGTAGATGGCGCAATATTTGCGTGATGACTGCTTTACAGTCATGTGGTGGGCACGGACGTCAGCAGATGGGGCAAGGATGCTTGATCGAATTTGTGGTCGTCTTGCCTCGGATCAGTGTGCACATTATGAAACAGACTATAGTGCCGAGTGTGACGATTGCCTCCTATCCCATTGGAGTGTTACAGTTCCAGGAGGACCACTTACCGGTTCATACGAATCGAATTGCGCAGCAATGGTTTTCGCAACAGGAGCTAATCGATTGGCCTGTTCAAGCTCTTGAGCTTGGACTTGAATCCTACTGAAAATTTGTGGCCCAAAATGAAGTGTCACATAAACTTACACTGGATGATGCCGGCGCCAAGCACATCTGATCGACAGTGAAACCTATCGAAATACAAGGTAAACATTAAGAAAACCGACAAACGGCAGGGACGGATTCCTGACTGAATGTGGAGGAAAAAAGGGCCTATGAACGTGTGTCCTGAAATGGTGAGTGTGCGTGCAACGACAACAAATCGCCCCGGAACACAGTATAGAACTGCATCGCATCCACGACACTACAATCAGATGCCATGCACGCGTTCACACGCCGCATCATGGAGTGCCGCACGTTCTGGCCTCTCTCCAAACAGCGCCACAGGCGTCGTGAACATGCTGTTGAAAGGTCTGCATATCAGGAACCGGTTTAGCATACAGAATGCTTTTCAGATGCCCCCAGAGGTAAAAATCCGGGGGATTTAAGTCCGGTGATCTAGCAGGCCATGCTACAAGGCCGCTGCGTCCTACCCAACGTCCGGAAAAGATGGTGAGGTGTCGGCAAACTGTGGGGCGGTGCTCCGTCATGCAGAAACCACATAACCTGTCGTACTATCAAAGGCTCATTCTCAAGCAGCCCAGGCAGAGTACTCCGCATCAAGTCCAGGTACGCTCGTCCGTCGAGGCGTTGTGGAATAATAACCGGTTCAAGTACGTGGTTGCCAACAATCCCTGCCCACACATTGATGCTGAAACGATGCTGATGAAACGCCTCAACCATTCACCGAGGATTTTTTGCAGCCCACAGAAGACAATTATGCAGATTATGATCCCAGTTCTCGTAAATGTTGCTTCGTCAGTAAAGAAATCGCACAATCGAGATGGTCTGGTACAAAAACCATCAACAAAATCATTCCGTTTGAGGAAAATCCGCTGCGGATAATCCTTCACTCGTTGTAGGTGATAGGGAAGTAGCGGTTGTCGTGCAGGATATACATAATCGTACATTGTCTTACACCATGTTGGTGGACCACTAGCCTGGAGATTGTACATGGGTTCGTTTCAATATCCTGTAAAACCCAACCCTCCAAACATGGTGTACGGGCAGCCTACCGCCTCCCTGTACGTTCATCTTTCAGGAAGGAGCAATGATGACACTGAAACCTGTTAATTAAGGAAGGCAGGATTGGTTTACGATTGTGGACGGGTCCCGAATCAATTACTATTGGTTTGCTTTGCAATTTCACTCATTTATTTTAATAACTAATTTTTGACAACAAGCCAATGTGGTCACAATCAGAATTTTAAGGCAAGTAACCAGAATCACGGCTGAAGGCCCTTAACGCCAGAATGTCAATTACAAAAAAAAAAAAAAAAAAAAAAAAAAAGAAAGAAAGAAAAATACATACATAAAATACAGACAGCAATAATTTTGGAAAACAAGCCAATGTGGTCGCAACCAGAATTTTAAAGCAAGTAACCACAATTACGGCTGAAGGCCTTTAGCGCCCAAAATGACAATTACAAAGAATTTAACAAATATGCTGTCAAACGGCGAATGGCATAGAAAAGTTAATTTAAAAAACCAACAACAGATCACCAAACAGGTGAGACAAATGATGGTAACTTAATAATACAATAATAAAATAAAACACAAGGGCCAGTGACAGACGGTGCTCTAGGAATCGAACTCTGAGTAGGTCACACCAAAAACACTTTCGCGAGCGAAGAGAAAGGCAGCCAAGAGTTGCATTCAGATCACAAGATGGTAACTCGGACTAGTGTCAGTCTAACGAGCGAGTAATGATAATGTTGGTGCGGCTATCTGACGTCCAACAAAACAAATGCAAGATGTAAAATTACACCAAAGCCGGAACCGGCGGTCTGGGTTCTGCCCACAGAATACTGTGCTTAGAGCGCCTGGAACAAGAAGAATGACTACCAATAAGGTAGGCCACCCAACCTACAATTAAGAAGTTGCCTAACTTACACGCCTCACCTGACAGCGGCGGCAAGGCGCGGAAATGTACACTGCCGTTACATTCACTAATCCCCAGGGCAGGTAACTGGGGGGGTTAGCGGCCACAAGACAGGAAAACACCGCTGTTTGAACTTAATGTAAGAAGCTGAAAATAGTAAATAGTAATTAGAAGCACAGGAAGGCTAACCAGATCCGCCTTCCCCAAGCACTCCACTCGCTGCTTTTCGCCTCGGCGACACTTCGAGCAGCAACACGAACCCAAGTCACTGGAGAATCGCGAGATTTCACAGTGGTGGAGGTTTCTCTACGCGAATTGCAATGGACTCAACTTAAACATGCAGGATCCGGTTTCAACGAGATCGTGCACCCTCGTGACCACTGCCCTTCGATCCGGCAGTGCATACACGGCGCCAGCGGTTCTGGAGTGTTGTCGCTCTGTGCGGACCTCGCTACTCCTGCGTCCCCCAACCGAACTCCACACTCACCACACCGAAGAAGCGCGAGGGCGCCGCAAAGATAGGGCAGCAGAACTACAAAGCGCCGCTGCTTCCACTAGCGGACAGGCAACGTTTATGAAACCGAGTGGCGCCAGTGAAAACGATAAGGAGACAAACAACGCAACCTTGCCAACTAAACGATACAGTCTGGCAGAAACCTACACACGGCACCAACGCGAGCGGCACCACGGCTCAAACATGTTGTTGTTGTTGTTGTAGTCTTCAGTCCTGAGACTGGTTTGATGCAGCTCTCCATCCTACTCTATCCTGTGCAAGCTTCATCTCCCAGTACCTACTGCAACCTACATCCTTCTCAATCTGCTTAGTGTATTCATCTCTTGGTCTCCTCCTACGATTTTTACCCTCCACGCTGCCCTCCAATGCTAAATTTGTGATCCCTTGATGCCTCAAAACATGTCCTACCAACCGATCCCTTCTTCTAATCAAGTTGTGCGACAAACTTCTCCCCAATCCTATTCAATACCTCCTCATTAGTTATGTGATCTACCCACCTTATCTTCAGCATTCTTCTGTAGCACCACATTTCGAAATCTTCTATTCTCTTCTTGTCCAAACTGGTTATCGTCCATGTTTCACTTCCATACATGGCTACACTCCATACAAATACTTTCAGAAACGACTTCCTGACACTTAAATCTATACTCGATGTTAACAAATTTCTCTTCTTCAGAAACGATTTCCTTGCCATTGCCAGTCTGCATTTTATATCCTCTCTACTTCGACCATCATCAGTTATTTTACTCCCTAAATAGCAAAACTCCTTTACTTTTTTAAGTGTCTCATTTCCTAATCTAATTCCCTCAGCATCACCCGATTTATTTCTACTACATTGCATTATCCTCGTTTTGCTTTTGTTGATGTTCATCTTATATCCTCCTTTCAAGACACTGTCCATTCCGTTCAACTGCTCTTCCAAGTCCTTTGCTGTCTCTGACAGAATTACAATGTCATCGGCGAACCTCAAAGTTTTTATTTCTTCTCCATGGATTTTAATACGTACTCCAAATTTTTCTCTTGTTTCCTCTACTGCTTGCTCAATATACAGATTGAATAACATTGGGGATAGGCTACAACCCTGTCTCACTCCCTTCCCAACCACTGCTTCCCACAAATGCTAGAAACGTAGGTTGGTCTTTCCTTAATCTATTCTCTAAGATAAGTCGTAGGGTCAGTATTGCCTCACGTGTTCCAACATTTCTACGGAATCCAAACTGATCCTCCCCGAGGTCCGCTTCTACCAGTTTTTCCATTCGTCTGTAAAGAATTTGCGTTAGTATTTTGCAGCTGTGACTTATTAAACTGACAGTTCGGTAATTTTCACATCTGTCAACACCTGCTTTCTTTGGGATTGGAATTATTATATAAATAAATGCCAAAAAAGGGCTTGAAATGTTGTGCGATGTGGTTGGTATCTGTTAGGATACTTGTTTTGGTACAGCAGTATTGCTTCTCGACCGTTTCCATCTGCTTGGCCATACCCAAACAACATCTCGGCTCTTTCCCGACATGAATACCGGATCATTCTGCTGCTTACAGCACACTGTTTCAATCGCACTGCCTGTGACACGCTAGGGACACACGGCACGTGATCAGAGGATCTTTCATTCGTCAGCGCCATCTACCGTGGCAACAACGCATTTCTGGACATATATTCATAGGACCTTGTTTCTTCCGTTTCCAGTCAGGAATCCGTCCCTGAATTTCGTCGGTTTTGTTAATGTTGACCCAATATAAAATGTTCTAATATGAGACAGTCAGAGAAAATAATAGTGACCAATGTAAGAAGAGGTAATAACATCCTCTTCCTTACTGTCTCTGCAACATTTTCTGCGTTCAGAATGAAATTTTCACTCTGCAGCGGAATGTGTGCTGACATGTAACTTCCTGACAGATTGAAACTGTGTGCTGGACCGAGACTCGAACTCGAGGCCCTTGCCTGTCGAGGGCAAGCGTTCTATCGACTGAGCTACTCGACCCGATTCACGACCAGTCCTCGCAGCTTCCTTCTGCCCCAAGTTCGAGAAGTTTCATTTTCTGCTTTTATTGTGCAAAGTAAGTGCAATCATGGCACACAAGCTCTTTTACAAGTTAATTTTATAAGGGAGTCCAGGGATAGCAGTCTATGTACAGTGCCCATTTTTCTATATTGGTCTGCAGAGAAACGACGTCTGAAGCATTGCCCTCCATTAAATATGTATCAGGCTCCGAATAACTGGAAGAATATGTTTTCTGTTTCTCTCTCTCTTTTTTTTCTTTTTTTTCCCGAGAACTAAACTTTCGCTTCTGTCTCCTTCAATTTCGCTATAGACTGCTTCTCTTTGTATTGTTTCAAACGTTCAATTTATGGAGACGATGCTAACATCTTAACAGATTCAGAACGGGCTGATTTCACTAGAGCTATTGCCTCTTGATGTGGACTGCTGATGTTGGCAACTGGCCGGATACCATTTGAACTCACATTTACTCTGTTGCTTGCATCTTGTGTGTCAAATTCCTGGTGTACAATAAGCTCATTGTCTCTAAGGATATGCCTTTTATAATGGAATACCCCCGTCCACAACAGATACACTTAACGGAGTTTTTTGTCATCAATATTATATTTTCCGTCACTATTTACAACAGTCTACCAACGCTGTGGTAACTTTTTGACTACAAAACTAAAACTCACATGGTTTCGAAGTGAAGAACTTGAGCTATGTTCGGAACGCTGTTTCAACCGGAAAGAGAGCGGAAAAAGTGAAAGTCTGAGGGGTTCAAATGGCTCTAAGTACAATGGGACTTAACATCTGAGGTGATCAGTCCCCTAGACTTAGAACTACGTAAACCTAACTAACCTAAGGACATCACACACAGTCATGCCCGAGGCAGGATTCGAATCTGCGACCGTAGCAGCCGCGTGGTTCCGGACTGAAGCGCCTAGAACCGCTCATCCACAACGGCCGGCCAAAGTCTGAGGGGGCAAGATCAGGTGAAAAAGGTGGGTGCGGAATGAATTCTAAGCCCAACCCCTGCATAGAGTCTTTTTTCAATCTAGCAGAACGCGGCCGGGCGTTATCGGTGAGTAGCAGCACTTTAAGCAGTCTTCCTGGTCGTTGTTCTTGGACTGCGTCTGCAAGACGTCTCAGTTGTTGACAATTCATGCCAGCAGTGATGGTTGCACCTCATGGAAGCAACTCGTAGTACACCACACCGTCGCTCTTCCACCACACGCAAACATTATCTTCTATGGATGCACGTATGTCTTTGTACGGGGAATTGCTGCTTTGTTGGGCTCAACCATTCCTTTCTTTTCCTTATGTCAGGACAAAGACACCGTTTCTCGTCACCATTAATGAGGCAGGATAGGAATGGTCGGTGTTGTTCACGAGCCAATTGATGACGAGCAAGAAGAGATGCATACATGGCCACCTGCTGATTTTTGTGATTTTGGCTTAGAACATGCAGTACCCATGCACCCGATTTTTGAATCTTCCCCTTTGCATGCAGAAGTCGCACGATGGTGTAATGATCACAGTTCATCACATTTGTCGCTTCTCGAATACACTGACGCTGGATTATTGCGAATTAACGCGTTTAAACAATCTTCATCGAACTCTGAAGCTCTACCTGAACGTGGAGAGTCACTAACGTCAAAGCGATCCTCGTTAAAACGACAAAACCATTTTCTTGCATTGCTCTGTCCAATGGCATTATCCCCACAGACGGCGCAAATGTTTCTGGCTGCCTCTGCTATCACCCTTATACTTAAATTCACGTCGGAAAGGTCCCGATTTCTCCTCTTGGCTCCACTCACTATCTCCAGGTAACAAAATGACAACAGGTAAACTTTAACAGAAATAAACCCATAGCAAGCGAAATACCAACACTCAGAAACGCTACGAATTCATGCACGAACCTGTTATTTCTTGGGGCTAAAGCGTTTTAAACACACAAGAGTCATCAATTTATGGGTGGAATGTGGTGATAATCGGGTGATGTGGCCACAGTTTTCACTTGTTTTGTCTATCGCACAAACGTGGTATGATGCCCATGGAGTATTAGCACAAAAGGACCATCACCAGATGGCTTCAAGAAACTTTAAAAAAAATGCCAAACCACTTAGTAAAATTATGAATCTAAATCTTGTTACTAGGTTGGCAAGCTGAATTATCCTAATATGATACGCACCTTTCCTCTAAATTCAAAAACATTTTCAGTATTGATTGTATTGTTGGGTGAGTTGAAAACAACGTCAAATCAGAACATATTCATTTTCCCAAATTAAATTCTAATTGCAATAAAGCAAAAAGTAGTGAAATCCGTCGTCTGGTGTCCGTAGTTTCATACCCACACACAGACACTATTGTTGAGTTCTATTTTCATTGAAAGTTGGGGAGAACGACCCACAAATACCGTTGGAAAACAATACTATATGCTTGTCCTGTCAAATGGAAGGTCGTGCAGTTTCATACTTGCTTACCTCTTTCGGATCATTTACACGTTCAACAGGATTTTAATAAATATTGTCTGACATAATTTATACATCATAATCAGGTCCATTACGCTAAATAGTTGCACTTATTTTTGCCAGCATATTTGTAATTTTACTTCGAGAGCAAACTTTATGAGCTCATAGTTAAACATTAATTCTCTCTTATCTTCATCTTAATGATTTTTTCCTACTGCATTCCGTCTGCTAGTTCTGTCAATAATTTTGTGCTTACAAACAGAACGATCTCTTTGTGAACTTAATTGGTACCTGATTGTTTTACCTGATTGTTTTCGAAATTCAAAGCGGTGGTGGATTTTAGTGTTCCCCAGTAAAAGGGTATAAGTGTTACTATTGAGCTTGATGCTTACAATTGTGTGCGCAATTTGAAAAAAAAAAAAAAGTATATCATTATTAGTTTCATTCGTGCCAAAGAGTTGAATCATTATTCGATTAGTTACTCTCTCCTACATTTGAAATACGAGCTTCGTAAAACATAAAAGTTTGCTAGAAGTCTATTTTATCTAAAGCCAATTACTCTTCAAAATAATAATATTGTCTCAAGCTTATGAAATGAATGCGCTTACAATAACGTGGATGAATTTCGTTTAAAATTTCGTGACACAGATTTTCTTAGCTCCTACTACAATCCTTGTTTTAAATACAATAACTAATATGCACCGGTGTTGTATTCATCAAGACAAGAGAAGACCGTCGGCACCTACCACGACGGGGACAAAAAAAAGAAAAAGAGAGAACTGACCAGGTGCGAGTAGGAATCACGCTCTGCGTATATTATATATATATATATAGATAGTTCATCCATCCCGGAAATTGTGAATCTCGATAATTTTTGCCTGTTATCGACATTTATACTGGCAAGTCATCTGTCCCCGAGAATTCAAAGACTTTCGAGAATGTTTTAATACTAAGTTTGATGTCGAGTAAGAATTGACAGACGAAATATTTTTTTCGTGTGATATAACTACAAATCAACATTTTTTGTTTTTTTTTCTTTTCTTGTAACATGAAACTTTGCTTCTAGCCAAATTTCTTGATTCTACATCAGTGGGAAGTACCATATAGGTTTTAATGGGTGAATTTACAAGTATCAAAATACGTGACATAAATGGTCGTATCTTTTGATTACATTGATTTAGAAGCTTAATTCTTTTTATATCACCAAGGTACTGTAGACCTTAATATGTCACATAAATTTCAACTTGACACATCTACCCTTACTGAGAAAAAGGCGTCTTATCAGAAAAAATATTTCTCGTGTGATATGATTAGAAATTCATAATATCGCCTTTGTCCCTTTACTTCTTGCCAAACATCATGATGATACCATGCAGGTTTTCACGAGTGAGTTTGCAAGTAACAAAATATGTGGCGTGAAAGGCCGATGGCACTGACTTAGCTTACATTTATTACACCGCCAATGGACCATAGACCTTACTGCGTGACATAAATTTCAATTTGATACGCCTAGCCGTTCCTGAGGAAAAAAGAGTTCAAAAAATGGTTCAAATGGCTCTGAGCACTATGGGACTTAACTGCTGTGCTCATCAGTCCCCTAGAACTTAGAACTACTTAAACCGAAACTAACCTAAGGACACCACACACATCCATGCCCGAGGCAGGATTCGAACCTGCCACCGTAGCGGTCACGCGGTTCCAGACTGTAGCGCGTAGAACCGACGGCCAGAAAAAAGAGTCTTAGGAGACGGATGGACAGAGAAACAGTCCGACAACAAATGACATTAATGTTTTTCTCGTATGATATAACTACAAATTCACGATTTCCGGATTTGTTCCTTTAGTTTTACTGTGAAACCTTGCTCCTTGCCTCACTTCATGATTCCAGGTCAACGGAAAGGACCCTATACGTTCTGACGAGTGAGTCTGCGAGTATCAAAATATGTGACTTAAATGGTGGTATCTTTTGATTGCAGTGATTTAAGCTTCAATTTTTCAAACTGGGAAGGGACGGTAGACCTTACCATGTGACATAATTTTCAACTTGCTATGTCTACCAGTTGTCGAGAGAAAGGGTTTTTAACAACAACAAAAAAATGGTTCAAATGGCTCTGAGCACTATGGGACTTAACATCCGAGGTCATCAGTCCCCTAGAACTTAGAACTACTTAAACCTAACTAACCTAAGGACATCACACACATCCATGCCCGAGGCAGGATTCGAACCTGCGACCGCAGCAGTCGCGCGGTTCCAGACTGAAGCGCCTAGAACCGTTCGGCCACGGAGGCCGGCGGATTTTAACAGTTGGACAAACAGACAGACGGACAGACGGACAACAAAGTGATTCTGTAAGGGTTCAATTTTTACCGATCGAGCTATGGAACCCTAGTAATTGGCCATGTAACGGAACCGAACGCAGATTTAACGAATGGCGGCCAGGCACTCTGACCGTGAACTACTTGCACAGCGACATGAATAGTTCCATCGGACCACGAACAGCGCTGCCGGTCAAACCACTACATACTTCGCGATCGCTGTCGACGTCCAATACTTCCGTGTATAGCATTTAACTTATATCAAATTCCAGTGTCGTGTATAGTACGCTTCACTGGTATGAGAATATGTTACCACTATAACTCAACATTAGCATTAACGGGGCGGGCCGGCCGCGGTGGTCTAGCGGTTCTAGGCGCTCAGTCCGGAACCGCGCGACTGCTACGGTCGCAAGTTCGAATCCTGCCTCGGGCATGGATGTTTGTGATGTCCTTAGGTTAGTTAGGTTTAAGAAGTTCTAAGTTCTAGGGGACTGATGACCTTAGAAGTTAAGTCCCATAGTGCTCAGAGCCATTTGAACCATTAACGGGGCGGAAGTGCTACCATAATTTGTGACGTGGTTTCACACGCCGAGAATGTCCGATATTTAACTTAGCAATTTTCCACTCGAATGGCTTTGCTTTGTCGACTGTATATAAAGGATCTGAAACACATTGAGGTTTACTGGTGTCGGTCATCTATGGGCATCGCGTATGTAACACTGAAATCATAAGTAAAATTATAAAAGAAGTGAAAGACTTAAAGGAAGGTTTAAACATTTTCGTGCATGACAAATGACGTTACCAGTCCACTTTTAATCATTTCAGTAGAAGAGGAGGAGCTTACGAGTGCTCAACGCCGAGGTAATCAGCGGTCACTAGAAGAGCAGTAGGTGAAATGGAAAGTAACTCTTTCGCTTACCGTACACTCAAAAGTTACAAGACAATATCAGTTGGGACATTACGCCTGAGGGTAGTTTAAAGTGTCTGCCATTGGTCAGAAGTCTTTACATTTCTGAATACACTTCTTTTTGGATTTAAGAGGTATATGAAAATTATACAGGATCATGTTAATTAATGTTTTGACTGTGGTAACGTTAATAGTAATATTTTTCGTTCTTTCCGATATGTTGAACCTGTGAGTTCGATATCTGTCGATGAACTTGTAACGACAACTGTACCTATAATAATTTTTTTCTTTATGAATTTAGATAAATTAATATAAGCAAGGTTTTAAAAATTTTTTTTTCGGTTAGTATCGTTATGTTAAAGAGACTGTGAGCAACTTTTGAAATGAATATTATTATTTATGTTAGATTTCAAATAATGTGGTAATCAAAGGAAAGTGTATTTAATGTTAAAACTATTGTAAGATGTGAAAATTGTAATTTATACACTTGGTCCATACGTAGGTAATGCATTAGGATATGTGTAGTAGAAAACCTGTGGTGAATACCCTACCTGTAGCGGAGCGGGAAAAGGTGGAGGCAAGCGAGGCGGGAAAACGCACACTGGCGCGGTTCGGCACAACGGGCACAGTATTACAGTCGGAGGCGAGCAACAGTCGGAAGTACACGTACTGTACCGAGGAGGCTACCCAGGAAAAGTGGATTCCATCGAGCCTCGGATGAACCGATTCCGACGACTACTTGGCATGGCTATATTCTGAGGCACAAAATTGGAAAGATTACGACGCTAAGAAGATGGAAAGTGCCGATGTTGTGTGAGCCTTAGCCGTGCTTGTATGTGTGCCGTGCTGCCCGCTATCTCGCTGCCCGCCAACCGCCGCACCGACTTGCACAGGTCAAACATTTATTTCATCTTTAGAAGTGTATCTGTGTGGACCAGTGTCGAAAATGTTTCTGACTGTTCAATAATAACGTGACTTTTACCAGAATTGCATTAGCCATGACTTATCCTGATCACTGACCTAGACAGGATCCTTACCTCGTATTGTGCAACCCGAGTATCCTAAACTGAAAGTTTAATGTTAGTGTTAATGAAAATTATCTGCAGATTAATCTATGCCATAAAGGAGCCTAAAATTTCTATGTGTCATTGCAAATGTTGAGAAAGAACAAAAGTGTGACTAAATTGGAAGAGAGTTTTTGTTGGATTGAGTTAGCGATGTTATTTAATTAATTTGAGACAGAAATAATGACAGTTAAATTATTCAGAAGTAATACAAAAGAGTAGTTATCCATAGATTGAAAATTTTGAGTGTTAATTTGCCTTCAGTACTTAACAGTTTCAGTATAACGACTATAACAGTTTCAGCCCCCCCCCCCCCCCCCTTCTCTTGTCCATTCTTGCAAACCTTGAAATGTGTTGATCAGATTTGACCAGTAAAACTAAATTCTATATTAATCCTAAGTGTATTAGTGTTTTTCCATCCTTAATAGTGACATTGTGTGTATACTTTCAAGATTGTCGATGCTAGGGCAATCTATGCCCGATTTCGGTCTGATCAATATACAAAATGCAGTTCGTAGTAATCACTGCTGTGTGTTGTTGTGTAAATTTAGCTCGTCCAAATTAGTACAAAAAGAGAAAACTTTAGTTCAGTGGATTTTTCTGGTTCCAAACTTTGCCATATAACGCAACTTTACTACGTGTAGTTATGCTTGTACATGCACCCACTTGTACAAGGAAAAACTCACTCATTGCCTAAGTAGGCTGGCGACCGAATTATTAATCGTTGTTAGCATCTACTGTGTGTTCTTCTTGTCCATGCGAACGAGCAATTATACTTTACATCTGCTTGATGAATCACTGTAGTTATTGACTGAGTATAAGTCCGATCTTGCTTCTATTAGGTACACGCGGTCAACTAATGTACTAAAATCCTTATTTATAAGGTGAAGCCCGTGAACTTATTACAGTACAGGCTTTATAGAGCTAACGTACGTCAGAGCAGGGCGGAAGCGTTACAAACTGATGTACATAAAGCTAAAAACAAATTGCCTCATGATGCCCACTTTAAATGCTCATATTTTTGTTAGTTTTGTACTAAAGAAACACAGTATTTTACTTACGTGGGCAAAGTACGTGTCAAGTAAACACCCGGACAAGCTTTACTGGCGACTTCCAGTAACTGTCCCTTACTTATTTAACTTGCCCAGTGTTTCCAATGTACAGCTCGCTCGACAACCAGCCTGGCGCCAAGGATGTAGCGGAGAATGTCCTTATCACAGTCTGATTCAGTTAAAATTGTAGACTTTTAGGAAGTCTCAGCGCAAATTACACTCGTCTGCCAAATGAGAGATTTATTCTCACTAGCCATGCCTATATTTCGTACGATCTACTAGTATTTTCGTCTTAAAATAAACTGGGAATATGCCAGTGAAGGAATTCTGCAAGTCTAGATGAAAATAAAGGTCCATTCTGTTGTCATTATTGTGGTCTGTTCACCAAACGACGATGCCGTTTTAGCGAAGAAAGACTTATTCTACACTCAATTGAAAAGATCTCTTGAAAATGTAGGGAATCGCAAAGAAGTCATTTTACTAGGAGACCTAAATGCCAGAACAGGATGGAAATCTAATGACAACACAGTGGGACAATATGGTGAAGGAACCATAAATAATAAAGGTGAAAGATTGATGGAATTCTGCGTGCAGAATGACTTAAGAATTTTGAATGGATGGTTCACGCGTAAGGACATCCGCAAATACACATGGACGAAACCAAGCGTTAACCTCAAGTCCATTATAGACTATGTCATAATACAGCAAACAACAAAGCTAGTAGTACAAGGCGTGAGGGCTATGAGAGGTGCAGAGTGTGGATTACACCATTTTTTTGCTAATGTCTAAGATATTATTCAAGTTTATAAAAGACACAGAAATTCAAGCAGAAAGAGATCCAGAGAAAGCCAATAATATTCACTATAATTTACAAAGCCTTGGCCATAGTTCTACCCGTTTCTTGTACCAGCAAAGGCTAGCAGAAAAACTTGCTGCCGTTGAAGGGACCTCTGCAGATAAGATGTATGAGATGGTTAAAGATGAGATCCATAACGCAGCTTATGAAGCACTGGAAAAAAAAAGAAACCCAAAAGAGTAATAGAATATGTGATGAGTGGTGGAACCACTCACAAGGGGAGGCCGCCAATTGTGAAATTCAGATTCGATTCATACTGCGCATAATAAAAGCTCATGGCCAGAGGTGTAATGTGGCAAAGCACCAAGATGCACTTCTCAGCCGTTGCCGAGAAAACCGACAGTTAAAAGAAACCGTTGCGGTGAAATACTCTCTACGATTAATAATTTTCTGCAGCGTCGTGGCGCAGCGGTAAGCGCTCGGGTTTGTAATCCGAAGGTCGCCGGATCGAGTCTCGCGCCATGCAACCTTTTTTTTTTAGTATTTGTTTTTTGAATTCAAATACATACATATATATATATATATATATATATATATATATATATATATATATATGTATAATTCCCGGAAATCAGTTGCAACAATTATGCATATAATAAGTTGTTGAAAGTCGTTTGTCGTGGAAAAACTGGCGACTTCGAACATCATTATGTTTTCCGCAAATAAAGTTGTAATTCACATATGTTATTAATTGTCTTCATAATGTTTACCACGTATAGTTAACGGAAGACGTAGAAACGAGATCCCGAAACGAATACGTATAGCGTAAGTAAAACGTTCGAATTAGAATAGAGACCCCACGAACACAAATTTTCTGTGGCAGGTATGAAATATAATCTCCGTTACTCGCTCGTTACACTTGATGGACAGATGTTGAATGGGCCGAAACGAGCCGCTCCATAACAGCGTAGTTGCCTGCTAACTTCGAAAGAAGGTAGATGCGGTCCCTAGCGCAACTTATAACATTGTCGAAAATCAGTGCGGACGGGAGAGCTTTGGTACACCCTGTTAAAAAAAAAGGGAAAAATGGAGGCGGTACAACTGGAGAGCGATCCGCCTTCACCAACATGCATAAGCAATTTATTAATAGTTCATATATATATATATATATATATATATATATATATATATATATATATTATATATTGAATTACAAAAAACTAATAATGAAACAAAGTTGCATGGCGCGGGATTCGATCCGGCGACCTTCGGATTACGAACCCGAGCGCTTACCGCTGCGCCACGACGCTGTAGAAAGTTATTAATCGTAGAGAGTATTTCACCGCAACAGTTTCTTTTCACTCGATTTTCTCGACAACGGCTGAGAAGTGCATCTTGGTGCTTTGCCACATTACATCTCTGGCCATGAGCTTTTATTATGCGCAGTATGAATCGAATCTGAATTGCACAATTGGCGGCCTCCCCTTGTCAGTACAAGAGAAGGTAGAAAGTAAGAAGAAAGCTTATAATAAATCGTAGAACACAAGATCAAACAATGATTGGCGGGAATAGAGAGAGCGGAGAAAAGATGCACAGAAAATAATAATTAAGGCAAAAAACTAAGCCTGGCAGAAAACCTGTGAAGAGATAGACAAAAGCATGGGGAATACACAAGCAAATAAATCTTGGAAGGTATTAAAAACAATGAGAACACAGAATAAAGATAAACCAGATATAAACCTCATTAGCATGCAGGAATGGGTACAACACTACCAAGGACGACTAACTGAGAACAGAGTGGCATTCACTGAGAACCGACCAGACACTGAAATCAGTAATGGTAATTACCACCTATAACCTCGAAAGAAGACCAAAATGCAGTTAATGCCATGAAAAACAAAGTCACCAGGTCCAGGATTAATTTATATAGAATTGATTAAACCAGCACCGTCAAAACCCTTTGAGATACTGGCAGTGATTTTTGACAAATGCCTTAGAGGTGACGAAGCCCCAAATGAGTGAAAAAATGCAACAGCTATATCAATATTTAAGAAGGGCAACAAGAGAAATTGTGCAAACTGTCTGCGTATTAGTGTGATGCCATCCATGGCAAGAATCTATGGCTGTATCATAAAAAAAGGATAGAAGAAGAAATAACTGAATCTGAAGAACAAAATGGATTCAGATCTCGTCGCTCCTCTACAAATGGAGTATTTACCCTCAAAAAACTAGTGGAGAAAAGGATAGCAAGGGCCCTTACGATCCACCTTGTCTTTGTAGACCTCCAGAAAGCTCATGACACAGTTCCACAGAACAAGCTATGGACAAGTCTAATCGATAATGGCGTGTCACCGAGCTATGTGAAAGCTGTCAGACTCCTCTACCAAGATTGTACAGCAATGGTGAAAGTAAGAAATCAACTATCTCAAGAGTTTGAGGTGATAAAGGGACTACACCAGGGATGCATACTCGCCCCTACACTCTTTAAGATCTACCTAGAGGAGGCACTAAAATCCTAGAAAAAGAAATGTGGAGGAATGGGTATCCCCATAGACGATGATATCTTGTTCACTTTATTTTTTGCTGACGACCAAGTACAAGTACCTGGAGATGAGGAAGATGCAAATTACATGCTCCACAAATTAAAAGATGAATATGAAACATGGAGTCTTGTCATAAACGTATCTAAAACAGAATATTCGAAAGTGGGGCCGGCCGGAGTGGCCGTGCGGTTCTGGGCGCTAGTCTGGAACCGAGCGACCGCTACGGTCGCAGGTTCGAATCCTGCCTCGGGCATAGATGTGTGTGATGTCCTTAGGTTAGTTAGGTTTAATTAGTTCTTAGTTCTAGGTGACTGATGACCTCAGACGTTAAGTCGCATAGTGCTCCGAGCCATTTGAACTCCACTCCTGGAAATGGAAAAAAGAACACATTGACACCGGTGTGTCAGACCCACCATACTTGCTCCGGACACTGCGAGAGGGCTGTACAAGCAATGATCACACGCACGGCACAGCGGACACACCAGGAACCGCGGTGTTGGCCGTCGAATGGCGCTAGCTGCGCAGCATTTGTGCACCGCCGCCGTCAGTGTCAGCCAGTTTGCCGTGGCATACGGAGCTCCATCGCAGTCTTTAACACTGGTAGCATGCCGCGACAGCGTGGACGTGAACCGTATGTGCAGTTGACGGACTTTGAGCGAGGGCGTATAGTGGGCATGCGGGAGGCCGGGTGGACATACCGCCGAATTGCTCAACACGTGGGGCGTGAGGTCTCCACAGTACATCGATGTTGTCGCCAGTGGTCGGCGGAAGGTGCACGTGCCCGTCGACCTGGGACCGGACCGCAGCGACGCACGGATGCACGCCAAGACCGTAGGATCCTACGCAGTGCCGTAGGGGACCGCACGCCACTTCCCAGCAAATTAGGGACACTGTTGCTCCTGGGGTATCGGTGAGGACCATTCGCAACCATCTCCATGAAGCTGGGCTACGGTCCCGCACACCGTTAGGCCGTCTTCCGCTCACGCCCCAACATCGTGCAGCCCGCCTCCAGTGGTGTCGCGACAGGCGTGAATGGAGGGACGAATGGAGACGTGTCGTCTTCAGCGATGAGAGTCGCTTCTGCCTTGGTGCCAATGATGGTCGTATGCGTGTTTAGCGCCATGCAGGTGAGCGCCACAATCAGGACTGCATATGACCGAGGCACACAGGGCCAACACCCGGCATCATGGTGTGGGGAGCAATCTCCTACACTGGCCGTACACCACTGGTGATCGTCGAGGGGACACTGAATAGTGCACGGTACATCCAAACCGTCATCGAACCCATCGTTCTACCATTCCTAGACCGGCAAGGGAACTTGCTGTTCCAACAGGACAATGCACGTCCGCATGTATCCCGTGCCACCCAACGTGCTCTAGAAGGTGTAAGTCAACTACCCTGGCCAGCAAGATCTCCGGATCTGTCCCCCATTGAGCATGTTTGGGACTGGATGAAGCGTCGTCTCACGCGGTCTGCACGTCCAGCACGAACGCTGGTCCAACTGAGGCGCCAGGTGGAAATGGCATGGCAAGCCGTTCCACAGGACTACATCCAGCATCTCTACGATCGTCTCCATGGGAGAATAGCAGCCTGCATTGCTGCGAAAGGTGGATATACACTGTACTAGTGCCGACATTGTGCATGCTCTGTTGCCTGTGTCTATGTGCCTGTGGTTCTGTCAGTGTGATCATGTGATGTATATGACCCCAGGAATGTGTCAATAAAGTTTCCCCTTCCTGGGACAATGAATTCACGGTGTTCTTATTTCAATTTCCAGGAGTGTATTTTCTTTCGAAAGTGGGAGAAAATGCTGTTAACGACTTACAACTCGGTGCTGATACTGTTAAATGGTGTCATAAGTTGAAGTACCTGGGAGTGACACTGTCGTCCAATGGTAGAAGTATGGATGATGTAAACAATAAAATTGGCCAGGGCAAGCGAGCCATAAAACAACTACACGCATGCTCATAAATTAAGGATAATGCTGATACTTGGTGAAACAGCGCTCTGGTGGGCGGTTTGCGGGTTTAAATCACCTCGGGGTATGACCATGCGGGACATTTGACCTGCGGTCGTCGCACGGTGGTGCTGGCAGCAGTCCACATACGCAGAGGTGTGTTCGTGCATGTCAGAGTACGGTGCAGCGAGAAGTGTGCAGACGTTTTCAGTCGTGCTAATGGTGACTGTGTGTTGACAATGGCTCAAAGAACACATATTGATGACGTTATGAGGGGTAGAGTACTAGGGCGCCTGGAGGCTAGTCAAACACAGCAGGTCGTAGCCCGGGCCCTCCGTGTGCCACAAGATGCCGTGTGATCTCAAGATTATGGCAACGATTCCAGCAGACAGTAAACGTGTCCAGGCGCTACAGTACGGGACGTCCACAGTGTACAACACCACAAGACGACCGATATCTAGCCATCAGGACCCGCAGATGGCTACGGATTACTGCAAGTAGCCTTGCTCGGGACCTTAACGGCAGCCACTGGAACAGTTGTCTCCAGACACACAGTCTACAGACGACTGAACAGATATGGTTTATTTGCCCCGAGATCTGCAAGGTGCATTTCACTGACCCCTGGTCACAGGAGAGCTCGTAAAGCCTGGTGTCAAGAACATAATACGTGGTCATTGGAACAATGGTCTCAGGTAATGTTCACAGACGAGTCCAGGTATAGTCTGAACAGTGATTCTCGCCGGGTTTTCATCTGGCGTGAACCAGGAACCAGATACCAACCCCTTAATATCCTTGAAAGGGACATGTATGGAGGTCGTGGTTTTATGGTGTGGGGTGGGATTATGAATGGTGCACTTACACCGCTGCATGTATTTGACAGAGGAACTGTAACCGGTCAAGTGTATTGGAACGTCATTTTGCACCAGTATGTCCGCCTTTTCAGGGGAGCAGTGGGTCCCACCTTCCTCCTGATGGATGATAACGAACGGCCCCACCGAGCTGCCATCGTGGAGGAGTACCTTGAAAGGGAAGATATCAGGCTAATGGAGTGGCCTGCCTGTTCTCCACACCTAAACCCCATCGAGCATGTCTGGGACGCTCTCGGTCGACGTTTCGCTGCACGTCTTCATACCTCTAGGACACTTTAAGAGCTCCGACAGGCACTGGTGCAAGAATGGGAGACTATACCCTAGCAGCTGCTCGACCACCTGATCCAGAATATGTCAACACGTTGTGCGGCCTGCGTACGTGTGCATGGTTATCATATTCCATATTGATGTCGAGGTACGTGGGCAGGAAACAGTGGCGTTTTGTAGTACTTGTGTTTCGGGACGGTTTTCTCAACTCATCACCAATCCCGTGGACTTACAGATCTGTGTCGTTTGTGTTCCCTATGGGCCTATGCTATCAGCGCCGGTTTTGTGTAGCGCCACGTTGTGTGGCACCACTTTCTGCAATTATCCTTACTTTAAGAGCATGAGTGTAAATGGTGTTCTTTGGAACAAAAACAGAACGCGAAGAACCAACCATACCATCTAGCACACAATTATTGAAAGTATCACAACATATGGTGTAGGGTTGTGGGAACTAACTCAGAGGCAGAAAGATCGCCTGCTGACTGTCGAGATGGAATTCTGGAGACGGAGTTGTGGGTACTCCAGGTTTGATCATATTAGAAATGATAGGATCAGAGAGGTTATGAATGTCGAAAGCACAATCCTAGACTACGTAGAAAGGAAGCGCCTACTCTGGTATGGCCACTAACAGCGTATGCCAGACACAAGATGGCCAAAACGTGTATGGCAATGGACTCTACATCATAGAAGAAAGCGCGGTAGACCTGCGAGATACTGGAAAGACGACGTCGACGAAGCAATGGCGGCGAGAGGTCTTAATGAAGGAGACCGGAGTGACCGTGAACGATGGAGATTGGAATGCGAGAGGCTGCGGCAGCCGTAGAAATCTCGCTCATATATGAAGGGCTGATTTCAATAGTGGTACAAGTCCATTACCTCCACTTTTCTGTCTATAACGCTTCTGAAATTAATGAGCCAAACAAGCAGAAAGAAAGGTTCATCTCTAGCAAGAAGCCATGTGCTTGAATATTTCTGGCATCTCAACTGCAGATTTTTCAGCGCTCATTTAACTTTAGGACTCGTATCTCAATATGAACAAAAGTGGACCACTATTGAAATAAGCCCTTCATATATAAATACGAGGGTTGTCCAGAAAGTAAGTTCCGATCGGTCGCGAAATGGAAACCACAGTGAAAACCATAAACGTTTTATTTGCAACAGTTAGGTACTCCTTCCACCTACTTCTCTACATAGTCGCCGCTCCAACTTCGAGTTTCGTCGTAGTGTTGTATCAACTTTGCAATATCCTCGTCATAGAAAGCAGCCGCCTGTGTTTTCGGCCAGTTATCTGCACTGGTCTGCAGTTCGTTGTCTGTTGAAAAATTTTGTCTCCATAGCCAGTGGTTCGTGTGAGCAGAGATGAGACTCAAGGGGGGAGCCAATTACGGACTATATTGTGGGTGATCAAACACTTCTCATCAGAAACGCTGCAGGAGCGTCTTCATTGGCCCTGCAGTGTGCGGCCGGGAATTGGCATGAAGAAGGAACTGCTTGACAGTTGTGTTATGTGGGCTGCATGACACAGGCGAAATCTCTAACCAGGCCCTCATATGTGGCGGGAGACGTTATTCCCTATGCATCTTTACGTGCTCACTATTCACTCAACACTGAAAAGTGCGACGCGACGCGATCGGCGGGCATACTAGAGACACTACCCAACACATCTGTGCAAAGCTTTAGCGGGTTTTCCCAGTGGTTTCCATTTCGCGACCGATCGGAACTCACTTTCTGGACAACCCTCGTAAATACTGTTTATATCCTAGCATATGAAGGATTCCGTCCATTTATCGGGTCCACAATGACTGTCGTTCGACAGTTGCTTAAACATTTGAAATGGAACCGTACAACGACGCCGTATGATGAAAAATCTGGTGGTTACTGATGAAAGTTGTTTATGAGACTGCCGTAACAAGAGAAGAAATATGTTGCGAGCGACGTAGGTTGTTTCACGTTATTCGTTCATAAGATAAGGAAACCTTTTCCTTGCTACAAAATCACTAATTTCGCAGACGTGTTTTAGCGTATTTAGAGAGGTATATTCAGGCTAATGCACACTTTTGTTTTACCGAGTATTAAGCATAGGTTTTTATCCATACCATTTTATTTATGTAAAAAATTAGGACGTAAACAGTTTTAAATATTTAATTTAAAATCTACACTTGTGCTGAAGAACCAACTGAATATGTCTTTTCTGCAAAAGACGAACGCATCTCGAAAATCAAGTGTTAATATTGCAGGTAGAAAATGCGTTTATAATTTGTAAACGTGTATTTACGCAGTTGCTGCCACACCAAGATGCTTTTTCATTTTAGTTCCTTACGTACGTCACACATCTGCTGAAACAGCGTGGAACGAGTCAATTTGCAGGCTATGTAGGTGTGCGTTTTTCTGTATGCTATATGCTTCTCGTTTATAGAATACTAAAGAGCGCTGTCAGTTAAATTTAATAACAGTTGTCTAAGGGGGCACTGGCTTTCGAGTATTTTAATGTCCTGCTGGCTACTGCGCGCAGCACACTCTGGAAGTGTTACTGCTTTGAGGACGTTTTCGCTGCCTGAGACTTGCAGCGACGAGGTCCTTCTTCTCGTGACATGCAGTAGAGTGGAACTCCCCACCAGCATTGGCCTCGTCTAGCGATTCATTTACAACATGCTCCGCAAGCCGTCTAATGGTGTGTGACGGAGGGTAATTCTGGTACCACTATCTCATTCCTCCTTCCCTGTTCCATTCGCGAATGCCGTGTCGGAAGAATGACTGTCGCCAAGCCTCTGTATTGGTGTAACTTAAATTCGGAGTGCAGATTATTATTTTATATCACCATTGTGCTAACTTTGAAAGGTTTAATCTCCAAGAATGGTTTGAGAAGCGCATCTACAAAACTTTTGAATATAGCAGAATAAAACCTACGCCTCTTTGCATCCGAGCTTGGAATCATAATCACCTAGATTTTCAACGACTGAGCCATGATAATACGAGACCAGCGTGGGAAACGCAAAAAGATGAGTGCCTAGTTTTTTCATTATTACATGAAATGACTATTAACTGTGCTGTAATGACACCTGCCGCAAAATAACTTTGTTGTTGCCCGAAAATGCAGTATTTAGCAGCGTGAGCGACACCACAATCGTTATTAAAATTTTGACCTTTGTTGTGGTAGGGTTGTTAGAAGGGGCATTTCGTTTTTTTCCCGTAGCCAGGATAACTCTGCCAATATCGCGCAGGAATATCGGCAGAGGGTCGCATGCGTCGACTTTTCCCGACAAACACAAGTTGTGGAAGTATAGGTACAGGAACAAGTACAGCTCGTCCCTTTGTCCTTTACGCCCTTCTCTTTTTATGGTAGACTTGACAGACTTCCACAGCCGTTCTATATTCTGGGTGTGGACACTGGCGTCGTCTGAAGAGACGAACTCCACATAATGGTTCACGAGTTCGTGGTCGAAACCTTCAGCTTTCAGAGTCTTGTACGACTGAAACCCGTCTGTGATGACTTGTTCCAGCCAGTATGAAGTGTTTTATGAGACCCACTAAAGTCACCTTGTCTTGGGAGAATACCATCACAACGAAAGACTTGCCAGATTCTTTTCTATTCCACCGAATACCCAAATATGATCTACTTCACTTTTAGAAAGTCGTCCTCTCTGGTTCTTTCGTCTAGCGATATGAGATTCGTCTACTTCTACTATTTTATTCGGCCCACCAACTGGCACACTGTCATTTATCACTACCACGTAACAGACTTCTCGGCAAAACCCGAAATAGCCACACACGGTATTTGCCGGTAACTCAGTTTCTGGTGCTGTGGCTTGCAACGTGTAATCTCGAATCCAACACGACACAAGAATTACGATCGTCTGAATCGATAATTTGGAGGACTCGAACCACGTATTTTCCTGATGCTGGTTCGCTTTCCGCAAAGTCCGCAATGAAATTGCAACGGTATCTTAGCGTCGACACTCCTCTTGCGAAGTCTCACACATTTCGCAGCACCACAGTCAACACAGTCCCTTCTTTCCTCGTCCAGCAGAAGTCCATATTTGTGGCAAAAAGTCAAACATTTGTCTATGCTGGATATGCATGGAATTAGAGTTTTCCACGTCAGATAATCCGCAGAAGAAACGTGAGAAACAGCAGATATTACACTCGCTATCAACAGAAACCGTGTCGGTTTCCCAATCAAATCACAAATAATTACGGTGGGAATGTAATGTACACGAACTGAAGAAACAACGAAAAACTGATAAAAATGACGATCACAAATAATTGATCATAACGCCCGCCACGTGACTTCCAGACTTCCATAATCGATTTACTATCGCACGTTCGATATGTATCGTTCGGACCCTTCGACCATAGATACCAATATCTATGGTCGAAGTTCGGACCCCTCCAACTTCGATAGCCACTCATTCTTGGAAATTACGGAAATGTACCATCTATGGGCAGTATTAACAATATCCTTGTCATACGTTAAATGTATTCGCAGTTGCGAATAATGACGACCATCAGCTGTAGAATGGAATGACGACAATGAAAATTTGTGCCGACACTGCAATATCTGCCAATACCAAGCAAGTGGCTTTCAAGTACAATTATTGTTTCATTTAAAAATTGTATCTTTTTGCTGTAACTCGTTGGATAATAACACAATAAACTATGTTCATAACTTCACAGACAGCGTAACGTTTCTTATGGTGACCTACCGCAATAAATATTTCCGCCGCCTATTACTTCGTAACTTACAGAGGCAAACACATTTAGTGAAACACCCTGTATATTTGTGGAAGTACATATCCTTTAGTGCGCAATGAATACAAACTATGCCACGCATCAAGAAATTCAATAAAAGGAAATTCCGTGGTAACCAGTTCACAAACAAAGCAAGCAAGCAACATTGTTGAAAGTAACCAACGTATCGGTTCTTCAGGGAAGAAACTCCCACATGGCACACCTCCTAGTGATTCTAATTTTTGTGTTAACAATGGCGCCGTTTGTAGTGGATTTGTTGTTGTTGATGTGGGCATCTTATCCACTTTGATAAAGGAAGTGGCGAAACGCAAACAATGTGATGGTGTACGCTGTCTGGAAATAACTGAACAACAAAGTAACAGGAAGGGTTTAGCGCCAAAATGAGTTATTCTGTGTAAATCCTGCAATAAATCTACCTCGAAAATGACTTCGGACATTGTGCATAATTCACATGATGTGAATTTGATGTTAGTGTACGGAATGTGTGCAATCGGAAAAGGAAAAAAGGCTGTTCAAACGTTTTGTGGTTTGATAGACCTTCCTCCTCCTCCCAGTAGGTTGACCAAGTACATAAAAATACTTTTCGGTGACTTGACGGTTGAGTCTAAAGCATCTATGAAACGTGCAGCAGAAGAAACTGTAAAGATTAGTGGGACCAGGGACGTTGCTGTTGCACTTGATGGGGCATGGCAACATCAAGGACATCGTTCCTTGAATGGTGTTGTATGTGCTACTTCTCTGGAGAATGGAAAAGTTGTTGACATTGAGTGCTTATCTAAGTACTGCCACACCTGCCATGGTAACACTGAAGGACATATTGAACATCAGTGTTCTGAGAATTATGATGGATACAGTGGAGGTATGGAGGAGTGTGATGGAGCTCTAAAAATATTTCAAAGTTCGGTGCCCGTTTATAACGTTAGATATAAGAAGTATCTAGATGATGGGGACTCTACAGCTATCAATAAAATCAATGAGTTCAATGTTTATGGTGATACCTTGGTATCAAAACTGGAGTGTTGTGGACATGTGCAAAAGACAATGGGTGATAGATTCAGGAAGCTACGAAGAGAAACGGAAGGAAAGTTGCTATCTAATGGAAAATCTCCGTTTGGCCGAGGCAGATTGACAGAAACTGAAATAGACCTTCTTCAGGGTTATTATGGACTGGTCACTAGACGAACTGCACCTCTGAATGATATTACAGCAATGAGAAAACCTGTATGTGCCACATACTTTCATAAGTTGTCCACACATGACCACCTTGTTCACAGACTTTGACCTAAAGAAGCAGATTCTTGGTGTGATTACCAAAAAGCAAAAGCATTCTCTTCCTGAGCCTATTATGAATGAAATAAAACCAATTTTTAGAGACCTGAGTGACCCTGTTATGCTTAGTAAATGTCTTCATGGGGGCACTCAGAATACAAATGAAAGTTTCAGCCGTTGCAAATGGCAAAGATTACCCAAGAATGTTTTTGTAGGAGTAAATACCTTAAAAGTTGGTTTATTTTATTTATTTATTTATTTTATTTACACGTCAAGTTCTGTAGGACCGAACTGAGGAGCAAGTCTCCAAGGTCATGGAACGTGTCAGTACATGAAACTACAACATAAAAGTAATAACAGATAAAAATAAAATGTTTACAAACGCTAAAGTCAATCCATAAGTTTAAGTAAAAGCAATCAACAATACAACAAGAATCAGCTTACTTTTTCAAGGAACTCCTCGACAGAATAGAAAGAGTGATATATGAGAAAACTCTTCAGTTTCGATTTGAAAGTGCGTGGATTACTGCTAAGATTTTTGCGTTCGAGTAGTAGCTTATTGAGAATGGATGCAGCAGTATACTGCACAGCTTTCTGCACAAGAGTTAAGAAGTCCGATCCAAATGCAGGTTTGATTTCTGCTGAGTATTAACGGAGTGAAACTGCTTGTTCTTGGGAATAAGCTAATATTGTTAACAAGAAATGTCAGTAAGGAATATATATAATGAGAAGCCAATGTCAAAATACCCGGACTCGTGAATGGGGTTCGACAAGAGGTTCGTGGACTTGCACCACTTACTGCCCAAACCGCCCTTGTCTGAGCCAAAAATATCCTTCTACACTGGGAAGAGTTACCCCAGAATATAATATCATACAACATAAGCGAATGAAAATAAGCAAAGTAGACTACTTTTCGTGTCGAACGATCACTCACTTTAGATACCGTTCGAAAGGGATCATTAAGTCTTTGAACAAGATCCTGAATGTGGACTTTTCACAGCAGTTTATTATCTATCTGAACACCTAGAAATTTGAACTGTTCAGTTTCACTAATAATATGCCCATTCTGTGAAATTAAAACGTAAGGCTTTGTTGAATTGTATGTTAAAAACTGTAAAAAGTGAATCTTATTGTGATTTAGTGTTAGTTTATTTTCTAGAAGCCATGAACTTAGGTCATAAACTACACTATTTGAAACCGAGTCAATGTTGTACACAACATCCTTTACTACCAAGCTAGTGTCATCAGCAAACAGTTACTCATAATACTAGAGGAAATATCATTTATATAAATAAGGAACAAGAGTGGTCCCAACACTGATCCCTGGGGCACCCCCCACTAGACCGTACCCCACTCAGACCCCACATCACAGCCATTCTCAACATTGTTAATAATGATCTTTTGCTGTCTGTTGCTAAAGTAAGAGATGAATAAGATTAGATTAGATTAATACTAGTTCCATGGATCATGAATACGATATTTCGTAATGATGTGGAACGAGTCAAATTTTCCAATACATGACATAATTAGGTTAATTTAACAACATACTTAAGTTAATATAACAACTTTATTTTTTTGTGTTTTTTTGTTTTTCTTTATTTTTTATTTTTATTTTTTTTTATATTTTTTTTTTTTTGTTTTTTTTCTTAATTTATATCTAAAAATTCCTCTATGGAGTAGAAGGAGTTGTCATTCAGAAATTCTTTTAATGTCTTCTTAAATACTTGTTGGTTATCTGTCAGACTTTTGATACTATTTGGTAAGTGACCAAAGACTTTAGTGCCAGTATAATTCACCCCTTTCTGTGCCAAAGTTAGATTTAATCTTGAATAGTGAAGATCGTCCTTTCTCCTAGTATTGTAGTTATGCACACTGCTATTACTTTTGAATTGGGTTTGGTTGTTAATAACAAATTTCATAAGAGAGTATATATACTGAGAAGCTACTGTGAATATCCCTAGATCCTTAAATAAATGTCTGCAGGATGATCTTGGGTGGACTCCAGCTATTATTCTGATTACACGCTTTTGTGCAATAAATACTTTATTCCTCAGTGATGAATTACCCCAAAATATGATGCCATATGAAAGCAATGAGTGAAAATAGGCGTAGTAAGCTAATTTACTAAGATGTTTATCACCAAAATTTGCAATGACCCTTATTGCATAAGTAGCTGAACTCAAACGTTTCAGCAGATCATCAATGTGTTTCTTCCAATTTAATCTCTCATCAATGGACATACCTAAAAATTTGGAATATTCTACCTTAGCTATATGCTTCTGATTAAGGTCTATATTTATTAATGGCGTCATACCATTCACTGTACGGAACTGTATGTACTGTGTCTTATCAAAATTCAGTGAGAGTCCGTTTACAAGGAACCACTTAGTAATTTTCTGAAAGACAGTATTGACAATTTCATCAGTTAATTCTTGTTTCTCAGGTGTGATTACTATACTTGTATCATCAGCGAAGAGAACTAACTTTGCCTCTTCATGAATATAGAATGGCAAGTCATTAATATATAATAAGAACAACAAAGGACCCAAGACTGACCCTTGTGGAACCCCATTCTTGATAGTTCCCCAGTTTGAGGAATGTGCTGATCTTTGCATGTTACGAGAACTACTTATTTCAACTTTCTGCACTCTTCCAGTTAGGTACGAATTAAACCATTTGTGCACTGTCCCACTCATGCCACAATACTTGAGCTTGTCTAGCAGAATTTCATGATTTACACAATCAAAAGCCTTTGAGAGATCACAAAAAATCCCAATGGGTGGTGTTCGGTTATTCAGATCATTCAAAATTTGACTGGTGAAAGCATATATGGCATTTTCTGTTGAAAAACCTTTCTGGAAACCAAACTGACATTTTGTTAGTACTTCATTTTTACAGATATGTGAAGCTACTCTTGAATACATTACTTTCTCAAAAATTTTGGATAAAGCTGTTAGAAGGGAGATTGGACGGTAATTGTTGACATCAGATCTATCCCCCTTTTTATGCAAAGGTATAACAATAGCATATTTCAGTCTATCAGGGAAAATGCCCTGTTCCAGAGAGCTATTACACAGGTGGCTGAGAATCTTACTTATCTGTTGAGAACAAGCTTTTAGTATTTTGCTGGAAATGCCATCAATTCCATGTGAGTTTTTGCTTTTAAGCAAGTTTATTATTTTCCTAATTTCAGAGGGAGAAGTGGGTGAGATTTCAATTGTATCAAATTGCATAGGTATGGCCTCTTCCATTAACAGCCTAGCATCTTCTAATGAACACCTGGATCCTACTATATCCACAACATTTAGAAAATGATTATTAAAAATATTTTCAACTTCTGACTTTTTGTTCGTAGTTTTCATTCAATTTGATGGTAATACTGTCTTCCTCTGCTCTTGGTTGACCTGCTTCTCTTTTAATAATATTCCAAATTGTTTTAATTTTATTATCAGAGTTGCTGATTTCAGACATGATACACATACTCCTGGATTTTTTAATAACTTTTCTTAATATAACACAGTAGTTTTTATAATTTTTGATAGTTTCTGGGTCACCACTCTTTCTTGCTGTCAGATACATTTCCCTTTTCCGGTTACAAGATATTTTTATACCCTTAGTAAGCCATGGTTTGTTACAGGGTTTCTTACGAGTATATTTAACTATTTTCTTGGGGAAGCAGTTTTCAAATGCATTTACAAAAATGTCATGAAATAAATTATATTTTAAATTGGCATCAGGTTCACGGTACACCTCATCCCAGTCTAACTGCTGTAGGCTTTCCCTGAAATTTGCAATTGTTAAATTGTTGACTGAACGTACTACTTTGGAGGACTGTTTAGTATTGCTGAATGGAGCTATGTCATATATTGTAACTAGCTGTGCACCATGATCAGAAAGACCATTCTCAACAGGCTGAGCATTTATCTGGTTAAACTTATCTTGGTCTATAAAGAAGTTATCTATCAGTGAGCTGCTATCCTTTACCACCCGAGTAGGACAATCAATAACGGGTGTCAAATTGAAAGAACCGAATAATACTTCAAGGTCATTTTTCCTATTACCCTCTTTCAAAGAATCTACATTGAAGTCCCCACAAATAATAATTTGCTTCCCCCTGTCTGACAGATAGCACAACAAGGAGTCCAAATTTTTCAGAAATAGATGAAAATTTCCTGATGGGGACCTATATACAGTTACAATTATAAATGTGCCTTTATAAATTGTGAGCTACTCTCCGTATTCCGTAACATTCCAACTTCTAGAGCAATATTTTGTGATCAACACAATCAAATGCCTTAGTTAAATAAAAAATCTCACGATATAGATAAGGATGCTTCGCAACTTTATACTGAACAATAAAATAAAAAATAAGAGGTAAAGGATCAAAAACTAAGCGATAGATAATCAGAGAGTCAACATAGAGCATCAAAAACAGGCCCAGAGAGCATCCCAGAGTGCCCCAGAGAGCATCCCAGAGTGCCCCAGAGAGCTAAAACACCAAGAAGAATCGCTTCTCGGCTTTTGGCAAGATCAATGTGTACTAGTTTTAATAGATAAAATGCCTAGTGTTCGAAACCTTTTGTTTAACCCATCAAGTACCTCACAGAGAAAAGAGAATATCGCATTTTCAGTTGTTAAGTGACTTCTAAAGCCGAACTGTACACTTGATAGCAAATTGTGTGGCATAAAATGATCAATTATCTTTACATACACAGCCTTTTCAATAACTTTAGCAAACACTGGTGGTATAGAAATACGTCTAAAATTGTCTACATTATCCCTTTCTCCCTTTTTATAAACATGCTTTATTACTGAGTACTTTAATCGTTCAGGAAACTGAACATTTCTAATGGAAAAATCACAAATATGGCTAAATACAGGGCTAACTTGAGCAGCACAGTACTTTAATATTCTGCTAGGCACTTCATCATAAGTATGAGAGTCTTTAGACTTTGGCGATTTAATTATTGACTCAATCTCCCCCTTGTCTGAATCACAGAGGAATATTTGAGACATCAATCTCAGAAAGGCACTTGCTAAGAGAGTTATATGACTCCCTCTAGAAGCTAAATTTTTATTTAATTCACTAGCAATGCTGAGAAAATGATTGTTAAATACTGTACATATATCTGATTTATCAGCAATAGAAATATTTTTACTAAAAAATGACTTTATATTGTTGACCTTGTGCTGCTGACCAGACACTTCCTTCACAACTGACCATATGGTTTTAATTTTATCCTGTGAATTAGCTAGTCTATTTATATATCACATACTCCTTGCCTTCCTAATAACATTTTTAAGCACCTTACAATACTGTTTGTAATGGGCTACTGTAGCTTGATTGTGACTATTTCTAACATTTTGATATAATTCCCACTTTGTTCTACATGGTATCCTTATCCTACTAGTCACCCACCCGGGCTGCCTTTTACTGCTAGTACCCTATTTAGAACGTTCTAATGGAAAGCAGCTCTCAAAGATAATGAGAAATGTGTTAAGGAAAGCATTATATTTATCACCTATGTTATCGGCACTATAAACATTCTGCCACTCTTGTTCCTTGACAAGTTCAAAACACTATCTATTGCTGTTGGATTAACTTTCCTACGTAGTTTGTAACTATATGTGACATTTGTTTGACTACAAAAGCCTTTTAGTGTTAAAACCTGTGCATGATCTGAAAGGCCATTCACACTGTTTCTAACAGAATGCCCAACTAGTAATGAAGAATGAATAAAAATATTGTCTATGGCTGTGAAACTGTTCTCCTGCACCCTAGGTGGAAAAAACACAGTCTGCATCAGATCATATGGATTTAGATGATCTACCAACATCCTTTTACTTGCACCATCATACACGAAATTTATATTGAAGTCACCACATGTAACTAGTTTATGGTACTTCCTACAAAGTGAATCAAGAGCCCTCTCTGGCTTGAGCAGAAATGCTCTTAAGTCAGAGTTAGGGGACCTATAAACAACAACAGTTACTCAACTGCCCCTGCACAACATTCAAATATCTGCTCAGTGCAGTGCTGTGATAGGTCTATGGACTCCAATGGAATACTGTTTTTTATGTACATAGCCACTCCCCATCCTGCAAGGAACTCCTTGGAAAACAGCCAGCTAATCTGTATCCTGGTAAAGGAAGCATCTGAATTGACAAATTATTTAAGTGGTGCTCCGAAATACCAATAATTTAAGAGTCAACATCTGTAAGCAGTTCACTAACTCTATCTTCATCACCTCTTATATTTTGATGAAATATGCTAATTCCTTCTCTACTTGGCAACGTCCTCTGAAGGTGAGCCCTTTGTTAAAGGGACTTCCTTAAAGCAGGTACACCTATCAGCTGACTTCAATCTACTACTAGATGCAGTGATATGTTTTAATGATGGAGTGATAGGAAGGTTGGAAGTCCTGCGAAATTTAGGCATAAAATGTGGCTCTAATATGGAAGACCAATAGCTTGCATGTGACAGAAAACGGGTACATGAAGATCAAAGATTCGCTCTTCAAGTTACCAAAGAAGTAACAAGTGCTAAAAGGAATGCCAAGAGGAAGCTTGAAGATGAAGAAATGCTGCAGGATGAAGACTATGCTCCAGAAATGTTCTGAGGCACAATTTAATTGGACTCATATCTTCATTCGCAATTTCCTGCAAGTTGTATATTTCAGAATTCGGGAACAAGTATTTCCTAAAGTTTATAAACCATTGTTTTAATTTTTCTGTAACTTGCAATAGCCCACACTTATGTAGTGGACCTAAGCTTTATTGCAGAACCAACTAAATTACAGAAAAAATAACATTATTAGGAAAAATTATAAAAATTAAAATGTAAGATTTGATATTTTTTTATCCTTGTAATGTACATAACAGATGGAATTAAATAGGTCTGGTACCTCAGCCATAATGTCATGCATATCTGGTAAAAATTTGGTCTTGGTCTCTTTCAAATGTACACTCCTGGAAATGGACAAAGAACACATTGACACCGGTGTGTCAGACCCACCATACTTGCTCCGGACACTGCGAGAGGGCTGTACAAGCAATGATCACACGCACGGCACAGCGGACACACCAGGAACCGCGGTGTTGGCCGTCGAATGGCGCTAGCTGCGCAGCATTTGTGCACCGCCGCCGTCAGTGTCAGCCAGTTTGCCGTGGCATACGGAGCTCCATCGCAGTCTTTAACACTGGTAGCATGCCGCGACAGCGTGGACGTGAACCGTATGTGCAGTTGATGGACTTTGAGCGAGGGCGTATAGTAGGCATGCGGGAGGCCGGGTGGACGTACCGCCGAATTGCTCAACACGTGGGGCGTGAGGTCTCCACAGTACATCGATGTTGTCGCCAGTGGTCGGCGGAAGGAGCACGTGCCCGTCGACCTGGCACCGGACCGCAGCGACGCACGGATGCACGCCAAGACCGTAGGATCCTACGCAGTGCCGTAGGGGACCGCACCGCCACTTCCCAGCAAATTAGGGACACTGTTGCTCCTGGGGTATCGGCGAGGACCATTCGTAACCGTCTCCACGAAGCTGGGCTACGGTCCCGCACACCGTTAGGCCGTCTTCCGCTCACGCCCCAACATCGTGCAGCCCGCCTCCAGTGGTGTCGCGACAGGCGTGAATGGAGGGACGAATGGAGACGTGTCGTCTTCAGCGATGAGAGTCGCTTCTGCCTTGGTGCCAATGATGGTCGTATGCGTGTTTGGCGCCGTGCAGGTGAGCGCCACGATCAGGACTGCATACGACCGAGGCACACAGGGCCAACACCCGGCATCATGGTGTGGGGAGCGATCTCCTACACTGGCCGTACACCACTGGTGATCGTCGAGGGGACACTGAATAGTGCACGGTACATCCAAACCGTCATCGAACCCATCGTTCTACCATTCCTAGACCGGCAAGGGAACTTGCTGTCCCAACAGGACAATGCACGTCCGCATGTATCCCGTGCCACCCAACGTGCTCTAGAAGGTGTAAGTCAACTACCCTGGCCAGCAAGATCTCCGGATCTGTCCCTCATTGAGCATTTTTGGGACTGGATGAAGCGTCGTCTCACGCGGTCTGCACGTCCAGCACGAACGCTGGTCCAACTGAGGCGCCAGGTGGAAATGGCATGGCAAGCCGTTCCACAGGACTACATCCAGCATCTCTACGATCGTCTCCATGGGAGAATAGCAGCCTGCATTGCTGCGAAAGGTGGATATACACTGTACTAGTGCCGACATTGTGCATGCTCTGTTGCCTGTGTCTATGTGCCTATGGTTCTGTCAGTGTGATCATGTGATGTATCTGACCCCATGAATGTGTCAATAAAGTTTCCCCTTCCTGGGACAATGAATTCACGGTGTTCTTATTTCAATTTCCAGGAGTGTATAACATTGGATAAATGGTACCTCAATTTGAGGAAGCATTTTGGGAAAAAAATGCATCACTTTCTTTGTAATTTTTTTAATAACCCTAAGCAGGTTCAAAAATATTCAAAATACTTCTAATTTGTTTAGAAAGTGTACTGCATTACTTAATACCAACAAAAAAATCTGTAAAACATGTAAATTATAAACAGTACCTGAAAGAAATAGGTGTTGATTTTTACATAATACTGAGCAGGAAAAGTACCCTGTATCCTTAACATGATGCTCACACCAACCAACTAGTGGGCTCAAGAGAATAGCAAGGTGTTTTGCTAAACGACATGTCACAGCACCCAAGTTACTCACAATAGGATGAATTTCTCTTCAACTTGACGTCTTCTTTACGGTAAGTGGTAATCTATCTTTTCCTACATTGTTGGCATTCCTACCTGGAGTTTCCATTGTTTGATTAAAATTAATTTATAGTTGACGTCTGTCACTTGCCTTGTCAGTGCTACCACATTGGCTGCTAGCTACAACTTAGTTGTAGGTAACACACAAACATGGCATGCCACTTCACAAATTTTGTTGAAGTGTGATGCTGAGCAATGTTGGAAGCAGCTGCCGCGAGGTACATCGGAAACACAAGATGCCCTGTCAACAGCTAATTTTAAGTGACCAATGACTGAACTGTAACAGACAATCCATTTTGTAGACCTAAATTTACATTCATGTCCTAAGCTAACCACAAACTCACGATGTGCAATGTACCCGAGAAAATAGCAGCTGACAATCTGCAGCTGAACTCTAATCACGATTTCTTTGTTCCCTGCAATTAATGTTAACCTCTGTGAGCAACCTCAAGTCAGAAAAAAAAATCAAATTCAGCGCTAAAAGCAAACTGTAATTTCCCGCTATCATTGGCTACCTGAAACTACCCTCACACTGGCTACAAATGCACAGCAACAAGCAGTCCTCATTGGCTCTTGGCTGCAGATTATAGACGACAGGCATAACCCAAATGAAATAAGAGTGACGGGAAGAAAAATAAGAGCAAATAAAAAGCGTCAATATGATGGTGAAAATGATGTGGCAAAGTATTAGAACATTACATTTGAACCAGTTAACAGAATAAAAACAATAAAGAATAAAATACTAAACTCTTTTGCCTATATTTAGAAATAAAAAGTCACTACACTAACAAATGATGATGGCTAAAATGACAATGCTCAACACACAACTTAGCTAAAATGATCTCATGGTGAGGGGGCCAAGAGGAGGTCAGCTAAGCCACTCGCAGAAGTTTAATTCCCCGTAGTTTGTTCCCATGACGAGATGACCATTGGTAACGCAAAAGTGACACCACTTGCCGACAGACAGCAGTTCGGAGATCATCCGAGGGAATGGATGAGCTAGTAGGCCGAGGTAGGAGGAATGTAATCTTGACAGCAGCATCAGCAGCCTCATTTCCTGTCAAACCAATGTAGTCAGAAACCCACAAAAACATCACAGCGACTTCCTCAAGGAGGAGCACGTGGAAGCTTTCTTGGTCCCGTTGCACTAAGGGATGGACTGTGAACAACATACACAGGCTCTGAAGGGCACTGGGTGAATCAAAGCATATGACACAATTCAAAAGCTTGTGTCGCCAGATGTACTGCATGGCCTGATAGAGGGTGAAGTGCTCTGCTGTAAATATTGTTTAATGAACAAAGTAAGAGCATATGGACTGACTGGATTGAAGAGTTCCTAGATAACAGAACGCAGCATGTCATTCTCAATGGAGAGAAGTCTACGGAAGTAAGAGTGATTTCAGGTGTGCCGCAGGGGAGTGTCGTAGGACTGTTGCTATTCACAATATACATAAATGACCTTGTGTATGACATCAGAAGTTCACTGAGGCTTTTTGCGGATGATGCTGTGGTATATCGAGAGATTGTAACAATGGAAAATTGTACTGAAATGCAGGAGCATCTGCAGCGAATTGACGCATGGTGTAGGGAATGGCAATTGAATCTCAATGTAGACAAGTGTAATGTGATGCGAATACATAGAAAAAAAGATCACATATCATTTAGCTACAATATAGCAGGTCAGCAACTGGAAGCAGTTAATTCCATAAATTATCTGCGAGTATGCATTAGGAGTGGTTTAAAATGGAATGATCATATAAAGCTGATCGTCGGTAAAGCAGATGCCAGACTGAGATTCATTGGAAGAATCCTAAGGAAATGCAATCAGAAAACAGTATGCTTGTTCACCCACTGCTTGAATACTGCTCAGCAGTGTGGGATCCGTACTGGATAGGGTTCATAGAAGAGATAAGAGAAGATCCAATGGAGAGCAGCGCGTTTTGTTACAGGATCATTTAGTAATCGCAAAAGCGTTACGAAGATGATAGATAAACTCCAGTGGAAGACTCTGCAGGAGAGATGCTCAGTAGCTCGGTACGGGCTTTTGTTGAAGTTTCGAGAACATACCTTCACCAAGGAGTCAGGCAGTATATTGCTCCCTCCTACGTATATCTTGCGAAGAGACCATGAGGATAAAATCAGAGAGATTAGAGCCCACACAGAGGCATACCGACAATCCTTCTTTCCACAAAAAATATACATGACTGGAATAGAAGGGAGAACCGATAGAGGTACTCAAGGTACTCTCCGCCACACACCGTCAGGTGGCTTGCGGAGTATGGATGTGGATGTAGATGTAGATGTAGATGAGCAGTTTTCTGGAAGCCGATACTGAAAATGGGCGGTGCCAATGACGAAGGCACAACCGACCCTATGGTCAGTCTTAGAACCATCAGTTTACATGAAGGTGCTATTGCTAAGTTGTGTGTGAAGGTCAAGAAACTTACAGTGATAGACTGAATCGGGAGTAGTTTCATTAAGAAGAGAATGAAGTCCAAGATGAACACGAGCTCCTGCATGAAGCCAAGGTAGTGAAGGGTTCACACCCATTGTGAATGTGGCAGGTAGCATGAAGTTATGCTGCTGGGGCAACAGCCAAAAGTGAACTCGTAAAGAGAAGTGGAGCACGCTGTACTGGTGGCCAAGGGGCTCATCAAAAGTGGAGGCATAGGATGGCTGGCTGGGAATAGGAGACAAACAACATCCATATCTGCTGACAACATCGTGCTGGTATGACAGTGATAGTTCGGCAGGTTCTGCTTATAGACAATCAACCGGGCTGTGTACGAGGTGTGACAGAAAAGTTTTAAGAATGGCCTTGTAATTGTAAAATGGTGGTACTAACATGCTACTGTGATGCATCTCCTTCAAAATAGTTCCCTTCTGACTGAACACACACACTCCAATAGTGTTTCCACATTTGGAAACATTCCTGGAAATATTTTTCATGAAGTGTGTTAAGGATGCTCTCCGTATTTGCCTGGATGTCTTCAATTGAGTCAAATCGCTTCCCTTTCAGTGAAAATTTCAGTTTAGGAAACAGGCAGAAGTCCACAGGGGCCAAATCAGGGGAACATGATGGTTGTGGAGATATAGGAATTTTTAATTTGGTCAAAAATTTAACGATGGAGAAGGCACAATGAGCCGGAGCATTGTCATGGTGTAGCACCCAACTCCTGTCTTTCCACAATGCAGGCCTTTTATTCCGCACCTTTTTGCGCAAACGCTCAAGAACACATTTGTAGTATTCCTCGTTAATTGTCAGTCCTCCAGCGGTAAATTCATGATGCACAATACCTGTAGAATCGAAAAAATCACCAACATAATCTTCACCTTTGACCAACTTTGCCGTGCTTTTGTCACACGCTCGACACATGTTCAGATCTTCAGTTAAAATTGACTGAACTGCATAGAAACTTAAATTAAGTTCATCAACGATCTCCCTAATTGTAAGTCTATGATCAGAGCACACTAAGTTGCAAACTTTCACAACATTTTCATTCATTTTTGAGGTGGAAAGACGGCCATCCCATGGTTCATCTTCAAATGATTTGCGGCGATTTTTAAATCTGTTGAACCAGACAAAAACATTTGACTGGCTCATACAATTATCTCCAAAAGCTGTTTTTAATAGTTCGTAAGACTGAGAAGGTGGTTCCCAGTTTTAAAACAAAATTTCACACAAACTCGCTGCTCCATTTTTACGTCCATTTTGATGCAACAGAATCCGGCAACAAGCCCTAACAGCCCGCACTCAATCAGCTGCCACAACAAACTAAATAAAGGAAACGCAGTTTCCTGTCAGAGGGTGTTCAAGGACCAGGCAATGACTCACTCCCCACCCTCTGTGTACCTGCCTGCCAAACAAGTAAGCAGTAGTGGATCCGCTCTTAAAACTTTCCAGTCATACCTCATAAAAGGCACCAGTCACCAAACAGGTCCCACAATGGTGTATTGTATTAAGACAGTGTAAGGTGGACACACATGCAGATAAATGAACAAAACACCCATAGTCTGGTTTCGATCAGACAAGGGATCGGTACAAACAGAGGAGACTGGTTTGATCCACTCACCAGGAAGTACCGCTTAGAACACATAGGACACCGAGGGAACAGGTACATCGGATAACAAGATAAGACACTTGGAAGGCCCAAGGAAGTTTTCTATCAAGCATGAGCCCCAGGAACTTTGTAGTTTCACCGAATGGAAGAGCAACAGGCTTGAGGTGTAAAGACGGTGGAAGAAACCCATGGTGGTACCAGAAATTCAAACAAATGGTTTTGTCAGTGGAAAAGTGAATGCCATTGTCGAAGCTCCACAAGTAAAGACAATAAAGACATCACTGATGATGCCGCTCAAGGAGAAAAGCCTGTGGAGAACTGCAATAAAGCGCAAAGTCATCGACATAAAGGGAACAGAAGATGTCTATTGGGAGACAGGCCATAATAGGGTTAATGGCTAAAGCAAAGAGGATGAGGCTCAGGATGGAGCCTTGAGGCACTCCATATTCCTGGATAAAAGTGTTCAACAAGGTCAATCCACACATACTTTGAAAACTCAGTCTTTTAAAAATTCCTGAAGGAAATGAGGCAGGCGGCCTCAGAAACCCTACATGTACGGAGTATGGAGGGTACCAGTCCTCCAGCACGTGTCATAGGCCTTCTCTAAATCAAAACACACACAGCTACAGTCTGCTATTCCCACAGAAAACCATTCGTGATATGGGTTGGCAAAGTGACAAAATGGTCAACTGCAGAATGGCATGCTCGAAATCCACATTGCTCAGGTTTAGCAGATTTCAAGATTCGAGCCACCATACTAACCAGCCATGAACTGTATGTTCCATCACCCTGAAAATACAGCTGGTCAGAGAAATGGGACAGTAGTTAGAAGGAAGGTGTTTGTCCTTACTGGGCTTAGGTATGGGTATGACAGTAGCTTCACACCAGCTACTGCGAAATATGCCATCTGCCCGAATGCAGTTGAACATATGAAGGAGGAAGTGCTTGCTCATGAGAGAAAGGGGCTGCATCATCTGAATGTGAACATCACCTGGCCCTTGGGTGGAAGATCGTGACCAATTGAGAGCATTATACAGCTCCCTCATAGTAAAGCCAGCAGCATTGTAGTATTCATGATTCCGAGAGGCGAAGGGTATCATCCGAGCCTCCTCCACTCAATTCTGAGGGAGGAAGGCTGGTTGGTATTGGGTGGAGCTGAAAATCTCCACAAAATAGTGGCGTAAGGTGTTGGAGGTAGTAGTAAAGCCCACAAATGACAATCTGCTATGGTCAGACTGGAAATTGGGGGATGGATATTGGTCACAGAGAGGCGCCATAGGTTGCCCGACACAACAGAAAAGGTAGTGAAACTGTTAAAGAAATAGTAAATGAAATCCAGCTTGCTTTTTTGCTACATTAAAGAATGCAATGACACTGTGTGCACAAATACAGTTTGCCATCATAGGATGACAGTTAAAAATGCAGAGAGCATGTCTCTGTACACAGATCACATCATGGCATGCTTCAGTCCACCAAGGGACTGGGATATAGTGCGGTAAAGATGAAGTGTGAAGTATGGAACATTCTGCAGCAGTAAGGATAGCGTTTGGAAGACACTCTACCTGGACATCACAGCTGGGGAAATGTTCATCAAAGGTCACCAGGGAGGAGTAAAGTCTCCAGTTGGCCTTAGCAAGCTGCCAACTGGGTTTCCACAAAGGTGGAGTAGAAGTCGGCAAAGGAATAGCACATGGAAAATGGTTGCTTGAGTACATGTCAGAGACAATGGACCACTCAAGATGAGGAGAAACTGGGTGGTGCAGAATGAGAGGTCCAAATGGGGATAGGTGTACATGGAGTCGGAAAGTAACACGAGTGTTCCAGTGTCAAGACAAATGAGATTGAGTTGACTAAGGAGGTCAGCCAAGAAAGCACTTCTCCAATAGGTTCTGGAAGAACTCCGAATGGGATGGTGTGCACTAAAGTCACCAAGCAGCAAAAATGGGTGATGGATTTGACCAATAAGCTGGAGGAAGTCTGCCCAAGTGACAGCGAATGATGGAGGGATGTAGACAATCAGGGTGTATACATGGACAAGGAAAAAAAATTCCCGGATTTTTCCCGGATTTCCCGGTTAAAAATACACTTTCTACTGGGTGAAAAATACACTTTTTCCGTGTTAAGTGACAGTATACTGTAAAAGTCATCAATCCTTTGAATGTTTATGGTTTTATATACCGACGTAGAATTTCCCGGCACTTTAGAAAACAAAACTCAGGGGGAAAAACACGTTTTGAATGACCTTTGACGTGCAGCAACATGTACACTGCATATTTTCGTATTACGAAGGTATAAATTTGAATTGCTCCAAACAACGCATGTCACTTCACGAAGCATTGAAATCGAAATTGCGAGGGGTTTTTTAAGCGTCATAGCTCATTCACGTGATCTCGCCAGCTGATGACAGCAATACGACACGTGATGTAGTCAGCCAGTAGCAAGATCACTCTTAAGTAGCACGAATACACAAATAAGAAAAGTTAATGGCTTAAATTAATATACATAGCATTCACATATAATATTGGTCGCGAAGATTAATTAAGTTGGAAGAGAAGCTCAGCTTCCACATATAATGTTCAACTTTTTTGCGCGTCTTACACTTTAAGATACATCACACAAATGTGCCAGTAAAATTTTTAATAACGACGCAAATGTCTCATCTTCTGGGCTCGAAATTCTTGTAAATGGTCGTCCTCAAAGAGTTGATTTTTAAATGAGAGTCAAACGCTTTGTGATTTAAGAAATGCATCGTACATTCTCGCACATAGTTCATCTTGCGTAAAAGGAAATCTGCTTTGAATGTAACGCTTTTCAAACCACCATTAGCAATATTTTCCCGCGACCTGTTAGAAATAGGTTCGTTTCAGCAGTTGCAAGAAAAGCGCCAGATAACTGGCGTCATCGCATTTGCGCAGCTACGATGACGCGGGAAGCCCATATGTTCGTACGTGTAAAACATTAAAAGATCTTACATTATGTCGTAAAAGAAACAAGATATCAAAGGATACTTCAAGAGCATCGCGATTTCGCGAACCATACTAAAATGCATAATTCGGCTTAAAATGCACATCCGTATGTAAATTTTCTTGGAGTACCAGTACTCATGTTTGGTTCTTGATTATAGCATGCCATACGTGCACTTGAAATGCAGGGAACAGCTGAAACTAACCAATAGTGTGAAATTAAACACTTCGTTTCAAATAAATTGACTGCCTCAGTAGAAAAGATTAATAAAAGCCAAATCTTTTTAGCAAACCGGCAAAAATAAGTTCATTGTTCTGTAAGACGATTAACGATTGACTGTCAAAGGTGGAAACTATTAACATATTTTAGCCTGCCGTAATTATGCGAACGCATTTTAATTGATTTGATAACTTCCGGCCACAAAAATCCATTTTGTTATCATTCAACGTGAGAGCAATAAACGAAGAGGAAACAACAAAATCACTGAACGTACACACAGGTCATGTGGAGGCGACCCACCTCCCCACCACAACTCAGACTGCTCTGTGCATCAGCCCCGGATCTAAGATATTTCCGAACAGGGGCAATATTAAGTAGTGGTGCCCAGCCACACTTCCGTAACCAGAAGCGGGAGAAGGTACTACTCATACGCGACTCAACTGCGCATGCGCAAGAATCCGCCCGCAATTGCTCAAACGAATCGTCGTCACGTCACGCTCATCGGAGGCAATTTGTTGTTATAAAGCATTGCATAGTGTTCCTAAAGCCTTTGATACACTTTACTGTTGGCAGACGCTTGCATGAGCACTGTTTTGTTGTTGTATACGGCACATTTCCTTTGCAACTTAATTTATTTTCGTTTTTATTTATTTTTTTCCTCCCGTTCATGTTTTGTTGCTGCAGTATTATTCTGCAGCGGGATACAATAATATCCTTCCTTCGAGTATTGGTTCTTACCAGTTAAAAATCACAAAAAATTAACTGATAACTAAAACAATGAAAAATTCCCGGAATTCTAAACAATTCCCGGGTTTTTCCCGGTTTTCTCCCGGATGAAAAAATTCCCGGGTTTATCCCGGATCTCCCGGTTGTCCCGGGTCGTATACACCCTGACAATGCAAAGAGAAAAGGTAAAGCCAGGAAGGGTAATGTGGACTGCAACAGCTTGCAGCCGAGTGTTCAGTGAGACAGTTTGCCTATGAACATCGTCCTGGATGAGGAGCACATCTCCTCCATGAGATGAAATGCCATCCTCGGGGTGAAGGTCAAAGTGCACCAGAAGGAAATGCGAGAGGTCAAAGAGGTCATAGGATGCAATTTTGTTTCTTGGAGGCAGAAAACAAGTGGCCACTGTGATTTCAAGAGCACTGTTGGATCTAATGCCGCAAACATTCCATTGGAGGACAGTCATAATGGGAAAGGCGAGTGTGAAACAAATGAAGGGTTGTCACCTTGGCAGCTGCCAAGTGCCAGCCTTCGAAGACTCAGAGGCTGGAGGCTGGAGGATCCTGTTCCACGAGATCTACAGAAGCATTGGCATTCGCTCTGGATTGCCCTGTGGATTCCAGAGGGCAGAAAAACTTTACGTGGTACACCCCCGTGAAACAGAAGTTGGCCAGCTGAGGGTATCAGGTAGTGACACCATTGAAAAGGATCTCCGAGTTGGGGAAGCTGTCTGATTTCTTAGAGCCTTAGCAGTTGGCAGCTGAAGACTCAGATGTTTGTTGGCTGGAGGGATGTAAAAAGTCTTCACGAGAGCATTCCTTTTCGACCTGCTGGTTGTGAAGCAGGTGATTTCCCCACCAGGGGCAAAGATTTGGCAGCTTGTTGTGCAGCTGGAGAAGGAGACAGGGATGCTACTGTGTTGCTGGGCACTTTTACAACTGCAGTGCTGAATTTGAGGTCACAAGTCTGCATGAACATGTCTTTCATGGAGTGAGGCATAGCAAGAATGGTATTGTAAGAACCATACGGTAAAATGCTGGGTTTTCAACTAGCCAACATCTTGCAAGTGACAGGGTAGGGTATTTTTTCCTTCACCTGGATCTTCTGGATGGGCTGCCCTTTGAGGTACATGGGATATTCTTGGGATGAGGCTACATAGTCGCCATTGCAATTGATACAGTAGGGAAAAAGAGGTGGACAATTACTCTTGTGAGTATCCCTACCACATGTAGCACTTTGGCGGTGTTTCAACAGGACATCGAGGGTGGTTGTAATACTGACAATGGTAGCAATACTTTGAGTTTGGAATGTGCAGTCAAATCGTGATGACTTCATAGCCTGCTTTGATCTTTAATGGTAGCACTTCGCCATCAAATGTGAGAAAAAGAGAGCATGTAGGCACTAAGGTTGCATCAATCTTCTTCATTACCCAATGGACTGCTGTGACACCATGATTGGAGGTAAGTTTGGATTTATCCCTTGGTCAAACCATCAAGCAGCTGAATGTAAATAACACCATGTGAAGAATTTAGCGTTCGATGGGCCTTGACGCAAACAAGATAGCTGTGGAGGAGCAAAGCCGTATAAGCAGCTATTGGGCTTGAAAATCACAACTGGTATCCAGAAGCAAAGTTCCATTGTGTAAACAAGAGCAGAATTTTTTGAATAATAAACTGATTAACCATAGTAAAGGACCGACCTCCTTCAATACGTGATACCACAAGGAACTGAGATGCGGCTGGGAGATTCTTTGAATTTTAATGTCTTCCGTTTATGTTTAGTAGACACAGACTGAGATGGTGATTGTCTCATTGTGAAAAGATCCCCCATGATTGCCCAGTTTCTCCAATGGCGCTCTCCTTCCAACTTGGGGTCCCCCTCAGAGGGGGCTCACCCAGCTTAGGTGATTGTTCACACTTCATGTCACACCTCCCCAACTCCTGCAGAGGGACCAATTGACTATTTGGAAAGGTAACAGCTCAAGCAATCACCACTCCCTGGAGCTGGCCTGTACCATGCGGTATGTGCGAACCCTACCTGTCAATTTAGGGCTGGGAATTACTCATTACCCAGTCACGCGTCAAATGCATGGGTTGGCCTTCAGGAGTACATGGGGAGGACGAAGAAACACAGAGGAACTTCAAATGCTACAGCAGAGGAAGGGTAGGAGATGGAGAATGAGGAAAGAAAGAAAAAAACAGATTGGGGGGGGGGGGGGGGGGGCTGTTATCATGTCAGGTTATTAAAACCTCAGAACACATTCCCAAAAATATCCCAGACATGTTCCCCAGGGGAGGGGAAAAAGAATAGCAGAAGGATAGACATGCAGCATGGAAAGGGGAAAGGTGCTGCAAAGGTTTGGGCTCCTATGGTAGCAGGGAGGGTGTGGGGCCCAAGGAAAGCAGAATGTGTCACAATAGCTCGGGGCATCTTCCAGACCTGAGCGAAGTGGGCATTACTGTAAGCGAATTGGTCGATTGTGCCAGCAAGGTGTAGCAGAATGTCAGCTGTCGGGAAACTACAACAAGCAATAAAAAGTGGATCTCCTTCAGAGTTTCGAAGTTTTACATTTACTCATGTGACTCAGCTATGAGTCTAGGAGAAGGCACAGTGTGCTTAGTGATGTTGAACGTATGGGTACACCCATTTTAAGACAGTAGGACTGGATACCCCAGCACATTGTGTGTGTTAATTAATGTGAACCTTTCTCTGCTGGACTGATCACACCTACCTAAGCAGCCTTGTGTGTAGTGCAGAAGTTATAGTTGTAGCTTAACTGTTGTTATACATAGGATCACTTACTCCATAGCACTGCAGGTCATGTTAGTAAGACTTAGAATTAGTGAATTCATACTCAGTCAACCACATCCCATTACTGTCAGAGTAATGTAACCAATTTTGTGAAAAACCCTTCTGTAACCATGCACCTTCTAAGGTGTAAACACTCCCGTGGACCTTCACTAATGCCTGCTAAACAAAATGTTACATTTCCTGTGTAAGTCAATTCATGGGGCAAAAGCAGTTTGGCAAGCACCATCCAGTGCCAGTGGCCACGAATCTATCCCACTGCCGTCAACGACCACACCAGCCTGCCACCACAACACACTATCCTGTTCTGCTGTTACGTTGGTTTACCTGAATCAACAGTTTGTAAGGCAAGAAAACTCCTAGCCAGTTTCTCCTGTAAACCATGGAATTATATCCCTATATACAACTGATATTCAGGTGACAGCAAATTATTCCTCCCTTAGCTTGTAAGTCAAGTTTTTATGGCAAAGGAGTTTTCGTTTTTCTCAATTGTCACTTTTCAAACATTAAGACTCTACTCCTGTGGAATCAGAAAAGATTTAGAGTCACCAGTTTGAAGGGTGTAGGGAAAATTATTTTAAAATTTTATTTGTCAGCAGCTACAGCTATATTCGAGTTGGTTGCTGTGAAGACTATTTTAAGCTGGTGTATGGTGCCAGCAAGTGATGGTGGCTTCAGTGTGGTTCTCAGGTGTGGATTGCTGACAGAGAGAAGCCCTGGAAAAGTAGTAGTCATAAACTTCAACCAATAGATGTGCAAGGAGGAGTCACATGGGTTTCTTGATATGGGTAGCAGAGTGACAGACATGGATCTCTCCCCACTTTTACACCTGTAGCTTTTGTGACAGACAGCTGTTGCATCAATAGACTGCGTCAAAGGCAGGAATCTAACCTCAGAATGGGAGAACATAATGTTTGAGTTCCCACAAGGATTAGTCCTGGGCCCACCCTTGTTCATATATACTTATCCAACGTATTTAAAAGCCAGCTGAAAAACTGTGTTGTATGTTGATGACACAGTTCAGATAACTGCAGTGAACCACATGTGTGCCTGTTCATCTAGCAGGTTAAATCTTAATTTCATATGCACTTGTGTGATGCAGTTTCAAAAAACTAATGAAGACCTGGTAGAAGCAGAAGTGGAGAGTAGAAGTCATACAGTAGCTGAAACAGTTTGGCTAAAATTCCTCAGGGCCCAGCTGGATAATAAGTTACAATGGACTGAACAGACAGATAAATTAATTGAGAACCTCAGTTGGCACATATTACTCTTAAAAGTCTCCCTAAGTAGGTTGTCCTAAAGATAATAATATTGGTTATTATGCTTATGTTTGCGAGAGATTGATTGCTTCTCACAGGACAGAAATATTGTCACTTGTTGCAATATTCATCTCAAGGTTAAAGGCCTTGTGTCAATATTTGCTTACAAATAATCCCCCCCCCCCCCCCCCGATGGGATCCACCCTGAGCAAAATACCATGTTCAAATTAAGTTTTTACTTCTTGTATGCAGACGTGTTTCACTGATGTTACAGCATGTGGTAACACAAAAAGAAAAGAAAAACTCAAAGATGATGCTATAAAAAAGAAAGATGTCAGTGAAAGAAGAGAAAACCAGGTTTTTCTCAAGGCAGATTGTGAGCAAAACAAATTTATATATTTTTAGCATTAAGAGGTAGTTCTGATTGCCTTTCTGTAAGCTGAGTAGAGATGTAGTGCAAGTGAATTAATTTCCATGCTATGCATGTGTCACCAGGTGTGCAGCTATGTGAGCATATATCGAGTCATTAAATGGTATACAGACCTGTCAATTTTGTGTGCTCCAGTACGTCAATTGACTTAAAAATAAAGTCGATAAATTTAATGACTGCTGAGAATTACAAATTTACTTCAAACTGAAAATAATTTTCAGTACTGCATAAAGAATATTTTCCTGATGTACTGATGTGACATTGAAATACAGGATGTACATAAAGTCCAGGAACACTTTCAATTATTTATTGCACAAGAACTAAACACTGTACAGATGTGATACAGATTGCATTTTGAAGAGAAACTCTGGAAGTTTTTTTTACAAACATTTGGAATGCAAACCATGAGTGACCCGCCAGACGTCAATATGGTAATCGAATTCTTGCCATACCCATCCCAGCATCGCATCGTCGACTGTGGCAGTCGCTTCCCGTATTCTCTCCTGGTGTTCTGCTACATCACATGATAGAGCAATACATATGCCAGATCTTTAATGTGTCCCCATAGAAAAAAGTCACATGGAGTGAGATCTGGTGATCGGTGAGGTCATTTAATGAAACAGCTGTCCCCTTCTGTAGCACTGCCGATCCATCGATGCAGCAGCTCCATGTTCAAGTACCCATGAACTTCACGATGAAAATGGGGTGGAGCCCCATCCTGCTGAAAGATGAATGAAGAATCCAATTGCGTTTGAGGCATCAGCCATTGCTGCAACATGTCCAAGTAGGAGTATCCACTGACAGTGCTCTCGGTGAAGAAGAATTCACTTCACTCACACTGGGATGTCGGCCTCTCTTCGCCGGGCACAAGCAACCCGCCATAACGAATTTGTTGTGCCAGTGGTAAATGGTCTTCCTTGTTGGTGGCTTCTTACTGTACTTGGTTTTAAACATCTGTTGAACAGCTGTGGCACACTTGTTTTTGTCGCTCTCCAACACACAGAAAGCTCGCTCTGCACCTGAACTCGCCATGTTTGTGACTAGCACCGACTATCGGCAAATTACCAAACTACGCTGTGGTGGTATACATGAAAAAACTTTCAGGGTTTCTCTTCAAAATGACATATGTATGATATCTGTACAATGTCTGGTTCTTGTACAATAAATAATTGAAAGTGTTCCCGCACTTTATGTACATCCTGTACATATAAATAATTTACGAGTAAAGGAGACCACTCAGCGAATAATAGTTGTGTCCGGCCACCACAATGTAGGTGTGCACAGGTAGCAATGTAGGTGTGCCAGTGTGCAGAGGCTGATTTTTTTGTGTGTGTGTGTGTGTGTGTGTGTGTGTGTGTGTGGCTATTCGATAAGTGGCCTTCTTTACTTCTGAATACTTACATTCTGCCAGAGCTTTCCACTATAATTGTAATATGTGTTAAAGCCTACTGCCAAACAGTCATAACAACAGTTTTAACAAAAAAAAGTACACTTTATGTCATTCAGAGCCTTCGAGTTGTTTTCAGTTAACAATACAGTTTTCCTCCTATTAATGTACCCTGGAGTGAATAAAGAGTGTAAGTGAAGAATGAATCTTATAATTTTAACAAATATAGTATGTTTGGGCTTGTACATTATGTTGTGAATCACACACACACACACACACACACACACAAATTCATGCAAGTACAACACACACACACACACACACACACACACACACACAACACACGACCACTGTGTCTGGGTGCTGAGGCCTGGCCACTGTCTGTTGCTGCTGAGGCTGGATTGTGTAGAGCAACTGCACCTGATGGGAAAGCAATCTGTGGGTAGTGGAGGTAAAAAGGTGCCTGGGGTGCAGAGGGGGAGGGATATTAGGGAAGGTATGGGGGAAATTGTAGTTAGTGCTGCTTGTGGGAACTTGCAGGGATGTAGTGGGGACAGGATTGCGTTGATAAGTGTAGTTGGGAGTGTAGAAGGGGGTGGAGGGGTAGTGTCACAAAAGGAGAGAAGTAGAGGAGAGGAAGAAAGACTGAGGGATATGGATATACTAGTGGAATAGAAGGCGGTGTAGGGCTGGAGGGGATAGGTAGGTGAAAGTCATGGAACTAGTGAAGGCTGTGGCCAGGGGGTTACAGGAATTTAGGATATATTGCAGGGAGAGTTCCCACTTGTGCAATTCAGAAAAGCTGGTGTTGGTGGAAAGGACCCAGATGGTGCAGGTTGTGAAGCAGTCACTGAAGTGAAGCAGGTTGTGTTCGACAGAATATTGCAACTGAGTGATCCAGCTGTCTCTTGGCCACAGCTTGTCAGTGGCCATTCACATAGACAGCTTTTTGGTTCCCATGTTAAAGTAGAAAGCAGCACAGTGGTTGCAGCTTTGTCCAACAGAAGTATCAGTCCTTTCCAAAGTTCTTACCTTTTCCCAACTCCAAAATTCAATCATGATGGACTTGTTAAGACTCTCTCTCCTTCTCCCAGTCCCTACAATGGTGACACTTTTGCCATTAACCCTACTAATCAGACTCAATCCAAAAACAATGTTGAACTCGGTTCACTCCTCCATCCAACCGTGATCCACCCCACTGCACCCAAATCATCCCCTATTACCATTTCAAACCTTGCTTCAGCATCATTCTCCAAGTCCGTCAACATGGAATCCAACCTTAAATCCACAGAAAAAAATGCAATCCACCACATAAAAACTGAACCTGACCTTATAATATAACCTGTTGAGAAAGGCTCCACCATTGTGGATTTGAACCGCAGTGACTACCTGGCAGAGGATCTCAGCCAGCTGGCAGATTTGTCCACCTACAAACCATGCGACAGTGACCTCTTTCCAGAAATCCAGCAGGATCTACAGTCTCCCCTCAAATTCTTAGGCTCATCCCAGAACCTGTCCCCTGAGTCTCTCTCTCTCTCTCTCTCTCCCTCTCTCTCTCTCCCCCCCCCCCCACCCCCCGCCCCTAAGACTCCCCACATTCCTATCGTCTACATGCTTCCTCAAGTCAACCTCTGGCAACACCAACATTTCAGCAGCTGTCACCCATTCCACACCAAGAAGTCTCTTCCATACAGCCTAGCCACCTGTGGCTGTCGCATTTGTAGTTACAATCACTCCCTCTCCAAATATACCAAGGGTCTCACGAGGTTTTCACAGACTGAAATTACCCACCCAGCCTTGTACAGACACAGATCTCCCATGCCTTGTTTCTCCAGTCACCTACTACCTCCCACATACCCACTGTCCAGCCACAAAGGACAACTCCCCTCCTGACTCAGTACCATTCAACACAGTACTCGAGCAACTGAATCACATTTTGTAGTGCTTCAAGAATTTCCGCATAAATACTAGAACCACTCATCCTTTTACCGTCTTGAACACAAGATATTTTAAAAATAAGTGTCAGGGAACATACATATTGTGGGACGCATGTTTGTGTGTGCAGGCTGGAAAGGAGTCACAAGTATAAGGTAGATGTTACGGTCGAACAGCATTGACAAGTGTTTGCCGGCTCGCACCCGGAAGTCGCATTGGAAGAACAAGGAGTGTTTATGTATCTAATTGTGTTTTCTATCATTGATTATTGTAACGAGAAAAAGAAGAACAGTTGAAAAAATTGTTAATTGTACTTCATGTGTTGGACTTGCTAGAGGCAAGACATGTTCATAAATTACGTGGTTGTAAAAACTACACTATCGTAAATATGTCTAATCAAGTCTAATGCTAGACAAATCGGTTGACTTGCAAACATTTGAATATTTATGTGAGAAGTGGTGAATTTGTTCTGTGTGGAAGTTGAAATATACCAAGACTAAACTAAAAGTATTCTGCCAATATCCACTTATTTCATGAATAGAGAGAGTCTGAAATTCCGTTAACCACCAATATTCTTTGGAGAAGAAGGTTTTGAAGATTGATATAGCCAGCTACCCAGAGAAGAAGATCAGCTGTGCATACCACGTGAGTCAACTGATGTGACAGAGGTGTGAATTTTGCATGCAATCTGATTTCAAACCACAATTCAGGTCGTCCAAAGCATTAGAATTTGCTGCAATTTGCATGAAAATGCTGTGCAATGAAGTGGCTATTTGGGTGCACTTTAATAATTTTTCTTATGTCTTCACCACACTTTTTCCATTTCCAAATGTCTTGACCACACTTTTTCCATTTCCAAAAGCACCAAACACATTTCAACTTTTCGTCATTTTCAGAGGCAGTGTTATGTCACTCACATTGTATCATGTCAACATTCTCAATCACGAGACATGTGCAAACTGCACATTGACATGATACATATCTAATGAACAACTTTTTATGATTGACATAACACTCCTTTTAAAAATGACAAAGTCAAAATTAGTAAGGTGCTTTCGGAAATAGAAAAAATGTGGTAACGATATAAGAAAAATTATTAAAGTGAATTACATTTGTCTGCCAAGGTTTTGATTACCTCTCATCGTGCCCTGAAATGAAGAATATCCTACCCAATATCCTTTACATTCCACCCCACCTCTGCTCCCAACTGCTTGCCTCATGGCTTGTATCCCTGCAGCAGACCTACATGCAAGATCTGTCCTATACATCCTCTGACCCATACCAATCCCGGTCCAAACACAGGCGTCTCCTATCTCCCATCTCAAAGGCAGGGCTACCTGTGAAAGCAATCATGCAATCTACAAATGGAGCTGCTTACTACATGGGCAAGACAACCAACAAGCTGTGTCTGCATAAATGGCCACTGACAAACTGTGGCTAAGAAACAGATGGACCACCCAGTTGCTGAACATGCTGGCCAACACAACATGCTTCACTTCAGTGACTCCTTAACAGCCTGCGCTATATGGACCCTTCCTATCAACATCAGCTTTTCTTAACTACACACTTGGGAACTCTCCCTGCAGTGTATCCTATGTTTCCTTAATTCCTCTTGTCCCAATCTTCATTAGTCGCTGTCCTTCACCCACCTATCCCCTTCTGTGCTCCACTCCAGCACTACACAGCCTTTTGTTCCATCAACACACCCACTAGTCTTTTTTTCTCCTCCTCTACTTCTCTCCCCACTCCCCCCCCCCTCCCCTTTCCAACCTCCTGATGGCACTTAGCAGTGCTGCCCTGTCCCTAGCACATACCTGCATGCTCCTACAAGCTGCAGTACATCTTCCTCCACCCCAGCTTTTTGAATAGAATTACTAGTTTCAGCCATGCAACAGCCATCTTCAGAATCTCCCAGGGAAGTAAAAGGGAGTACATTAATAGCTACTATATTAAGACATTAAAAATAAATGACAGAAATCATAACAAAAATGAAATATACCTCACACACCACTGCGCTGTAACAAGTCATGACATGTTTCAACCAGTTGCACACAGGATGCAAAGAATTCTGGAGGTCATCAATGCATGCATAACATACAAATAATTATATGAAGTTATTAAAATGAAGTTCATTTAAAAGTACATTTCTTTAAAGTATTCAGAGTTGTATATCACAAAGCAAAATTTTTAAAAAAATTTAACCATATGCAAAATGTATTCATAGATAACTTTTAAAGCCGATCAGAATTTAACAATATGTTCAAATAATTAAAATTTATTACAGAAGTCATTCTAAAATTGAATACATTGTGTTGTCTGTAAAATTAATCTTATAAATAAAGAAGACAGAATAAACTTCGAGAGCATACATATTGACCTATTTCTCATATTCCAGATATTTTTTTGAGTAGAATAGTAAGTAATAAAATTGAAAATGAAACAGGATCAGACATAAAGTAACAATAGGAAGTAAATTGCAAAATAATTTCAATAAAATAAATAACAGATAGTATAATTAATAGTGGGAAGGTAGCAGTTGTCACCAGATGGTACAGGTTACACTTAGTTTCATGTTACTTTCTACTGGCTACAGCTCTTGTTGTGCTATTCAAGGTAGCACACATTCCTGCAGGGAGCAGAGCACTTCCCCATGTGCCGTGTGACCACAAAGCTCTGTAAACGATAGCAGCATTGTTGACCCCTGCAAGCCTTCACCGGTGCATGATAACACTTCTCAAATGTCAGAAAATAAGTTCTTCAAGGATTTCAAAAGAAAAGTTTTGATTGAAGACACGTTGCTCAGTAAGAACATAATCAGAATTCTGTCTCTTACTACCAATTTCAAGTTCCTCCAAAGCACATAGCACATAATTTGAAGATATCAAACACACCCAAAAGTAGATACCTCACCATTTTGAAAGAACTTGAATTTTTTTGTTATTCCACTGCATATCACTACCCAATGCCTTCCCCACACAAACAAACAAATTTGTCAAAAGCCTAGTACTCAAATGTGGAGAATCTCTGACCAGTTAGCGTGGGTTGCCAAGTCCGATTCTCAGAAGTGTGAGGCACGAGACTCGGCACTGCGGTCTGTGACCAGACAGAGATATGACTGGACCAGCAGAACTGCACCATACCTTCTGACACTTCATTTGCAGCAAGTTCTTGCTCAGTGTGGAGCCATCTGGTCTGCAGGATTTTTAATGTCTGCCAGCCTTTTCTCACACAGTGGCTTGTATCACACAATTTCAAACTATCAAAAATGACCCGTTACCAGCTAATTTTGACATTAGTTCTCATACACTGAATGAAATACAGTAAAGCTCCTGGGGGGGGGGGGGGGGGGGGGGGGACTTTCAAAATAACAAGTTAAATGGAGTCGACACGCTGATAATCACACAGGTCAGTGTGGTGTGTTAAATGAGTATTTCTGATTTTGTCCATGGAGACAAAAATTTTCCCTTACTTTGCCTATTTCCACTCCATGCTGAATTACAGAATTAATTCTGGGGCAGTGCACCCACAGTGAATACAGTGTTGGGTCAGCAAAAGTGAGCAGTAATAATCCTGTGTAAACTAGGTAAGCCTTTTTAAGACTTCTGCAATACATTTATTCCTTAAACAGTTTTTGTTGCTAACAACAGAAATCAGGCACACTGCCTCCTCATCAACAGTTCACAGTGGAATGTGTATATGAGTCATTGCATCACCAACTTCCCATAAGACTTCACACAAGCACTGAAAAATATAGTGGAACATCATGCAACACGGGTAGATCTCAGTCAGTTTCAATGTTTTCTAAGTGAGACTGCAACCACAATCATTGGGCAAATATTTGTAAACAGAAAAGGAAGGTTCAGCATTGACAGACCCACAATATGTTACATTGTTTTTAAATAGTAATTTAAATTCTCATTTCTTGCCACATCCTCCACAACAGAACATAGAATTTTTCGCTGAACTTTGGCCGAGCTTCTATTTTCTGATATCTTCAAGGGCATTGTTCATGTCTGTCAAAATGATTCACTGTTTTTTTATCTCAAAACACTTCTCTGCCAGTTTCCTCATGGCTGCTGTCAGGAAGATCATCTTGCAGTTCTTGTTTGCTTGATAGTTCTTTAACCTTTCTTACAGCAGAAAAATCATCTGGCAAAACATTTAAAAATCTGCATACAGTTTAGAAATTATTACACATAAACACCACAGTTTTCAGCTAAGTGCAAGATTTAGTGATGGTAGAGGAATATGTTGGATAAAGACCTGTAATTTGCATGGAGTTTTGTTCTGTGGAAAGAGGTTTGCTTTTTCTTTCTTTCTTCAAAATTTTCTCAATGCAAGGTACAAATTCATTCATATGAGCATTTCTCTTTTACTGCCTTAAAAAAGAAAAACTTCAGATTGATAAATCCAAGACATCTGTACGAAGCTTGATCCACAAACACAAATGCTACACTTTAAAACACCCACTTCACCCTGAATACTGCCACTGACACTGCTTAATAATTTCATTGAGTCTCTTCTGTCTTTCTTTTTGATTTTGGAATCTTAGGTACAGACAACAAGGAGAAATTAAACAAGCAGAGCACCGCAAGTCGCACAATAAACTACTGGGTCATCAGTCGCTTTATTTCATGAGAGAAACATGTAAAGAGGTAAAAAGTGAAAAAAGAGGGGACTTGGCTGCTCCAATTATATAAGCAAGTCAGAGAATTTGAAAAACGGCATGACAGTAGCTGTAGCATGACAGGTAAAACAAAACAGAGATAACCCAGGCAGCATCTTGCACAAGAGGGTCTAAAGGCACAACAAGGTAGGGAGGAAGAAAGTAGCCTGTGGTTGCATGGGGGGTGCCCGCTGCGGGGCGAGGCACTTGATTCCACAACCACCCCTAACACTGAAAAGAGTATTATAGTTTAGTGTAAAATCCACTCTCCCTCAGAAAATTCAACACTTTGGTAGTGGCTGCCTCATCATCTGCGAACATTTACGGTAGTGAGGTAAGCAAGCTGAGAGCGTGCCGCAGATCAGCCAACAGGACATACTCAACAAGAACATGTGCTATTGACAATAGACTACCGCAGCTGCAGTGAAGGGGCCCTCCGGACGCAGAAGAAACTCATGGGCTAGTCTATGTGGCCGATGCATGGTCGGCACAACAATACTTTCTGCAAGGCCTGGAAAGATGTATGCCACACCTTAGTGGACCCTTTAATTGCTCTCAATTTGTTTTGGGTCATGGTAGCCTGCCAGTCCAATTTCCGGAGCCTCAAATTATTGTATCGAAGTTGTAATTGTAAGTCAGGGCCTGGTATTCCAACGTCAAGTTGATCTGCTGTAGTTGCGTCTTTAGCTAGATGTTAGGCAAGTTTATTTCCTAGAACACCTATATGGCTCAGTGTCCAGATGAGGGTCACTGTCTTTGCAGAGTGTAGAGGTCAACCAGTAGGTCCTGCATGTTGGTGACCAAAAGATTTTTGGGAAAGCAAAGAGATATGTCTTTTAAGCAACTCCAGATCAGAGACTTTGTCGTCCCAGGGATTTAATGCACTGCAAAACCTGAGATATGGCAACCAGTTCTGCAGAGTAGGCACTCAGCAGAGTGTGCTTCTCGTGTCCACTTGCATGTGCAGAAGCTTAACCAACCCTGTTGTTGGAGAGGTCCACTTGTATCACAAGAGAAGAGACATGTCCCGAGAGTATCGAGAGCGAGCTCTAGAAACACAGAAGAAAAGAGGCTGTTGGAGGTCCTTCAGTAGAGTAGCGATTTGGATCCCAGATGGACTACCCAGTTTTTGGTGATGAGCAAGTAGTATGAACTGTTGGTTGTGGAACAGTGTTGAGTGATAGGGGTGAGTAGGCTGTACCAGGGGCCCAGTCCATTCTGCATAAACACAGCCCTCACATTATGGAGCCACCACCAACTTTCACAGTGCCTTTTTGACATCTTGAGTCAAAGGCTTTATGAGGTCTGTGACACACTCTAATCCTATCATCAGCTCTTGCCAACTGAAATCAGGACTCATCTGACCAGGACACCGTTTTCCAGTCGTCTACAGTCTAACAGATGTGGTCACGAGTCCAGATGAGGCACTGAAGGCAATGTGCTGTTAGCAAAGGCACTTGCGTTGTTTGTCTGCTGCTATAACCCATTAATGCCAAATTTCAACGTACTGTCCTAATGGATATGTTTGTTTATGTCCCACATTGATTTCTGCAGTTATTTCACAAAGTGTTGCTTGTCTGTTAGCACTTACAATTCTATACAAACACCGCTGTTCTCAGTCATTATATGCAGGCCGCCATGTGTATGTGTGCAAATATCCCATGACTTTTGTCATTCAGTGTATTAAAGCACAATGTGAAAAGTGAGTGAAACATCATACATAGGTATGGAGTCACCTACCTAATCTATAAGACAATGTGAAGGTGAATCATTACGACAGTTGCACTGTTAAGGAAGAGAACTAGGACACAAAGTAGCAGTACTTGAGAGTATTAATATTTAAGACTTACATGCAATTATTATAATCCCATAAAAATGACAAAGATACGTTCCCAGAAGTCATGTGTAGTTATAGAACAAACATACAAGGTGTGGTGAAAAGTATTGGGAATTTTCTAACTTCACAAGGTTTATACATTTGATTTTCAAAACTTTTTTATCTTGTTGGTTCGCTTGCTCCTGATGTTTGTTTGCATTTTCAGCTGCTTTGAATATTAAGTTTACTGTTGACAGTCTAACAGGTTACATGGATTTGTGAGTGCTCACCGAATTTTTATTTTCGAAAAAGATGGATCAAAGAAATTGCATTAAATTCTGCTTGAAAAATGGAATAAAGTGCAAACCGCATTCAAAATGTTGGCTGTGACTTTTGGTAAATCTACTACATGTAAGACAAAAGTTTTGAGTGGTGTAAACATTTCAAAGAGGGTTGAGAAGATGCTGAAGACAATGACCACCCTGGATGCCCTAGCACGTCAATTAGTGACAGCAATAAGCAAGAAATAAAGAAAATAGTTCTGGAAAATCACCAAAATCAGAGAGGTTGCTGATAATGTTGGCATAACCTCTGGCTCATGCCAAGCAATTTTTTCAGATGTTTTGGGCATTAAACATGAGCAGCAAAGTCTGATATGAAATTGTTGAATTTCAACCAAAACCAACTTTGCATAGACATCACCCAGGAATTGGTGAATGAAGTTGACAATCATCCAGAACTTCTAAAGAAGGTTGTCATAAGTGATGAAACAAGGGTATAAAAGTATGATGTCGAAACCAAGGCCCAATCATCCCAATGGATACTGCCTGAAGAGCTAAGACAGAAAAAAATTCGACATGTTCGATCACATGTGAAGATTCTTCTCACTGTTTTCTTCGAGTATAATGGGACAGTGCATCATGAGTTCATCCCTTATGGTCATACAGTTAATAAGGAATACTACCAGGAAATTGTGCACCGTCTGAATGAAGCAATCCGAAGGAAACAACCAGTATTGTCATAAGGTTACCCTCCATTCAGAGGCTGTTGCACGCAGCAACTGTTATTTTGATTTGCAAATAATAATAGATTTCAGCCTTCAGTCATCCTTTGGAATATTTATTGGCAGATCTAGATTTCAGCTAGCATTCTCGATCACTGCCCTTTTTCGGTCAATGCATGTAATGCCTGTTGGTCTGGCTTTGTATACAGTTCATGGAATACTGCATTGAGAATGGCTAGTTGCTAGCCGAAATCTAGATCTGCCAATAAATATTCCAAAGGACAACTGATAGCTGAAATATATTATTTACAAACCAGAATTGTGTAAAAACCACTCAGGAAAATTGCATCACAATATTGCTAGCACTCACACCTCAATGCTTGCTCACAGTTTTTTAGCCAAAAATAAGACCATTACGTTGCCTCAGTTACCGTATTCGCTGAACATGGCCCTTTGTGACTTCTTTCTATTCCCAAAGTTGAAGAGAAGCATGAGGACATTGTTTTGCCACCACTGATGAGATAAAAACAGAATCATGAAGAAACTGGACACTAATGAAAAGTGAATACCAGAAGTGTTTCTAGTAATGGAAAAAGCACTGACACAGATATCTTCTATCTAAGGAGGAATTACTTTGAAGGAGATGAATGAAGTTGACAAAAAATAAAGATTCTTTAAGAAAAACAAAAATTCTCATACTTTTATGATCACACCTCATACAGCATACCAAACACTATAAAATAACAAATGTATTCAACACAAAATCAAACCTCATGTTGTAGGAGTGGGGAACCAATAAGAGAGTCCACGTAAAAACGGAAGGGATCAGGCCTTGGGTCAGCACAGCGAATAAACTTTTTATTAGAAGAACTCTTATGATTAAAATAGATATGTTAAAACACACCTATATAACCCGCCTATATAGATCATCAGGCACAGGAAAGATTTTTTTATCTTTTTTTTTGTACATGGTTAGCCAAATAACCTAACTTATAAACATCAAAAACAGTTGACAAATGACAGAAATAAAGTAAATCCCACAGATAGAAACGTATATAGATACAATCCCAGAAACATGACCATAATTTCATGTACATGAAGAAATCCTGTGGTGTAAAGGCCATTGGGTTAAATAATTACATAAAAATAGTACCATGCAGGCTTCATTAGCAATATTGGTCAATAGTGTAACATAACATTAAAATGAAATAGGTTACAGTATACAAATACAGTGACATAAACTGAACATACAACAGTACATCAGCCAAGGGCCAGTGAGGGAAGCTGAGGTTGGATAATGGGCGGAGAGAGGGGGAACAGTGGGATCTGTTGATGAGCATCTATTTAGTAAAACGGAAATGTGGTTACACAACCCACACAGTGTAAACCCACTACAGTCTTATTGGTTTTATTTTACAAAATACACAGTCAAAACCTCAGCAAAAATGTGTATCATTTACAAAGAATTCATACTGAAACAGGTCAACTGTTACTGATTCATCACTTCATAAATATTTTTATAGAACCACAGTCGCATTCTTCCTAACTGTTCATTTACATTTTTGTGGGGCCCTTATATCAGTGTATATGGATTTCAGGTTCCTCTAGAATATCAAGTTTAGCCTTTCTGTCCTACATGCAAAATTTTTAGATGTCCAAAATGACACGGTTCCCATTTTTAATGAGCAAACTGATGGCACTACTATTTTTGTACATGTTACCTAAACTGGTTTCAAAGCCCCCCCCCCCCCCCCCCCCTCCGCCCCACGCGACACTGTCAGCCCTATATAAGCACAATCAATAAAACCACATGTGATGTTATAGACACATGGTTTTTTAAATTTATTTTTCTTTCCTTCCGAGTCCATGACAAAAAAAGAACACAGTTGATTATTTGTTTGGTAGTGAATATTAACACTTGCTTGTTTGAAGACGTTACTTATTTTTTCAGATACTGGAGCATAGCAGGGTAACAAGGTGAATTTTATTTTGTTATTTCTAGGTAAAATTGCTATGTTTGTCTTAACCTCCTCAAGAATTTTCTCCCTTTTCCGAATTGTTTTCTCTGGATAATCATTTGCCAGTGCCATCTGCACAATGATATCTATCTCCTCTTCAAAGGCACCATCATGAAATTGTAATTTTACAACTCTATTAAAAATTGCTCGGAAGTATGCCCACCTTAGCACGTGTAGGTGATTCAAGCCGAAACTAATGATTAAATCTATGGTCATTGGTTTCTGATAACTACTAGTTACTAGTTGAGAAACCTCCATCTTTAGTGTCAGATCCAGCTCCACTGTGAACTGAAGATTTGATTGAATACGCAGTGCAGCTCTTGATGTCATTCTCAACCCCTTGGTATATTAGACAGATTTCATACCTGAGACAGGTGTTATCTATATAATCACAGTACAAAATAATATTACTATTGAGGTTAGGGTTCAATGCAAAGAATTTGTTTTGCAGATCACTGACAAAAATGTCTACTAGAATGCCTGAGAGAGGACTATCTTTTGATAGACAAGGTCATAAGCATCAATTATCATTGTCCATAATTAAAGTTATAAATATGAAATGTGAAGAAAACAAAGGTAAACAAGAAGAAGATCATTCAAAAGCATTTGAAGAAAATTGTAATATTACAAATGTATTTTTTGAAGAAGGATTTGCACTAGGTTTAGTTAAAGCAGCAGAAAATTGGTACATAATTTTAAAAAAGTTCTAGTGAAGAAGATCCTGGTGTAGGTCCATCTGGATGTAATTTATGTCCAATAAAACAATGTAATACAGCAGAAGATATAAACAGAGATCGTCTATTTACAAGCTACAACCACTGCTCCTAAGAAGAGTAGTGCATATCATGTTGGTGGTGATAGCAGAAGTGGGGGTGCCGCATTAAGTGATTCTGGAAAGTTTTTTATGTGGGAATCTGTTAATCAAATTAAAAGTGGTGATATTAACTTTATTAATATTCATTTCTTTCACATGTGGGAATATGGATACTGTTTGAATGATGTTACCAAAACGCTAAGCAAACTTATGCTGCAAAACATTTAAGTACATCAGGTGCCCAATGGTACTCTAATTATTTAGCTCAATTTTTGTGTCCAGGTCAATCTGCATCTCTAACTCCTCATTGTTAAGTAATAAGAATAAAACTACATACTGTTCCTGTAGGTTTAGAAGCTTCATTTACTACAGCTAGTACTTTATCTAATCCTGTCAGTACTGATAATGTTCCTTTCATTATGTTTTATGATGTAAAAGTAGGACCTATAAAACAAACTCTTAACACTCACGGGTATGCTGAATTAGAATACTTATTTCTCTAGCTCTATTGTTATGCCTGGTAGATGTAATAATATAGGTGAAGGTGGAACATTAGGTGTTACTAATCAAACAATGAAACCTGTATCATATAGTGTCACAACATTTACAAATGATCAAGATATTGAAAAATCTGGCTTTATTGGTAAATTAAATGAAACTCATCCTGGTCCTTGTATTTCATCATTTACTTTAAGTATAAATCCTGTACCTAATGATGCTCCTGGTGATACAAATTCATAAGCAAATTGTAAAATGATTTGTCAATTAACTACAAAATTTGTAATTGATTGCACCTTCCCACACTCTGGACCCACATTAATCTTCTGGTAATTGACTCAAGTCATGTTCTTAATACAAAGCTCACTGGTTTCCTTAAAAGAAAACTAATGGAGGTCTTTATTTTTACATGGTCCCATTCTTTGAAAAACAGTTACGACTTGGCTAATATTGTTAGAGTGTTTATCATCCATCCAGAATGCGACACTGGCATTGTTAGACATCCAACATTTGTACACTAACATCCCCATTGAGGAAATGGTGGAAATTATTAGGAAAAATTTAATTATTAAAATAAAAATGAGCATTGGAGAAATTAGAGTATTACTGTATTTAGTATAGTTCTGACTGTTGTTCAGTTACTTTTCCTGTAAGGGCAAGTTGTTTCATCAAAAGGATGGGGTAGCAAAGGGTAGTTCTCTCACAGGTAATCTAACAGACATTTTTGTTTGTACCGATAGAGGTACTCAAGGTACCCTCCACCACACACCATCAGGCTGGCTTGCGGAGTATGGATGTAAATGTGGATGTAGATGTAGAACCCCAGTCTCAAATTTTGTACTGTAGGTAACACCCATAATTTTTCCAGAGGGCATGCAGCTCTACTGTATGGTTAAATGATGGTGTCATCTTGGGTAAGATATTACGGAGGTAAAATAGTCACCCATTCACATCTCCAGGCAGGGACTACTCAGGAGGATGTTATCATCAGGAGAAACAAAACTGTCATTCTACAGAATGGAGTGTGGAATGTTAGATCCCTTAATCAGGCAAGTTGGTTTGAAAATTTGAAGAGGCAAATGGATAGGTTGAAGTCAGATATAATAGGAATTAGCGACATCTGGTGGCAGGAGGAACAGGACTTCTGGCCATGTGAACACCGAGTTATAAATACAAAATCAAGTAGTACAAGTTTATATGCCAACTAGCTCTGCAGAAAGTGAAGAGGACGAATAAGTACATGATGAGATAAAAGAATTTATTCAGACAGTTAAAGAGATGAAATGTAATTGTGAAGGGGGACTGGAACTCAATAGTAGGAAAAGGAAGAGAAGGAAAAATAGCAGGTGAATATTGACTCGGGGGAAAGGAATGAAAGAGGAAGCCGCCTGGTAGAATTTCCCACAGCGCATAATTTAATCGTCACTAACATTTGGTTTAAGAATCATAAAAGACTGTATACATGGAAGACACCTGGTGACACTGAAGGTTTCAGAACGATTACGTAACGGTAAGGCAGAGATCTAGGAACCACATTTTAAATTGTAAGATATCTCCAGGGGCAGTTGTGGACTCTGACCACAATTTATTGGTTATGAACAGCAGATTAAAACTGAAGAAACTGCAAAAAGTTAGGAATTTAAAGATATGGGACCTGGATAAACTGAAAGAATCAAAGGTTGTTGCGAGTTTCAGAGGGAGCATTAGGCAACGGTTGGCTAGAAGAGTGGAAAGAAATACAGTAGAAGACGAATGGGTAGCTTTAGGAAATGAAATAGTGAAGGCAGCAGAGGCTCAAATAGGTAAAAAGACAAGGCCTAGTAGAAATTCTCGGATAACACATGAGATATTGAATTTAACTGATGAAAGGAGAAAATATAAAAATGCACCAAATGAAGTAGGTGAAAGGGAACACAAACATAAAAAATGAGACTGACAGGAAGTGCAAAAAGGCTAAGCAAGAATGGCTAGAAGCAATTTCACTAGGGGAAAAGTCAATACCACCTACAGGAGAATTAAAGAGGCCTTTGGGAAAATGAGAAGCAGCAGTATGAATATCAATTGCCCGGATGGGAAACCAGTACTGACAAAAGAAGGGAAAGGTGGAAGGAGTATATAGATGGTCTATACAAGGGACATAAACTAGAAAGTAATATTACAGACAGGGAAGTGGACACAGATGAAAATAAGATGGGATGTATGATACTGGGAGAAGAATTTGACATAGCACTGAAAGATCTACGAGGTGGAATCCAAAATTTTTGGGGCTGGTGCTGCCATCTGGAAAGTAGGAGTAATAGATCTGTGCACCACTAGGTGGCGAGAGCTGCATATCTGAAGAGTCAGTATGCGGAGTAGCCTTCAGCTGGAAGGACGTGTTGTGTGTCCACAGTGATTTCCGTAATACTCTGTGTTTGGTGTGTGGCGATTTTACGATGGATCTGCGAACAGAACAGCGCGTCTGTATCAAATTCTGTGCGACTCTCGGGAAAAGTGCTATGGAGACCCTTGCAATGATTCAACAAGTTTGGGGGACAGAGCATGAGCCGTACACATGTGTTTGAGAAGCATGCTCAGTTCAGGGCTGGCCATACAAATGTCGAAGATGATGCTCACATTGAAGGCTCGTTAGCCGCACAACACCAGACATTGTTGTCAAACTTCAACAATTGGTTCATACATATCGACATCAAACCATTCAAGACCTTACAGGTGAAGTGGGTATTGGTCATCGGACATGTCAACAAATGTTGACTGACGAATTGGGCATGCATTGTGTCGCCGTAAAATTTGTGCCAAGGATCTCGACTGCCGATCAGAAGGCACATCACGAAGTGTGCATGGACCTTCATCAGACCGCACCTGATGATCCAACCTTCTTGTCACACGTTATCACCGGCAACGAGAGCTGGATTTAAGGTTATTACCCAGAGACAAAGCAACAATCGTCCCAGTGGAAGAGCCCGGGCTCTCCAAGACCCAAAAAAACGAGACAAGTGAAGAGCAACATGAAGAGCATGATCATCGTTTTCTTTGATACCAAGGGAATTGTGCAAAAGGAATTCATCCCACCCAACCAAACAGTGAATTTCATGTACTACTGTGACGTTTTGCGATGGCTCCATGAAAATGTGCAGCAACGACGGCCCGAACTTTGGCATCAAGGGAACTGGCTGCTGCATCATGACAACATGCCCTGTCACATGTCCTTGCTCACTAAGACCTTTTGGGCAAAAAACAACATGGCAGTGTACAACTGAAACTCAAGTTGAAAGGCCGTCGGTTCGACACTCTAGAGAGGATTCAAGAAGCTTCACTGACAGTGATAAACACCCTCAAAGTACAGGACTTCCAGGAAACATTTGACAAGTGGCAGAGGTGCTGGGACCAGTGTGTACATGCAGATGGGAACTACTTCGAGGGTGATGGTGGCCATTAGCCTAAATGTAAGGTTTTCAACAGATGGCAGCACCAGTCCTGAAAATTTCGGATAGCACCTCGAAAGAAGGCCCCAAGAGTAGACAACATTCCTTGGGAGAGCTAGCCTTGGGAGAGCCAGCCATGACAAAACTCTTCCATCTGGTGTGCAGGATGTATGAGATAGGTGAAGTACTCCCAGACTATACGAAGAATGTGACAATTCCAATTCCAAAGAAAGCAGTTTATGACAGGTGTGAAAAATTAAATGAACTGTGAGTTTAACAAGTCATGGTTGCAAAATACTAACACGAATTCTTTACAGAATAATGGAAATATTGGTAGAAGCTGACCTCAGGGCAGATCAGTTTGGATTATGGAGAAATGTAGGAACACAAGGCAATACTGACCCTATGACTTATCTTAGAAGATAGTTTAAGGAAAGGCAAACTGACATTTATACCATTGGCAGACTCAGAGAAAGTTTTTGACAATGCTGACTCAAATATTCTCCTTGAAATTCTGAAGGTAGCAGGGATAAAATACATGGAGTGATAGGTTCTTTACAACTTGTACAGAGACCAGACAGCAGTTGTAATAGTCAAGGGGCATGAAAGGGAAGCAGTGGTTGAGAAGGGAGTGAGACAGGGGTGTAGCCTATCCCCAATGTTATTTAAGCTATACACTGAACAAGCAGTGAAGGAAACAAAAGAAAAAATTTGAATAAGAATTACAGTTCAGGGAAAAGAAATAAAAACCTTGAGGTTTGCCAATGACATTGCAATTCCATCAGACAGCAAAGGACCTGCAAGAGCAGTTGAACAGAATGGACATTGTCTCAAAATAAGGATATAAAACGGACATAAAAAAGCAAAATAAAGATAATGGAATGTAGTCAAATTAGATGAGGTGGTGGTAAGGGAATCAGATTAGGAAATGAGACACTTACAAGATGAGTTCTGCTATTTGCAGCAAAATAACTGATGATGGCCACAGTAGAGAGGATACAAAATGTAGACTGTCAATGGCAAGAAAAGCATGTCTGAAGAAGAGAGAGAGATGGGTAGATCACGTAATTAATGAGTAAGTACTGAATAGAATTGTGGAAACAAGAAATTTGTGGCACAACTTGACCCAAAGAAGGGATCAGTTGATAGGACACATTCTGAGGCATCAAGAGATCACCAATTTAGCATTGGAGGGAAGTGTGGATAAAAATCATAGAGAGAGACCAAGAGATGCATATAGTAAACAGATTCATGAGGATGTAGGCTGCAGTAGTTATCTGGAGATGTAGAGGTTCGCACAGGGTGGAGTAACATTGAGATATGCATCAAACCAGTCTTAGGATTGAAGACCACAACAGCAGCAATGTAACTGTGTAGATGATATCATGTAATATACCAAGGAGATAAGAATGACAGTAAGAGCTTCATTGAGTTATTTAACCAGATGCATGAGAATAATACAGTTCACAGTGGAGCTAGAGGAAAGCTTGTCACTATATTTCCTGTACCTGACTCCTGAGTTCTCAACTCTTAACTATTATTTATCAGAAACCAATGAACACAGATTTAATCATTAGTGTCAATTTACTAGCTATATTACAACTTTGCTAACCATGAAAAAAATAAATAAATAAAACCTGTGCCTGATATTGTATACAAGTGGGTTATGAAGGTGTGTTTTAATATATCTATTTTAATCATAAGTGTTTTGTAATAAAAAGTTTATTAACTGGACTCCGCTATTGGCTCCTGTCCCATAAAACATTAGATTAATTTTGTGTTGTTATTTTTGGTGTTTGATATCCTGTATATTTGCTTTGTAACTCTACCTAAATTCCATGTCATTTCTTCGGCATTTTCATAGGATTATAATAACTGTTGTTACTGTTGTTGTTGCCGTCGTCTTCAGTCCAGTGACTGGTTTGATGCAACTCTCCATGCTACTCTATCCTGTGCAAGCTTAGTCATCTCCAAGTACCTACTGCAACCTACATCCTTCTGAATCGGCTTAGTGTATTTGTCTCTTGGTATCCCTCTATGATTTTTTTACCCTCCACACTGCCCTCCAATACAACATTGGTGATCCCTTGATGCCTCAGAACATGTCCTACCAACCAATCCCTTCTTCTAGTCAAGCTGTGCCACAAATTACTCTTCTCCCCAATTCTATTCAGTGCCTCCTCGTTAGTTACATAATCTACCCATTTAATCTTCAGCATTCTTCTGTAGCACCACATTTCGAAAGCTTCTAGCCTCTTCTTGTCTAAACCTTTTATCGTTCATGTTTCACTTACACTCCATACAAATACTTTCAGAAAAGACTTCCTGGCACTTAAACCAATACTCGATGTTAACAAATCTCTCTTCTTCAAGAACGCTTTCCTTGCCATTGCCAGCCTACATTTCATATCCTCTCTACTTCGACCATCATCAGTTATTTTGCTCCCCAAATAGCAAAACTCATCTCCTACTGTTTCATTTACACTCCATACAAATACTTTTAGAAAAGACTTCCTGAAACTCAAATCTATACTCAATGTTAACAAGTTTCTCTTCTTCAGAAACGCCTTCCTTGACATTGCCAGCCTACATTTCATATCCTCTCTACTTTGATTATCGTCATCTCTTCCAGGTCCTTTGCTGACTCTGACAGAATTACAATGTCATCGGCAAACCTCAAACTTTTTATTTCTTCTCCATGGATTTTAATTCCCACTCCAAATTTTTCTTTTGTTTCCTTTACTGCTTGCTCAATATATAGACTGAACGACATCAGGGATAGGCTACAACCCTGTCTCACTCCCTTCCCAACCACTGCTTCCCTTTCATGCCCTTCAACTCTTATAACTGCCATCTGGTTTCTGTACAAATTGTAAATAGCCTTTCACTCCCTGTATTTGACCCCTGCCAACTTCAGAATTTGAAAGAGAGTATAACAGTCAACACTGACAAAAGCTTTCTCTAAGTCTACAAATGCCAGAAACTTAGGTTTGCCTTTCCTTAATCTATCTTCTAGAAGATAAGTTGTAGGGTCAGTATCACCTCACGTGTTCCAATATTTCTACGGAATCCAAACTGATCTTCCCCAAAGTCTGTTTCTACCAGTTTTTCCACTTGTCTGTACAGAACTTGTGTTAGTGTTTTGCAGCCATGACTTATTAAACTGATAGTTCGGTAATTTTCACACCTGTCAACACCTGCTTTCTTTGGGATTGGATTTATTATATTCTTCCTGAAGGCTGAGGGTATTTCGCCTGTCTCAGACATCTTGCTCTTGCTGTCAGTAGTTATAATGGAATGTTGTCTACTCCCGGGGCTTTGTTTCGACTTAAGTCTTTCATTGCTCTGTCAAACTCTTCATGCAGTATCATTTCTCCCATTTCACCTTCATCTATGTCCTCTTCCATCTCCATAATATTGCCCTCAAGTACATTGCCCTTGCATAGACCCTCTATATACCCATTCTACCTTTCTGCTTTCCCTTCTTTGCTTATTACTGAGCTCTTGATATTCGTACAAGTGGTTCTCTTTCTCCAAAGATCTCTCTAACTTTCCTATAGGCAATCTCTGTCTTACCCCCTAGTGATATATGCCTCTACATCCTTACACTTATCCTCTATCCATCTATGCTTAGCCATTTTGCATTTCCTCTCAAACTCATTTCTGAGACTTTTGTATTCATTTTTGCCTGCTTGATTTACTGCATTTTTATATTTTCTCCTTTTATCAATTAAATTCAGTATCTCTTCTGTTACCCAAAGGATTTCTACTAGCCCTCATCTTTTTACATACTTGATACTCTGCTGCCTTCACCATTTCATCTCTCAAAGCTACCTATTCTTTTTCTACTGTATTTCTTTCCCCCGTGCTTGTCAATCGTTCTCTAATGCTCCCCCTTAACACTCTCTAGAATCTCTGGTTCTTTCAGTTTATCCAGGTCCCATCTTCTTAAATTCCCACCTTTTTGCAGTTTCTTCAATTTTAATCTACAATTCATAACCAATAGATTGTGGCCGGAGTCAACATCTGGCCCTGGAAATGTCTTACAATTTAAAACCTGGTTCCTAAATCTCTGTCTTACCATTATATAATCAATCTGAAACCTTCCATGATCTCCAACCCTCTTCCATGTATACCGTCTTCTTTCACGATTCTTAAACCAAGAGTTAGCTATGATTAACTTATGCTCTGTGCAAAATTCTACCAGGAGGCTTCATCTTTCATTCCTTATCCCCATTTCATATTCACCTACTACTTTTTCTTCTCTTCCCTATCCTACTATTGAATTCCAGTCCCCCATGACTATTAAATTTTCATCTCCCTTCACTACCTGAATGATTTCTTTCATCTCATCATACATTTCTTCAATCTCTTTGTTCTCTGCAGAGCTAGTTGGCATATATAGTTGTTCTACCACGGTAGGCGCGGGATTCATGTCTATCTTGGCTACAATGATGCTTTGACTATGCTGTTCGTAGTGGCTTACCCATGCTCCAATTTTTTTACTCATTATTAAACCTACTCCTGCATTACCCCTATTTGATTTTGTATGTATAAACATGTATTCACCTGACCAGAAGTCTTGTTCCTCCTGCCATCGAACTTCACTATTTCCCACTATATTTAACTTTAATCTATCAATTTCCCTTTTTAAATTTTTAACCTACCTGCCTAATTAAGGGATCTGACATTCCACACTCCAATCTGCAGAATGTCAGTTTAGTTTCTCCTGATAATGACATCCCCCTAAGTAGTCCCCACCTAGAGATCCGAATGGGGGACTATTTCACCTCTGGAATACTTTACCCAAGAGGATGCCATCATCACTTAACCGAACAGTAAAGCTGCATGCCTTCAGGAAAAATTATGGCTGTAGTTTCCCCTTGCGTTCAGTTGTTCACAGTACCACCACAGCAAGACCATTTTGGTTAATGTTACAAGGCCAGATCAGTCAATCATCGAGACTGTTGCCCCTGCAACTAATGAAAAGGCTGCTGCCCCTCTTCAGGAACCACACATTTGTCTGGCCTCTCAACAGATACCCCTCCGTTGTGGTTGCACCTACAAGTATCTGTATCCCTGAGGCATGCAAGCCTCCCCATCAATGGGAAGTTCCATGGTTCATGGGGGGATGTGTGGAGGGGGGAGGGGGGGGGGTAATAACTGTATTTAAGTCAAATATTAATGCTCACCCCTACTGCCACCTGCTGGTCTAGCTGTCTCCCTGAATCATGCAACTGCTGTAATGATTCAGTTTTGCATTGTCTTATTGATAATATAGATGACTCCATACCTATGTGTAACGTTTCATGTTAATATATTTCCTGTTTGTTTTTAGTGGTTATGCTCCATGTATTATTTGTGGTTCTTTACAGAGTTTATCAGGCTAATCTGATGATGATGTAAAATCGAAATGTGTTACTATAGACTTCTATGTATTTTTATAGAATCAATAATAGCACTGATACAAACTTCCAAATTACATGGAAATGGGGGCATACTTCATAGCTCACTTCATGTCACACCTGTTAGGTCATGAACCTTTACAATATCGGCTGAAGAGAAGGTGGCTAACATCTGGGATCAAAACATCTTGTACTAGGAAGGAAGAGTCATAATAAATGCAAACGTCTAGTTCTGATCAAGACTTAATAATGCTACAAGCAATATTGCAAAATTCTTTAGTGAGTCATCAAAAAGGCAAGATCATGAACTATGCACAAACTATTCAAAAGTCCAAGAACAAGGCAAGGACAATTTGGAGCATTATTAGGTATGAAGCAAATAAACTCACTAATCCAAATGATATCGAACTCTTAGGCGAAAGCACTGGCTAGACACATTGCACGAAATTCAAATCATTGGCTATTAAATTCAATGAACTCGTCCTAACAGCAACTGACAATGCAGGGATTAAAAATGGTCTACTGAACGTAAATCCAATAAACTTACTTAGGCAATGCATACTTCACAACTGTACATCAGTTTAGTGCTCGTTTGGTTGAGAGATCACAAAACCATTAGGTCACTCAAAACTAGTAACTCATCTGGTAATGGTGGCCTTTCAGACAAAGTACTGAAACTTTGAGCTGACTTGCTAACACCACACTTCAGTTACATTTGTACTCAGTCAATAAGTGGAGGGGTATTACCTGAAAGACTGAAGTAAGCAATACACAAAAGTGGTGATAAGTAATTGACATCTAAATATAGACTGATCTTCACTCCTGTACTCTCAAAATTTTTTGAGGAAGTAGCTTACGACAGAACACTGGACCATCTTTCTGAGAATAACCTTTTAGAAACAGCTCAGTTTAATATCTATAAAGGCTTTCTTATATAGAGAATGCAGTATATGATCTCACGGACTCAATTCTATTAGAACTAAACAACAAAATTTACCCTACTGGCATTTTCCCTGATCTTGTCAATGCCTTTTAGTGTTCAGAATAGATCATAAAATTCTGCTACAGAAACTACAATGGTATACTAGTAAAGGTCTACCTCTAGCTTGGATGGTGTCATATCTTACCAGAGAAAAGGAAGGGCCACATTAGTGAATAAAGTGACTAGAACACAGTTAAATCCAGAGTGGAGAAACACTATATGCAACACACCATGAGGTATGCCCAGCCTCCTCCAGTCCTCTGTCTATGTGAACAGTTTACCTGGGGCACTCACAGACTCTTCAGAAACTGTGAAGCCTAATGTCTGCTGATGACACTGTTGTGACAGTGCCACAACATTTAACAGTGCCGCCATGACAGTACGCACAAACAGCAATAGAGGCGCTCCGCAACTTGACTGAGCGCGGGAGCACCACCTAGCTACGAACGGCGTCGGCCACATGTCACGGCGCGGCACGGCAGTCGAATAAGAGATACTGAGTTGTTATCATGTAACGAGCTATTGTTTCTAAGTGAGTGTGTTTGAATATCCATGCAATTATTGGTGATTAAAGGTTATAACACTTTTTGGCGACGAGGTCGGATATTTTCACTGCGTTGTAGATTTGTGTGTTCGTGATGGGGCAGACATGGAACAGCTTCTTCAAGCGCTCATTGAACAACAAACACAGCTGACGGCTGCTATTCAGGCGTTGTCGACGTCACTTACTCATCGTCTGTCTTCCTCTTCTCCGCCTCCATTCCTTCCTTACGACGAGGCCGCTGAAGACTGGGAGGATTATGAGAAGCGTTTGCGGCAACACTTCTTGGCTTTCGGTGTTGTCGACGCTCCTATGTGTAAGTCGTTACTTCTATCTTGGATTTCCCCACGGATCTATCAGCTGCTATCTCAGTTAGCCCCTCTGCGGGAACCTGCCTCTCTGTCCTTCCAAGAAATGTGTGACTTATTGTCTAACTATTAGCGAAAAAACACCCACGTTGTTGCCGCCCGTGTGGCGTTCTACCGGCGTCGTAAACAGCCCCATCAATCTTACCAGGCTTGGGCGGCGGAACTACACAGTCTGAGCAGGAAATGTCAGTTTGTCACGGACACTCATCATGAGTCTTATGCTGATTCAGTGGTTAGGGATGCTATTCTACGGCTTGCTCCTGATAAAGAAGTTCGGCAACGTGCCCTACAACTGCCAAACCCATCGTTGTCGGAAGTTCTAAGCATCGCTCAATCCTTTGAAGTGTCTCACGCTGCTGGCGCACAAATAGACGCGTGGTGTGATGTAGGCGCTGTACAGTCAACTTTCGACACGGACGATTTGCCTGTTTCACAGGAGAACGAAGATGTAGCGGCAGTTCACTCGCGTAAACAACGTCGCGTTGGGCCGCAACGCTCGCAGCGAAAACAGCAACCACAGAAGCAGGTTTGTTCCACACTTCCTTCTTGTCCACGTTGTTTCATATAGCATGGCAGGGCCGCGTGTCCAAAACGTTGGGCCACGTGTAATTCATGTAGGAAAAAAGGCCACATTGCTTCTGTGTGTCAGTCCCCTAAAGTTCCTGTCGACGAGGACGAGGCATTGGTCATGGATGTTAACTGTGTGCTTTCTCAAACAAATAAGTTGTTTGTTACTGTTCGTGTTCTGGCTAAAGACATTCACATGCAAGTGGACACTGGCTCTGCAGTAACTCTCATTAATTCTCGCACGTATTTGGAGTTGGGCTCCCCTCCTTTGTCTCCAGTTACGTGAAATTTGAGAACTTATAATAAACAGAAAATTCCTATCATTGGCCAGTTTGATGCTTCCACTGCCTACAAGTCTGTTGTTAGGCCCCTCACATTTTATGTGGTGGATCATGCGGGCACTGAAAACCTGTTCGGTTATGATGCTTTCCAGTTGCTCGGGTTCTCCATTGATGATGATGTGCACCTCATATCTGAGGATATTCCATATCAACAGCTGGATGGATTGTGTTCTGAATTTTCGGCCGTGTTCTCTGCTGGTCTGGGTCGTGCCAAGGATTTTGAAGCCCACATTACTCTTAAACCTACAACTCGCCCTAAGTTTTTCCGGGCACGCCCTATTCCGGTGGCGTTGCGTGCACCTGTCAAGGCTGAGATAGACAGGTTAACAGCTTCAGGGATTCTCCTTCCTGTTACCTCCAGCGAATGGGCATCACCAATTGTGGTGGTTTCTAAACCAAACGGGAGTCTGCGATTGTGTGGTGATTTTAAAGCCACTGTCAACGCTCAGAGCCTCATTGACACTTATCCTCTTCCCCGTCCTGAGGAGTTATTTACCAAGCTCGCTGGGGGCCAGTTCTTTTACAAACTTGACTTATCGGAGGCATACCATCAGTTGCCATTGGATGCTTCTTCCAAGGAATTTCTCATCATCAACACTCCTTGTGGGTTGTATCAGTACCAGCGGTTACCATTTGGTGTCGCTAGCGCGCCGGCCATTTTTCAGCAGTTTTTGGAACAGCTCACGGCTTCCGTTCCTGGCTGCATAAACTATCTGGATGACATTGTTGTCACGGGGGCCTCCACTGAGGAACACCTTCGCAATTTGCGTTCACTGTTTTGGGTTTTGCATTCGGCTGGGTTGAGGTGCAATCTGGACAAGTCACAGTTCTTCCAACCCTCCATTGTGTATCTTGGTTTCCACTTGTCCCGTGAGGGTATACGTCCTCTACGTCAGCACGTTGCGGCCATTAACGCTCTACCCCGACCGTCTATGGTCGAAGAACTTCAGGCGTTTCTAGGCAAGATTGCTTATTATCACAAATTCATTCCACCCGCGGCGGCGGTAGCTCATCCTCTGAATCAACTGTTACACAAAAAGTCCCTTTCTGTTGGTCCGACGAGTGTGAGCAGGCTTTTGTCCACCTGAAGGCTCATTTGTAGTCGGCGCCTCGTCTTGCCACATTCCGTCTGGGTCAGCACATGGTTCTGGCGACTGACACGTCACAGTATGGCCTAGGGGCTGTTCTCGCCCATCAGTATGAGGATGGGTCGGAACGACCCATCGCCTATGCTTCCAAGACCCTCAATGATGCGCAACAGCGTTACTCTCAAATTGAAAAGGAGGCGCTCGCTATCATTTATGCTCTAAAAAAGTTCAGCGTTTTTTTGTATGGTTCTAAGTTTCACCTCATCACCGACCACAAGCCACTGGTCTCTCTGTTCAGCCCATCAGCTTCGATTCCGGATAAGGCAGCTCACCGCCTGCAACGTTCGGCCTTATACTTGTCTCGTTTTCACTATGAGATTCACTATCGCCCCACGGCCCAGCACGCCAACGACGACGCATTGTCGCGATTGCCGATGGGCCCCGACCCGGTTTTCGATCGTGATGAACTACTCTGTTTCCACAGTGATGAGGAAGAACATCGTGCGGTCGAGGGTTTTCCACTTATAGGTTCTCAGGTTGCGTCGGCTACTGCGCAGGACCCGGTCCTGCGGCAGATGAACGGTTTTGTTCAACGGGATTGGCCGGACAGGACCAAGGGCCGAGCATCGGATCCCCTTTGCAACTACCATGCCTTGCGCCTTCGTCTGTCTGTTCGTGATGGTGTTGTTCTTCTGGCCACGGATGGCGCATCTCCACAGGTCGTGGTGCCAGCCTTTCTTCACAAAGATGTTCTCAAACTGTTGCATGAAGGCCATTGGGGTATTTCTCGGACTAAGTCCCTGGCCCGCAGGCATGTTTATTGGCCCGGTATTGATTCGGACATCGCCCACATGGTTGCTGCGTTTGGTCAGTGTGCTCAACAACTGGCTGCACCTCGTACTATGCCCTCTCCGTGGCCTGATCTGACGCAGCCATGGCAACGGGTGCACGCTGACTTTGCCGGCCCCTTCCTCGGTACTTATTAGCTACTGTTGATTGACGCCTTCTCGAAGTTTCTGTTTGTTGTTCGATGTCCGTCGCCCACCACTGCAACGACGACGCTGGCTTCGTCCAAAATCTTTGCGCTAGAAGGTCTTCCATCCATGATCGTCATGGACAATGGCCCTCAGTTCTCTTCGCAGGCCTTCCGTGATTTTTGTACTGGACAAGGGATTCATCATGTTACAGCACCGCCCTTCCATCCGCAATCGAATGGGGAGGTCGAGCACCTTGTCCGCACTTTCAAAAGCCAGATGAAAAAATTCCTTAGTGATTTCTCCACAGATGACACTCTGCTGCAATTTCTGAGTTCTTATCGCTTCACGCCTCTGGGTGATTGCAGCCCTGCTGAACTCTTGCATGGCCGCCAACCGCGCACTCTACTGCACCTGCTTCACCCTGTCAGGCCTTGTGCTGTGTCCCCTAGTGCAGGAAAATACTCGGTGGGCGCCGATGTGTGGGCACGAGGGTATGGATCTCACCCTAAATGGACTCCAGGGGTGGTCAAGGCTCTTCGCGGCCGCCAGCTTTGTGAAATACGTACGGACAACGGCATGGTTGTTCGACATTACGGCCAGATGCGCCCAAGAGTGGTGGCCACGCCGGTGCCACCGCGCCTTCCTTCACCTCCACCAGCCCGAGAAGCCAGTCCTGTCGCTGCTGCCGATCTACCGTACGTGTTGATGCAGCCGACGTCGCTACCGCTTCCGAGTATGCCGGAACCAGCCCCATTCGCGACGCCGCCTTCTCCGGGACCCATCTCGCTGGAGCACACCCCTGGTCCACGACACCTATGGATGCTGCTCCAGAGTTTTCACCCATCATCTCGTCCAGGAGGCACGTTCCACGCACGAGCTTCTGTCCTGGACATTTTTGACCATACTCTCGTGTCTCTCCGCGGGATCTTCTCGGGGCCTCACAAGAGGCCATGGATGTCTCCGCACTGTCCATGTCTCCAAGGAAGTGAGTGTTTTTTTTTCTCCTTCAAGGGGGGGAAAAGTGTTGTGACTGTGCCACGACATTTAACAGTGCCACCACGACAGTACGCGCAAACGGCGATAGAGGCGCTCCGCAACTCGGCTGAGCGCGGGAGCGCCACCTAGCTACGAACGGCGCCGGCCGCACGTCACGGCGCGGCACGGCAGTCGAATAAGAGATACTGAGTTGTTATCATGTAACAAACTATTGTTTCTAAGTGAGTGTGTTTAAATATCCACGCAATTATTGGTGATTAAAGGTTAAAACAGACAAGTGCATTGGTAGCAGGTCTGAACACATCCGTAGCAGACATAGTCAGGAGAATAATGCAACAGCTTTACAACTGGTTAACAGGCTACAGTTTAACATTTAATCTTGTAAAACACATATTATACAATAACAAGCAAATGAAAGTGACTTTCAGGTAACCAGAAGTAGAGATCAATGGGCATACGTAAGATCATGTTCCAAGCGTGAAGTTCCTAAACAACCAGATGGATAAAAACTGTGGTGATGCCAGCATGCAGACAAGTTCTCCAAAAAGTGCAGTTCTGCCTACATTGCACTCAAAAACCTCTCTCAATGTGTTAACCTGTAGACAAGGTTGCTAGCACTGTTTCACTCAGTTTCTGTCTCATGGTAAAATCTTCTGGGGATGTAGAAAAAAATTGTATTCTACAGAAGCAGGCAACACTAATATTGTGGTAAATTGATAACCACGCATCTTGCAGAAGTCTCTTGAGGGACCTGGGGATTATTACACCTACACACCAACAAGTATTATAATCCCTAATGGTATTTGCAGTTTATAACAATGTATCCCTAATGGTATTTGCGTTTATAACAAGGGTCAATGTAGGATGACCACAATAATTCACAAACACTATATTAGAAGTAGAAATAATTTCCATATAGCCTAACGCATCCTTCTCTTGTTCAGAGTAGAGTTTCATATTCTGGTGGAAATGTCTTCAACAGGTTGCCAGTGGAATCTGGCAGGAACCTAAAATACCCAAATATTTAAAAAACAAAGTAAAAGAATACCTCATTATCCACTCCTACCATTTAATTAAATTCCATGTAATTCTAATATCTGTATTAGACACTGCAGATCCTAACTTTTCCAATATACAAATAGCTGATATCAGTCTGTGTAAAACTACATAAATGCTGTGTTTGAAATAATAGATACAAAGTGCCAGCTGAGTAGCATATGAGGAGGAGCAGTGGCATTTTCAAAGTAGCTACTTTTTTCCTAATCAAACAATGGAAAATCCAGGATGGAATGTAACAATATTAAGAGAAGGAAAGTTGCTACTCACCATATAGTGGAGATGCTGAGTCGCAGATAGGTCTATCTGCAGCTCAGCATCTCCACTATATGGTGAGTAGCAACTTTCCTTTTCACAATATTGTTACTTTTCTCCTAAAATGCATAAAAACTAATGTAGAAGTAATTACCAGAATTAGCATTTTGAGTAGATTGTACAGAGTCATAACTTCTGTCAGTGTATTTTAAAGAAGCAGCCACCAGTGGTTGTGTCCGCCTGTTAGCATGTAACCTGACTCATCCACACTCTCGAATGCTCCCCTTCACAGTGGGAACTACGAAACATGATGCATGAAAGAATGGCTGGATGAACATATCACTCCATAGGGACTGAGAAGACAAGACTGGACTAAATGTAAGTGTAGGTTTCTGCAGCTATTGTCATTGTCAATAAAATTCTTCAGGGTATGTGACAACAATGTCAGTGTGTAAAATTATCTGACTTTTCGGCCACTGTTGTTCCTTGATGGGGAAGTTTACCGCAAGCCTGATGGTAAACTTGGTCACCTAGTATAGAGAAAATTCATCAGCATGTACACATACCTACATGCCTCCCATCACCATCATTCTACACAAAAGAAATCCACCCTGACCTCACGCAGTCAGTGATGAAGAACATCTAAAGGCAGAACTACAAAACCTCAGGTCCATATTTGGAGTCAACTGTTATGGGATGAATATGATAGACAAAACTATGGTGACAAAAAGATGACGGCAATAGGGAAGAGCAGAAGGAAGCACTGCTTTATTACCAAACGTACAAAGGGTCACTGAGCCTATTTTTGTAGTACAACAAAATAAACCAAGTTCTTAGCTCAATGAAAGATGCAGGCCACAAGGTAGATATTGATGGAGTAGATGAAATTGGCTGTGAATGTGAACTAATGCATGTAGAAGAGACAGGGCAACTGATTAGTCAATACAGATATCGGAATACGATAGATACGTTTGAGACAACACACCAAGTCAGTAGTGGCAGAACACCAGGATAAGTGTGGCAAATAGATAATATTTCTAGAAGCCCATATACTGACGAAACAGCCACTTACCTTTAGGAGGAAAGTTAGAGTGTTGAAAGGAATAGCTCGTTGACCAACCAACACAAATAGAGAAGACAGATATAGACTTCCAGTGTCTTGGCTGATGGCAACAACAGCCCAATTGGACAACAGCTCTCATAAAGTGATGAACACATGCACACGGGATACAACTGCGGACATAGGTACACAGAGTACTGTCACACCTCAGCTGGTATTAGGCAGCAAGTAAAGCAGTACCACACATTAACTGCTGCCCATTTCCCATGTCTATTTCCACCAACGAAAAGGAATAAAGGATGCATAACAACTCTCCTCCTCAACCTCACCCTCATCCCATCAGATTACAAAAACAGCTTCTTCCGCTAGTGTATAAGAACTAAAGTTTTTCTCATCCAGCAGTCAACAAAAATAACCTGAGGAATGCCCTTTGCAACAGTGAACAAATTTAATAAAATGTTCCAGGCTATTACTACGTGGTCAAATGGATTTCACCTTAAAACCCAACGTTTCAGTCCCATCAAAGGAGGACACTTTCCAGGGGAATCGTAGCTTCTTTGAATGTCCAATTCACAGTCTGTCTCGCTACTAACTACAGCAAAATTCCACTTCCACGTGCTTCCACACATTGGTGTGCCATTGTCCGCTTTTGCCATCACCCCATGGTGAAAGACTGGTACACATCTTCTTCAACACTGGAATCCGGACATCATTCAATTTCTTGTTCTCCTCCTACCTATTGAAATTTCTGGGGTGCTTTACAATCTCTACAGCCTCTCTGTATAACCTTTCATGACATCCACTTGTGGCTGACAGCAATCGAGCCCTACCACAGGTTGTATACGCTCTGGGACATCTGGGAAAAACTCAGAATTTTTTTCATCTGGGAGAAAACCAGAAAAAAACTTGGGAAGTTTTTAGAATTATATGAATTGTTCATTGCTTTTCTTTTCAGTTAATAAACGAGAGACAAATATAAAAATAAAACTTAAGTTGCAAAGGAACTGCGTCATTTGCAACAATAAAACACAGCACACACACAAGTGTCTGCCAATGGCAAAATGTGTCAAAGGCTTTAGGATGATGACTATGCAATATTTCAAAACAACAAACTACTTCTGATGAGCGTGATGTCACAACTGGTTGAATTAGGTTCAGTTGAGCAGTTGCCATCTCATGAGAAGTTGAGTCGCGTATGAACAGTACCTTCTCCCGCTTGTGGCTACATGAAGTGTTGCTGTTAGCGGTTTCAGCAGTAGCGACAACCAACCAGATGCTATCTGTAAAAACTTTTCTGGCACGCTCGAGCTGTCAGATTCGCACACGCACAGTGCAGTCTGAGTTGTAGTGGCAAGGGGGGTAGTCTCCACATGGCCTGTGCTTTTATTTACAGCTTTCACATCAAATGGAAACAAAGCTGATTTCTGTGGCCAGGACCTATCACGTGAATTAAAATACATTCATATAATCACAGAAGTCTAAAATATGTTCTAATTTCAGTTTTCTGATTATATTTCCACATTTTTGGCAGTCAAGCATTAATTGCCTGCACAACAATGAAGTTATTTTTGTCAATTTGCTAAAGACATTTGGCTTTTATTAATATTTTCTGCAGAGGAAGTCAATTTATTTGTAATGAAGAGTTTCATTCTATATTATTGGCTAGTTTCAACTGTTTGCTCAAGAACACATTTACATCATCTGGCACATATGGCTTTATGCCATAATAAAGAACTAAACATGAGCTACTACAGTACAGGTACTCCATGAAAATTTACATCGCAAAAACCACACTGAAAAGTTTGATGTGAGGTTGGGGCCTACTTCTTTGTGAATCTGGACAAATGAATGTGCACTTTAAGCCGAATTATGCATTTTAGTATGGTTTATGGAATTCTGATGCTCTTGTAGTATCCTCTGATATCCTGTTTTGTTTATGATGTAGTGTAGGATCTCTTGATGCTATATACAAATGAACATACAGGCTTCGTATGTCATCATAGCCACACACATATAGTAATGCCTGATTTCTGGCACTCTTTGACAACTGCTGAAATGAATTCTAACAGTTCGTGGGAAAATTCTGCAAATGGCAGTTTGAAAACCATTACTTACAAAGCAAATTCCATTTTATGTGTGATAAATTATGTACTTTGAATTTCTGATATCAACAGAGCGTCTGATTCTCAGGTTTAACACTTTGAGGGCCAGCCAGTTAGAAGGATTTCGGGCCTAGAAAGCCAGACATTTATGTCATTTAAAATTTTACTGGACTTTTGTGCGATGTATCTTAAAGTGTAACACACAATATTATACATGAAAGCTTAGCTGTTCTTGTAACTACAATGTGTATATTAATTTAAACTATTACGTTTTTCTATTTGTGTGTTCAGACTACTTAACAGTGATACTGCTATTGGCTGACTACATCAAGTGTCCTATGCTCTGAATATCCGCTATCATCGACTGGCGAGATCACGTCACGTGCTGTCATTGGCTTCCAATATCACTTCACAATCTCAGTTTCAGTGCTTTGGAAATTAATGTGCTGTGTTTGGTGGAATTTGAATGTACACTTTCGTAATACAAAAATATGTTGCAGGCATGTTACTGCACATCAAAGATCTTTCCAAAACGCTTGCCTCTCCCCCCCCCCCCCCCCTTTCCCTGTAATTCATTTTCTAAAGTGTTGTGATGTTCTACACTGCTGTACAATACCTTAACCATTCAAACAATTGATAAGTTTTATAGTTCTGTGGGAAAGTATATTGTCACTTGACATGGAAAAAGTGTATTTTCACCTGGGAAATCCATGATTTTTTTTTCTTTTCTTTTGTCTGCACATACAGCCATTATCAAAATGAATGTGGTGGTCTCCTGGCTGCAAAGCATGTTCCGCAACAACTGATCTATCAATCTCCCATCTTCTGCAATTGCCCTTGTGCTTTTCTAGTCAAGTTTTAACCATTCTTTTTGTAGTACCCACGTACATCTCCCCACAATTACACGGAATCCTGTAAATCCTGCTTTTTCCAGCAGTAGGCATCCTTGGCCAATTTTAGGTCATCTTGTACCTTCTGGGTGTGTTTGTGGCTCACGACAATGTTTCACTTTTGATTTTTCCTATTAGGTCAATAACATCCTTAATGAAAGGCGGGAAAATTTTTGATTTCACTGGCACTTGAGCATCTCTAGGATCTGTACGCAGTGGTCTTAACGTTCTCTTCACCTCAGCGAACGAATGACCATTCTTGAGCTATGCATTGGTGAGTGTTTTAATAATGCATCAAGCAGCTCCGACTCGTAGATTTTCCTTGCTCGATCCACCATCTTTTTTATGATGCCTTGCTGTTGCTGTGGGTGGTGGTTTGAATCCAGATGTAGGTAACAGTCTGTGTGCTTGGGTTTTTGGTAAACTTTCTTGAAAATTAGCACATCAAGAAAATTCAATCTTTCACCTGACTCCTCCTCCATGATAAAGTGAATCTTTAGATTGATCCCACTGAGTTGTTTGTGAAAATGATCCAGTTCCTCTCTGCCATCCTGCCACAAAATAAACATTTCATCCACGTATTGGAACCAAATATTCAGTTTCCTGTTTGCTGATTCCAATGCCTGCTCCCTGCATTTCTTCGCAAAGAAGTTCACTATAGCTGGACTTAAAGAGGATCACCATAGCAACACCAGCCATCTGTTTATAGAATTCATCAATCCATTTGAAATACATGGTTGTGAGGCAATGTTTAAACAGTTCTATGACATCGGGAGAAGTTCGATTCAACTGTTGCAACTCTTCATTGAGTGAATAGTGATACCACATTAAAACTAACAAACATGTGCTCTTGAGGTGCTTGATGCAGAATTAAAACATCTTGCAAATGCATTGCTCAAGAACGGTTATTTGTTTGCTGATGAAAAAGAGCATAAAGACCACCACATAAAAATCACAGTGATGCTCAAGCACCCATGAAATCTGAAGTTTTCGTGCCTTTGATTAAGGACATTACCGACCATATAGGAAAAATCTTGAAAAAGTGGAACAGTGTGGTAATCAATAAACCCAACCAGAAGATACAAAGATCAACTAAATTTGGCCAAGGATGCTCACCTATTGCTGGAAAAAGCAGGAATTTACAGGATTCCGTGTAGTTGTGGGGAGGTGCATGTGAGTACTGTAAAAAGAAAAGTCAAAACATGATCAGAAAAGCACAAGGGCAATTTCAGAAGAGTGAAAACTGACAGATCAGTTCTTGCGGAACATGTTTTGCAGCCAGGAGACTGCCACACTCATTTTGATAGGACTTGAGAACTGGCAGCCACAAGTGGATACCATGAAAGGTTATACAGATAGGCCATAGAGATTGTAAAACACCCCAGGAATTTCAGCAGGAAGGAGGAGGGCACGAAATTGCACATCTGGATTTCGGTGCTGAAGATGATGTGTGCCAGTCTTCCACCGTGGGCTGGTAGAAACAGCGGAAAACGGCAGTCAACAATGGCCAATTGCACTCGCTTATTCAAAATATGTGATGTTACACCACTGCGGGGAAAACGCAGAAGCAGAATTTTGCTGTAGTCAGTAGTGAGGGTGGGAACTGGACATTCAAAGAAGCTATGATCCCCCTTGATAATGTTCTCCACAGAGGGGAACGAAATGTTGGATTTTAAGGTGAAATCCGTTCGACTACGGCATAATAGCCCAGAATATTTTATTAATTGTGACATTTCCAGCCATGAAATGTAACATTTTACAATCCCAAAATTTCAGAATTTTACATATTGACAATACAGTCACATACCCTGAAGAGTTTTATTGACAACATTGGAGTAATTACAGCATCCAGAGAGCCATTTAAGCAATCATTCTTGCCATGAACCATACACAGAATACATAATATGCAGACGTAGGTATAGGAATCCCAAAAACACATCATTCAGTGAGACGTAACATCCTGGTAGAGATGTCTGACCATCAAGGGAGCTAAAAAGCATGCCCAGCCTTAGTGACACTAGAAGTTATTCAACTGACTCAATGCAGCCCATTTGAGATCCAGTGGGACATATCTGCCTGTCTTATTATTTCCGAAAAGCCAAAATGCTGCAAAAATTACTGAATACATTTTCCATGAGAAACTTTTACAAGCAAAAAAACCGAAACATTTAACAGCACATTTCAAAAATAAGGAATCTAAATTTTCACAATGTAGTTAAAATTGTGGAAGAAGAAAAAAATGTCCGACAAAATATGCTGACACTGAAAAAATGTCCAACAAAATTGCAGTGAGAAGGGTTTGTTTCAGGTTTTCATTCGCAACCACACAAATAGCAAAACAGCACCTAAAAATGCAATTTCACAAAGTTAGGTACGCCTGCTCTGGTGCAAAGTACTCCTATAGCTTCCATGTAGCTAGATTATGAATCTTGAAAAATGCTAAAGAAATTTTTTTTTAAAAAATGTATCTCACTAGCCACTCCTTACACTGTAAGTAACAGTGTTCATTGTAAGGTTGCACAACAAATATTAGTGTACTGTAAACAGGACTAAGTATTTACACATGCAAGTAAATATCTTATGTGAAAAATACCAATGTGACCGAGTCAATATTAAGCTACAATTGAAAATATGCAGCAGCTGATGTACAGATTAGTTCGTCCTTTGTTAATGTATACATTCACTCTTTCTACATTTTCGAATGTTCTCTTTCTTTGTTGTAAGGCTTTCTTCTCCATTTTCATTTAATAATCCAACCATACCACAGTGTGTAATTTGCAGCCAGTAAAAATGTAGCACCTGTAAGGCTGCTTGATTTTTTTTTTCTGTTGCTCTGGAAACATGCCAGCAAAAGAGTCAGCTGAATTAACAGACAACGTCTGAAATGAACTAACTTATGGAGCAAAATCCTATAAGCATATGCAGTACACAACTTCTTCATGAGAAGGTAAGATATACAGCCCGTAAAACTTGTTAATACATACAAAGAACCATTTTAGCTACAGAATGCAGTTTAAAATACCACAAGTATTTTTACGGAATTTGGTCTCAACCTTTTGGTTGGATTGTATCCAATGGGTGTTATGCAATTCACTCACTTAATGCTGATTATTTAAAAGTAAGAATATGAGATACATCGTTATGAAATATTTATTTTAAATATAGGCTAGTTTCAGAAATACAAACTTTTCCCCTAGGTTCTCAGTCTCTTGATGACTCTGTGGTGTGTGTGTATACATATATACACGTGAATTCACTCACACTGCAGCACATACACATTAATTAATATCTTTCTCAGAAACTTTAATAACAGTGTCAAATGTAAGAGACTTCAATTGTCCATGATATATTACCTCCGAGATAAGTTTCTCCGCAATGATACACTGTATGTCATTTGTCCTTGACATTTTACGCATTTTAGCAGCAATACTCATCCCAAAGAGATCAAATTCATCATTTTCCTTTAAAGGTGAGGAAAACTGCTCACGAGGTCCTGTAAGATGCCTGTCATTCTTAAATTCTCGCCACTTTCTCTTAGTACCAACTGAAGATAATACAGCAGATGAAGCAGACACTGACGGCATTGTACGGTCATCTGTTACTTCAAACATAGAGGTGCTAGTCTCAGATTCACTTGCGGTGTCCTGTGAAACGAGAGGCAATTTCATTATAGTGTCATAACATACAAATAGCAACTAAAATACATAAAATTAATTATGTAACATACATGTAGCAAGTGGAGAGAGAACTGTTTACATCACATTCACAGAGAGATTATTTCATGGTAGTTCTGAGAAGCTCTGTGGAGCGAAATTAAGATAAGGACAGTGCAGATATCAGTGAGAACATGTATTAATATCAAAAGAATTACAGTCTAGCCACTTACTTGCTAGTATGTGTTCTGAAATTTGCTAAGAATGTGGTATTTTGAATTATTCTAATTCAAAGACCAGCAGGAAGAATTAGACATTCAAATAATGGTACTTTCTATGTAAACTATTAATTAGGAGTAATAGGTTTCAAGTTCCAGTTCTATCAGATAAGTTCCAGAGACCGATCAATTATGTAATCAGTTCACATTGCTGTAGCAATGCTTTCTACATATTTAAAGTAGCCAATTAAATCATTCTGGATTCTGATTTATTGAAAATGCAACACACTACATGCATGCATCAACCAACAAATAAAGAATTCACATTTAAACACTCATTCTTTTCAACGTGTTTGTGGTTAAGTGATTATGACAAATATTTGTTGCACAAAATGTGTAGGCACTGAGCAAAAGTTCTCCAAATAGCAGTATCTGATCATCATGGGTTAATGTGCTGTATCTACAAAAGTATGAAATCAAAAACAGATGTAAAGAGAACAGACATTAGGATTATCAATACACAGAACCTGAACATTATTAAAATAACACTGAAGAAAGGTGATTGGGCCAAAACAATGCAAGTACAAGGCACAGCCGAGAAGTATGATGCCTTACGTACAAAAATTAATGCATCATTTAATGCAATCTTCCCCAAAACGACCTGTCAAAAAATGCAGGATCACCATAGGCAACAGATTACCAAAGAAATAACTGAATTACAGACTACAGTACAAGAACTCGCACATAAGGGAATAATTTTGGTTTGGTTTTAAGCTGTAGCAATTGTGATGTTTTGTATGTTGTATATTTACGGTAGGTCAGTTGTTCTTTAGTTGGTGCTGTGAATATGGGGTATCTGAGTTGAGATTTTGGTTCCATTTTTCAGAGTTGTAGCTATTGATAGCTGTGGTTGGGCTTTATACATTGGGAAATCTCCGTTTCCACTTTTTGACGTTGTAAGCATTGATTTTTGGTATCAGTAGCTGTGGTTGACCTATATAGGTCAAGGGAAGTGTGTGATTCCTACGGTTTTGTTGGTGTAGAGGACTGCTGTATATTAACTTTTTATATTGTTTTGGGATGGTGGAGTGTTCTTTTATTGTTGTATATTTAACTTGTCCCCACCCTAAATGCCCAATTTTCCGTTTGTTTCATTTCATTTTTTGAGTGGGATGTTGTGTCAATTTAATTTTTGTTTGTTGGTGTGTGTACAAAGTGACATTGTCGTCATTTTCTATACACTGGAAGTAGCCTTTTCCGCCAAATTAATGACATCATTGTTCAAAGCAGACAGGTGGAATCAGACGCTTCTGTAATTCCTTTGAATATATTGTGTGGATCATATCTTGATCTTTTCGCAAGGCATATGTATGTAACTTAGAGATCAAAAATTAACAGTGAGGAGATGTATGCAATATTACTATCATTAGTGGCAATTTGATGTTTTGTACTGTAATGTAAAAACTAACTATTTAAACATATTATATTAAGTTGACCAATGTTATTTTACAAAAATGGTTCAAATGGCTCTGAGCACTATGGGACTTAACATCTGAGGTCATCAGTCTTTTATTTTACAAATACACACACTGTACATACCGTAATCTGAATGAAATCAGTTAATTAACATTCGAACAAATACAGATTCATTTCTGAAATGGAGGCAGGTGAATGGTCGCTGATATGTTACGCAAAAATTCTCCATAATAAACAAAATCACTACAGTAGTTAAGCTAAGAAATGAAATCTGGCATATCTGTTTCTGGGGCTGTACAACAAATTTCAGTTAGCAAAAATCCGTGATAACTTAGTGTTACAAATTGCCTTGACCAAAGAGGCAAAACCTTCATTTTCGACAGACACGAAACTGGGGAAATGCATTATAGATACCTTAAGCCAAGACGCTTGTCTAGCTTCTCTCTCTGCATTTAAGTGATTTTTTTCATCAGATATTAAATTATTTAAGTCTGGTTGCCAAATATTCCAATTACCTTCGAAGTTTCAACTTTCGAGGAATGCTCAATAGGCTCATGTGACTGGTAATGAACAATGTGTGTGGAAGAGTATACAGACTGCTGATCATCTTGCCCGTTGACACCATGATCAATATCATCAGAAACTGCTCTAGATATAGCTGATGATGCAGCCGTGGTACGTTGTCTGCAAAGCGATAAACTTGTAGGGTGCTTTCGCTCTAAATGTTTTCTCAGGTTAGTCACAGACGTCGTGAAACGTAAAGTTCGATCGCAAATACCGCACTGTGCAAATTTGTTAGCGCCATCACTTTTTTGTACAGTAAAAAATCCCCACAAATATGACTTTCTTCTTTTTTCGTGCATTGGTAACGTCCACACACCACTACACAAAACTGAATGCAATATTTCTATTTTTGTCCGTAACACAATACATCGCACTTGCATAAAATACACAGGACTGCAGTCAACGCACAACACACTTTGGGCTGTGAACAAGTCACAGCGTCTGCGTAGTCACGGTAACATTGATGTTACAGTGTAATCATGGTTATCAAAAGTGAAACCATGGCGCTCTCCCCAATACTGTTACCAAACAACGAATACATCCGAAATGTACAGTTCTCAGTTTGTTTATAAGGCGCCCCCACTTCTTGTTACACGAACAAACAGATCGACTTCGGCACCCGATTGTTTCGCATCCAGCTGCTACCAACATTATTACCACAGTTTGAAAACATTTGAGTCGCGAAACTCTCAGAGATTTTCTGCAGCTACGAAACCGCAGCGATGCCAACGGTGATGCCAACCGATTGGCCTGTAGTATAAAGAGAACATACTATGAGATGATTGTATACGTGCAAGGCTAGTTTATACCACAGGGCACAGTCTAACATAACAGTCGCGACACTTCGCCTCGATTTTGTTGCCTTCAGCGCCAGCAGCGCTCCAAGCGGCCGATAGGTTGAACTGCGAGTTCGGTGCGATCATGAAAGCGAATAGTGATTGTTTATTTTGATTTATACAATGGTTTTTACCATCGGGAGCGTTTGTAACGCAATAAATTGCAGCATCAACAGGCAGAAGACACCACAGCCGTCTTTTTAGGTTTCCTAAGGATCCTGAGAGGTATATAATGTTGTGGACTGGCAAGACAGCCAATCCACAGTGGCGGGTAACCGAAAGGCACGCGCTTAAACTCACGCAGGCTGGCGTGAGGTCTGAAACAGGATACGTAATGAATGCTATAAAGAAAAGTACGTAGCTGCTGGAATACTTAACTTTAATCCACAATTGGTGAGCAATGGTCTTGTTACTGTACATGCTTCATGACATACATAGCAAAGGATAAATGGCGCCTTGCTAGGTCGTAGCAATTGACTTAGCTGAAGGCTATGCTAACTATCGTCTTTGGCAATTGAGAGCGTAATTCTCAGTGAACCTTTCCTAGCAACGTCGGCTGTACAACTGGGGCCAGTGCCAGGACGTCTCTCTAGACCTGCCGTGTGGTGGCGCTCGGTCTGCAATTACTGACAGTGACGACACGCAGGCCCGACGTATACTAATGGACCGCGGCCGATTTAAAGGCTACCACCTAGCAAGTGTGGTGTCTGGCGGTGACACCACATATACCATCATGTTACTAAACTGTATCGTCAGGATTCACTTGTAAATGTATGTGTATAAATGATGAATGTTTCGTTTTAGGAGCAAAAAAATGGCTAGTTAATAGCAGACGAGAAGACCTTATGAAGAAAGACCCGGTTTACCTGTATAATAATATCAGGTTTTGTTCGCTACATTTCGAACAAAACCAGTTCATGAACGCAGACAATAACAAACTCGTGTGGAATGCGGTACCCACACTGTTTGACATTCCAAATAAGCCACCTCAACTGACGATGAAGAGGAAACTGCCACAAAGATTCGACAGTCAATCTAAAGCTGTAAAACAGTCCTATGACACAGAAACAGCCAGTTCAACTCTCCATGTATTAGTGCCAGATTCGTGAGAATCGTCAACACAGACCTGCTTTGACGATGAAGTGGTTAGATTAAGTGCAGCTGTTCGTGTCTTACAAAAGCGTGTGAAGTGTCGGAATGTGCAGATCGCTAGACTTCGAGCGAAACTATTATGGGACAAGGAAAGTGTCTACAGACAGATTGTTTGAAAATTATTCAAATATTTGGTTTTTCGTGAAATGTAATGTAATCAGCCCATTATAATGTTTTCAGTATATTTCTCCCACTATTTGTCAGTTGCTTGTCCCACTTAGGATAATATAAAGATGAAGGTCGTACTTGTGGCAACAGGCGACAATGACAAAAACAGTAGGCCTACAGAACGATAAACGAGCTGTCCATCGCTTTTGCATGTAGAGGTACATATCTGTGCTTCTTACATGTGAATCTGTGTGTTTATATTCTTTTGATATCAACGTGGTAAGCTGCAATTCTGTCCAATGTCACAAGTGTTTCTTCACGAATGTGTTGTAGCTTGCCACTCTATTCATGGTTTTTGTCCATACTTGCGCTTATTTTAGGATCATTTTTAGAAACATATATGCCTTCTGATACTACACAAACTCTTGGAGGCAAGAAACTAACTCGAATAATCCGGAAATTACGTAGGAAATGGATGCAAACAAACATTATGCTTACGTCGTCTGACGTTCACCTTACCTGCCGCTTGGAGCGCTAGTGTCGCTCCATCTGTCAAACGGCAACAACTTTTACAGCAGTGAGTGTTGCGACTGTTATGTTAGACTGTGGTTTATGCGTTCTTCTGTGGTTTATACGACGATAGTGGCTTGCGCCACTCGTTGGGTGAAACCAATTGCACGCAATTGGTTTCGTATTGTACAAATAACTTTAATCATTACTGTTTCTTTGTACATGTGCAGTGTACTATTCGATGTTGAATAAAGCTGCTATTATTATTATTATTATTATTATTATTATTATTATTATTATATAGACACGAGGCCACAAGTGTACACTTCAGTTTCGTCGTTATGTGAGTGCTGTAGTAGTGTGTCAAATGAAAGTTTTGGCACCTGTGCGAGCTGTTGCGGAGTTAATAGGTTCGTTCGAGATATAGCTGCAGGCATGCGTATGCGTTCGACGTAGGCATTTTCAAAGTCCCCATGGTTTGTGATTGGATGGAAGCTGTTCGGGTTGCTGCTAATAGACGGTTGCAACTAGTTGCGACGGATCAGAGGAAATACTTCTGACTGGTTCCAAGGGCTTTAATAAGCTTGCTCCAAAGAAATCAGCGCATGCATGCGCAGAGCTTTTCGTGTTCAGTCTCGCAGCATTCTCGTTGAAGAAAATAAGTCCTTAGTTCTGCTAGCCTCTGAAAGAAACTGTATATCACAGACTTATGAAAATTAAATACATCCTGGTGTAATTGTTTCCCTTGAGAGATTTTTCTGTAAAAATCTGTTGCGTATAAAAGCCTATGGTGTCAAAAGCAAAAGGATCTCACTATCCTTTGTTAACGTCACTTTCAAATTGAATAAATTTTCTCTCTTCCATACAAGGATCCAAGAACTGGGGGTCACACACTATACTCATTGCTGTAAACCCTTCAGAAGGTCTGCGCCAAGCACACGGATATGATCTCGTCTTGAACGGATTTCGACAGTACGATTACGCCTCTGCTACCTGTGAACTGTATGTATTACTCTGCACTGACATTTTGTAATTATACGAGTAAATCGACATTAACCGGAGATGGGGTGTTAAACAAAATTTGCTATTTGTATTGGAAAATTCATCACCACGTTTAGTGAAGAGGACACCCGGAAGTAACAATAATAAAAATAGCATATTCTCCATTTGTATCATGTCCTACCTCTGTCAACTATGGGCTAGCCGCTTGGAGTGCTAGCGTCGCCTCAAATGTCAAAACGTTGCACTTCCTGCCCTACAGAATTCCTTGGCTGTTTATCTTAAACTGTGACACTACCGAGTTAATTGGTATGCATGCGACAGGATGCGCTACCAATGTGTTCCAAAACGCTCCGCATAAAAACGGGATTTTTCCGGGTCTCATACCTCAGGTTACCTTGGTGATAGGAAGGTTGGGCCAAGTGTTAGGAACAGGTCTTGGACTAGGGAACATCTTTATACCCAACAGAAAGATCGTCTTACTATAAAAGCTCCTATTAAACGATGCGCGTAAACCTTACACCTATGCTCCAGCGCCCCATGCGTGCATATCTGTAACTACAGGCTGGTTCACGTAGATATATTATACCATTCACGCAGGATATACCTGGCGCACATGCGCACTAGACAATAATAACACGCTGAATCATGTAGAACTGGCTGATCTCGCATGAAGTTGTTCGTTCTACTGCACGAAACACAAGGGGGACCGTGTGACATATTGGAACGTCATTCGTTCAAATGATTTATGTGGCTGAAGGTTCCTATTTAATAAGAAATTTTTTCAACATTATTTATTAAGTAACTGTTATTCTTTTATGTAGGTTACTACTGTTCTGAATTACAGACTCAGCAGTGAGTTTTATTTTACTACACTTGGTTAAACAGGTGTATGTATTTATACAGCATTTTGCACGCCATGGCAGTGACGGTAAATCTTCGTATTAGGGCGGAACGACAACGAAAACAAAAAACCATACGTTGTTGAGTTTGACCCTGGCTGAAAAGAAGGGACAAAGGCAGGGGATTATATTCACTGTTTGTGAAAGAACTGAGGCTAGAAGATCTACATGAATTTCGGAGCTTCGTGAGGATGGACATGGGCCGTTTCAAGAAGCTGCTGTCTATGACAGAAGATGGAATTAGCAAGTGTGACCCAGTCATGAGGGAGGCTATTTCACATTCTCGAAAGTAAGAATTAAATCATATGTTTATACGTTTTGTGGTCATATCAGCCTAGATCACGAATAAAACACCGGTAAATGCCCTGTTACGTTGCAAGCTAGTTGTAACGTTACGTTTCCTGGCTACTGGTGAATCTTTTAAAAGTCTGGCGTTTAGCCACAGAATAGCACAGCCCACCATTTCATAAGTTTTTGTGGATACATGCACTGCAGTTTGCAACACTTTAAGGGACCAATACTTAAAGGTGCACATGTGTTATTTTTCCAAGTTTGGAATAGTGTGTGTGTGTGTGTGTGTGTGTGTGTGTGTGTGTGTGTGTGTGTGTGCACACGCGCGCGCGCTACTCAGAGTTTTGCAGTCCTCATCTGCTGCACTTTTGAGGATAGCAGGACATCGACAGCAAGCAGTGTTCTACAGCATTACACCTGTGGCGTGAACTGGACCATACAAGGATTTCCTGGAGCTTGCTCACCTGTCTGGGACATGGAAGGAACACATGATGCTCTGCCATATCATTACCACACCCGGCCCTCCACCTTGTGCCACACACTCGTGGTAGCAAAGGCTGAGTTTGAGGCCATGCTTGAACAAGGCATCGTGCGAACACTTGAGCGGTCTGATCTTCCATCTTACTTTTAGTACTGAGATAGGACAATTTGTGGTGCCCATGTGGGGACTACCATGCACTGAATTCAAGGGCAGTTCCAGACAGTTTCCTGGTGCTGCGCCTGCTGGTTTTTAGCTTCACCTTGATGGGCTCATTGTATTCAGCAAGATCAACTGTATAAAGCCATATACGCAGATCCCTGTGGCGCTGAAAGACATGCAAAACACGCCTTTGGACTCTTTGAGAGCATGTTTATGATGTTCGGCCTTTGGAATCCTTCACAGACATGGCAGTGTCTCCTGGATGGCATTTTGCGAGTCAGTGCCATTCTCATATTCTTGAAGTCACTCATGTTCCACTGCAACCACCAGAAGACCATCTTATAACGCTCCAGCAAGGCCAGTATTGTTATAAGTCCACTGAAATTCATGTTCAGGGTAACAGAAATCAAATTTCTAGGGCATCTAATCACCCCAGCCAGATACAAGCCTCTACTGGACATGGAGCAGGTGATCTTGAACATGTCACACCAACAAACCCACAAAAGCCTCCACCGATACCTTTGTATAATCAGCTTTTACCAGTGCCATCTGCATTACGCTGCCCTGGTGCTGGAACCCGTGACTGCGATGCTACACAGCCCCATGGCCAAAGAAAGGACCTTTTGTTATCTGAACAATTGAAATGGAACAAAACATTGCCGAGTTCAGTCAGAACCACTGTGATGATCATGGGCATGCATTTAATCCGCCCAGGACTCCAGAAAGACAGCTGGGAATGGGCACACAGCTGCTCTGTGTGCCAGCATGCCAAAGTCGGGTGACATACCCATGCATTCATTGCCCTCTCCCTGACATGACATGCTGCTTCACACGCAGCCATGTGGACATTGTGGGCCCCTTTCCTCTGTTCCAAGGCAAATAGTATCCACTGACGTTGGTGGACCATTTCACAAGCTGGCCAGAAGCTATGCCAATAATGGACATCATTGTCAAGTCTGTCACCACTGCCCTCGTCGACACCTAGGTGGCTCGCTTTGGTTGCCCTAGTCACAAAACATCAGACTGTAGCTGCCAGTTCAACAGAATGCCTTTTTATGCATGTCATGCGACTGTGGGGTGAGTGGCTACATCGAATGACCAACTACTACGCAGCAGTTAACAGAATGATCGAGCGGCTCCTCAGATGCTGGAAGCGTCAAAATGGTTCAAATGGCTCTGAGCGCTATGGGACTTAACTTCTAAGGTCATCAGTGCACTAGAAATTAGAACTACTTAAACCTAACTAACCTAAGGACATCACACACATCCATGCCCGAGGCAGGATTCGAACCTGCAACCGTAGCAGTCGCGTGGTTCCAGACTGTAGCGCCTAGAACTGCTCGGCCGGCCTGGAAGTGTCCTTGACATGCCACAAAATCACTCGGTTGGAGGCACTTCCACCCATACTCCTCAACTTGCAAGAAACAGCGAAGAACAAGAGCGGTGTTTCAGCAGCACACCTCATCTACGATCAGTCACTTGCCATCACCAGTGAATTCATGGAGGGGGTACCACCACAACACGACCCCATCACTGGCAGAAAGTTTCCGCAGCTAAATAGCCAGCCTCCAACTCCATTCCCCGAAGTGGCACAGTACCTGCAGAGTATATGTTCGTACATATTTACAGCACTGCATGCATGTTATGTGGCGCTTAGACGTCATACAGCTGCCACTTAGGCCGCCCTACTCAGGACCGCACCACATGACCACCTGCAATGAGAAGACTTGGCAGATCAAAAGTAACAGCAAGCTGACTAAAGTCTCCATTGACCAAGTCAAGCCAGCCTACATCTTGACTGTCCTGGCCACCATTCACTTCTTCAACCTGCTGAGGACCTGTCAGTGGCTGATGCTCCCCTCATATGTGGTCATACAGAGCCCCCTCTTGTCGCTGCCGGTGACACATTGACGCTGCCAGCTATCGCCACGCAACCATCTGCAACTGAGGCTATCCCCAGTCCGCCTAGACAACCCCTTAGACCACACCGTGCACAGGTGCACCGACCAGCCCCACAACAGCAGCCAGCAGACTGCGTCATGCAAGCCAGCCACCACGTCTGTTTCAAAAGCCCATGCTGTGTCATAATGATGTCAAGCCACACGACACAGCCAGCAAGCACCCTACCTGGTGCCTGCCATTGAGACACTGTCTCCAGGGGCTGCTGCCTCACCAGCTGCTATCTCACTTCCTGTCAGGCTCCAGACATCACCTTCTATCTTACTGGCTTCTTGTCCATCACAGGTCTTGCACGCAATGTCGTATCTCCACGTCTCCGATGTGTCAGGTGCTGAGGCCGCAGCGATTCCCGTACTGGTCTCCGTGTCATGCTTCTGTCAAGTTCCAGACTCAATGTGGGTCCTGGAGCTGCAGCGGAGAAGCTGGCAGTATCTACAAAACTGCCAGCTTCTCCACAGCAGTTGCAGGACCCACATTTGAATCCTGTAGACACAGTGTTCACATGGGCCTAGACTCTCCGTAGTCTTCACATCCCTGCTGTCATCCGTGTCAAAGGCGCATTGAATGCAGCACCGTGTTTTCAAGTTGTCTGTGTCAAGAATTCAGTGCATTATGAACAGCACATTTGTGTGAACATTTTTTTTCATGTCTTTTATTCATGTCTAACCAGTCTTTGTTCATGTGCCAGTGTCCTCTGAGGCAACATATCTGTGCTGAACATTTCCAGCCAGACATCACCACAGATAGCTCCCGTTCAGTGTTGCCTGTCACTGCTGTCGCTAGTGGGGCCCGTGAGCACACACCCGGCCCACTGTGTGTGACATCATGCGCCGCTGTCCAATCACTGCTGACCAGTCTGCTGCCATCATGCTCGTGCTGACATCAGCACAAAGCGTGTGAGGCCCAAGCACATGGTAGCCATGGATGGATCACTTTTGCTTCTCGCTGCTACAAAGCTCTGATCTGCTAGGGGGGTAGGGGGGGGGGGATCTGTGTGGCAGCCATACCTCAGAATCACATGGATAGTGGTGCACCAGTATTCATCCGTCAGCACAGATTTTACCGCTAGGTCAACCTTTGACAATGGTGCGGCACCCACAGGTGCGGGAGAGGCAAAGTGAGAGCCATTGCAAGCTAGATCTTTGTGCCTTGTGGAGATTTATGTCTATTGCAGGTTCTGTCAGCCAAAGACAATGTAGGTTGAGTACAATGCGCACTTTCTACTGACACATTCATGAATTTGAATAGATGCCAGTAGTTAATTCCATCCCGTTGTGTCCACAAATTAAATAGTGTTCCATAAGATGAGAAGTAATTTATGTGATTGGCTGCATACACATCCTTTGTCTCTCCACAGCCACAAGACCATACTGTGCGCTCAGTCACTGAGGAGTATGGTTACTCCAGGATTAGTGGACAAGCTATTTACCATAGTCATGAGACTGTGGTGTGTAAATATTTCAGAGAGCACCTCTGAAAGTTTTCTAGTTTACCAACCATTGCCAGTAAATGTATTATTACGTAATCACTTGTTTGATTAATTACCATCACCCAAGTCTACACTCTGAACGTAGTGCATAAAAGCCAGCTCTCTGCACAGTGGACTTGAAATTGGCAAGAACCACCTGTTTCCTGCTTCAGCTTCTCAATTGCTTCTTTGTGCCATTCAGAAATTCTAACCATTTTTGCCAATTTACCAAACTTTTTGTGACTGCCATGCATTATCCATGGCAGGAAAAGCACACACAGATTACAAAGCACACCTTTGACTGAAAATTCCTGGCTAATTAAAACTGAATGCCAGATGAAACTCGACTGAGTGAGGTGGCGCAGTGGTTAGACACTGGACTCGTATTTGGGAGGATGACGGTTCAATCCCGTGTCCAGCCATCCTGATTTAGGTTTTCCGTGATTTCCCTAAATCGCTTCAGGCAAATGCTGGGATGGTTCCTTTCAAAGGGCACGGCCAACTTCCTTCCCCATCCTTCCCTAATCTGATGAGACCGATGACCTCACTGTCTGGTCTCCTCCCCCAAACAACCCAGCCCAGATGAAACTCGAACTCAGGACCTTTGCCTGTTGTGGGCAAGTGCTCTACCATCTGAGCTAGTGAGACATGATTCACAACCCATACTCACAGCTTCACTTCCTCCAGTTCCTTGTCTCCTACCTCCCAAATTTCACAGAAGTTCACCCGCAAAACTTGTGGGTCTGGTGCTACTGGAAGAAGGAACATTGTGGAGACATGGTTTAGCCACAGCCTGGGGTTCCTGTCTTCCAGAGTGCTAGTCCCGCAGGAGAACTTCTGTGAAGTTTGGAACGTAGGAGATGAGATACTGGTGGAAGTGAAGCTGTGAGGATGGATTGTGAGTTGTGCTTGGGAAGCTCAGTTGGTAGAGCACTTGCTTATGGCAGGCAAAGATCCTGAGTTGGAGTCTCAGTCTGAAGCACAGTTTTAATCAGCCAGGAAGTTTCATATCAGTGTACACAACGATGCAGAGTGAAAATTACATTCTGCACACATTTGACTGCTTTATAATCAACCAACCATGGTCATAATGACAGTCACTCAAATTGAGATGTTTTCTTTGCACCTTCTATGTCACTCTTGTAATTATGATTTTTGTCAGATTGCTATGGATTTAATCAAATGTTATACTTAATGGAACAGTCAGTCTCCCTTTTCATCAAGACAATTGAAGCCAACTCAGATACTGGCTAGTTCTATATTTTTTCCATCAGTACAGTTACAAGGATTTCTAATAGAGAAATTTGAGTCTGATTCATCCTTTTCTTGTGATATTCCATCAGCACTAGTAGTCTGTTTTCCGATGCCCTCACTTTACTTTCCAGTTTTCATTCGTTTATGTGCTACATAAATGTTACGAAGATTGGCCATTTTTTCAATCTATTCACTGTGCTTTTGCAACGCCTAATGTACAAAATTCTGAGTAAACCTCACTCATGCAACAGTGCGCACATACAACTCGTTGTTGACTACGGAAAAATTGAAAGCCAGTTTCCATTCACTACGGACAACAGAGGCACTGTACTATTAAGCTGAGTTCCAGTTGAGTTTCATGAAGTGGATTATATTGATTTTCATGCTCAAATGTGGTACTTATATGTGACTGTCAAATTAATTAAATGAAGGTCTGAATATTCTGGCTCTGGAAGTGTACATTTAATTTTGTATTTTTCATCTTACTGGTGCAGTACTGTATTTTTTTAAGGATTATTACTTAATTTTTGTATGTTTGTGTTTAATGTCCATTTATGATGCAACAGTTCATTCTTTCTATGTTGGTAAGAACAAACAATATATGTGCCTCTATGAAAAATCCAACATTGCTGTTCAAGAATGTATTCATGTCAGTTAATGTTGTTTACTTATACCATATATGAGTACTGAAAGAAAAATGTCAATATTTTGTATCTTCATTGTACCCAATCCAATGTCTATCTGTGAAGTATCGATATTCGTGTGTCGATTTTTTAGATTTGCTTTTGAAATTGTAGGAAAATATCAAAGTTTGTTTCAGCTGGTGTTGAAAGACTGCCTAAATTCAAGCATGTGTTGTCCAACAACAGGCATTCCCTCACTTTATGAAACCTCTGCATACTAACTGTCATATAATGCAATACGTTTAAAGACCCCTGTAAAACATCAATTTGCCAAACTTCACTAGTTTGTTGAGCTATTAGCAGTGAGCAACTTTGTTGACTTGTTTGTGAAACATGACAGACATTTCGGTTGATGGCTTATTTGACAAGATGATGTTTTGCTGTGCATGATTAACAAGAATGAGAATTATTACAAATTATCTGAGACTTATTACTATTTATGTCCCTATATCGAGAGTATCCACATTGTGGAAACTATGAGGCGTGTTTTTTAAGTAAGGTCTGTTTTGTTGTAGATACTAGTTGTTTGCACACATACTGCAAAAAGCATGTGAATCTTGTACTGGCTTGCCTCAGGAACAACTGTGGTCAGTTTCAGCTCTGTAGCTAACCTGTATGGTTCTGTTCTGTGCTTTCAAAATGTCTAAACTATCAACTTTCCCGCCGCGTGTGAAGTTCGCTCAGTGATACAGTTTTTGTCAGCAAGGAACCTCTCTGCTGCAGAAATTCATCAACAGATTTACGAAGTGTACGGTGATACTGTTATGAGTGAAAGCAAAGTGCGTATGTGGGTACGAGAATTCAAAGATGGCTGTGACAACGTCCATGATGAGGACCGCTCCGGCCGCCCTTCTTTGATTACAGATGATTTGGTGGCTTCAGTTGAAGCAAGTATTCATGAGAACAGTTGCTTCACAATAACAGGTCTCTCAAACGAATTTCCCGATGTGTCAAGATCAGTGCTTCACAACATTGTTTCTGAACACCTGAAGTTTAGGGAAGTGTGCTCCTGTTGGGTCCCGAAACTCCTAACAGAGGACCACAAAAACCAAACATTTGAGTGTGCGATGAAGTTCGTGACTTGTTATCATGAAGAAGGTGACAGCTTCTTGAGTCAGATTGTAACTGGAGACAAAAAATGGGTTTCACATATCACGCCCGAATCGAAGCAACAGAGCATGGAAAGGAGACACACACACGCGCATGTAAAGCTGAAGGCCAAACACATTCTGTCCCAGCGCAAAATCATGGTGTCAGTGTTTTGGGATAGGCATGGTGTTTTGTTGGTCGACTTCACGCGAGGAACCAGTATCAATGCAGAAGCATACTGCCGAACCCTGAGAAAGCTACGCAGAGCGATTCAAAACAAAAGACACGGCATGCTGACAAAGGGAATTGTCCTTCTCCATGACAATGCAAGACCTCACATTGCAGGTCCCACCCGTGATTTATTGGACAGTTTCGGCTGGGAAGTTTAGACCACCCACCCTACAGTCCTGATATTGCGCCGAGCGATTACCATCTGTTCCCCCACCTCAAACAACGCCTTAGTGGCAACCATTACAATGATGATGATGACATGAAAATGGCAGTGAAATCTTGGTTATCGGAGCAAGCGGTAAGTTTTTATGAAGAGGGTATTTTAAAATTGGTTGAGAAGTATGATATGTGTTTGAATAAACTTGGCAACTATGTCAAAAAATAGAGTGAAGTATGTACTTTCTGAAAATAAATTTACTTTTTTTGAAATAACCTTTCGTTGTGTACTTATGTTCAAATGGACCTTACTTAAAAAACACGCCTCGTACATAGAAGGATAAAAACTAAAGAGCACTTGCAGTTACCAAAACAGTAGAGATGTTGCGCCTTTCCCAACTGCCTTTCCCAACCAAATATTACACAGGAATAAGTTAAGAAGGAAATCAATATTCTACATAGAACTTACAAGTGGGAGTGCAATAAAATAAAGAAATTGAAGCCCTTCAGTTATCTAGAATAAATTTGTTCCCATGTTGAAATGTAAGAGATTAGATTTATTGCATAACTGTGTCTTCTTCTTTTCAATGTGAGTACAAAGTAATTCTAATGAAGTTATTAAAATTCTGACTGTTCATTCAGATGTGATCATCAGGTTCAGAGAGTAATTCTTTCTTTAGCAGATATTTGTGGGTATATTACCTCTCACAAGGAACCCCTTCAGTATGAGTTCACAAGTTCAACCTTAAGTAAGGCTCAATTCAAAGTGCTGTGTTAAAAATTACGAAAGAAAAAATATTAGCTGCTAAAGACTCACTGTGAGTATCAGGAGGGCAATAGAAAATTAACATCAGGGAGGTGCAGAGACCAGCCTTCTATGGGATGTATATATTACATTTCACAAAATGGCTATCGTCGACATTCAAGAAGTCTTCAAAATAAACCGTTAACTTGCACTCTACACCCTGAATGAAAAATGGCACTTCACAGTGATCACAAAGGTTCACATGATCAACTTCAGAGTTACAAACCATGCAGGACATTCAGCTAGGTATCCACTCTTAATGAATGAATATAGAATCATGTTGGTATAATGGGGTGATGAGAATGGATGGAATGTGATGACATGCAACTGAAAGCGAAATGGTATGCCATGGAGCTTGTCATGAGACTGGCTATCCTTTAAGGCATAACTGGAGATGGTGTGATAATATGTTTTATAGGAATGGAAAAATACAAACATCCAGAAGCTGAATTTGTCCAGTGGTTCCAGGTGGTATAAATTGGAATGTCACACTCTTTTCAGACAGGAGAGTTTGCTCTAAAGGAGTATGATTTTTATATGCAAACCAGGAATCAAGCAAAAGCAAGTTATTTTGACCAGCTGTTGCCCAAAAGCAGTCTCGTACCATAGTTGTAGTTCTCTTATGCGCATTTTCCCATCTCGCTGTGGCATAAATATTCCCTACTGCCCTTGCAGGATCACACATACGGGAAAAAATCATAGGGGGCGGAGAACCTCCAACTTCTCACAGCAGAATGACTAACACTCTAGCCAATGTACTACCCAGATTAATAGTCAGCACCCTCCTGTGGGTCCGGGGTTAGAATAGGCCCGAGGTATTCCTGCCTGTCGTACGAGGTGACTAAAAGGAATTTCACATGTTTCGGCCTTTATGTGACGGTCCCCTGTAGGGTTTGACCTCCATTCTTCAAAATTTTCCTGAAGAGCGAGCCAATTGGGGACGGTAGCCTTACAAGGTGCCTCGTGTCCATCGTGCATTGAGATCTTTAGCCCACTTCCTCGTCGTCGCATTGCAGTCCTGCCCATTCTCCATCTCTTGGGCGAGGACACCTTCCTGGGTGCGTTTACCACCATGCACTATGCAGTGCCGATTTCTGTGTCAATGAAGACCATGGACTTCTTTGGACCTGATATCCAGCACGGTAGCCAGTCTGTTGCGGTGAGGCCACCATGTACCCTGTTGGTTGTAGCCTCCTGGCCACACAAGGATCGCTCTGCTGATGCCTGCACCGTTAACTCCCCATGTATGCCAAGGGGTAGATGCCCATACCCCTGGGGCATTTGGACTCCCAGCAATGGCCATCCTGCCAGGTGGCCTTTGCTGCAGCTGGGTGGCGCCCATGGGGAGGCCCCCTGGTTGAGTGGGTGGCATCAGGGCAGATCACACGCGATGAAGCATAGTCCATCATCTCTTGCTGGTGATGAAACACCAGCAGTCTCTAAGTGATCACGAGCTCAATTCAATGCACAGAAGTATGACGCTAAATTGTTCCCCTCCCTGGCCACACCATGAGAGGAATGTCAGGCTAAGGATGGCAGCGGATCTTATTCGCACCGGTACCTTGTATGTTCGAGAGGTGACGGAGAATCTTTCGTGACATTGAAGCCTCAGTTTTTTGTTGATCATTTAGAGGACAAATTCGGGGAAGTGGAAGGCTTGTCCAAAATGAGATCTGGGTCAGTCTTGATCAAAACAGCATCCTCTGCCCAGTCATGGGAGTTACTCATTTGTGACAAGCTGGGTGACGTTTCTGTAGCCATCACGCCCCATAAGAGCTGAAATATGGTCCAGGGTATCATATTTCACAGAGACCTTCTTTTGCAGTCCGACAATGAGCTGTGCGACAATTCAGAGCGGCGAGGTGTACATTTCGTCCGGCGTGTCCACCGGGGTCCGAAGGATAATCAGGTTGCCACCGGTGCCTTCATCTTGGCCTCTGAGGGTGCTCCATTGCCCGAGAAGGTCAAGGTGATGGTCTACCAGTGTGATGTGAAGCCCTGTATCCCTCCCCCGATGCAGTGCTTTAAGAGCTGGAAGTTCATCCATATGTCTTCCTGCTGTACTTCCAGCGTCACATGCTGAGATTGCGGATGCCCATCACATCCCAATACTCGGACTGATGACCTCAGCAGTTAAGTCCCATAATGCTCAGAGCCAACCCAATACTCCATGTGCCCCACCTCCCATCTGTGTCTACTGTGGAGAGCACCATTCGCCTTGCTCGCCTGATTGCAGGATTCTCCAGAAAGAAAGGAAAATCATGGAGTACAAGACCCTGGACAGACTGACCTACACTGAGGCTAAGAGAAAATTTGAACACCTGCATCCTGTGTGTATGACATTGTCTTAAGCCGCTGCTACAACAGTTCTGGCACCATCAGCTCCACCAACCCAGGTCACCTCTCAGAGCCGGAAGAGTACACTTGCCCCCTTGATGGTGGGGAGGGTGGGGGCATTTCCCTCCCTGTTGCTCCTGCACCACCTACTTCGGGAGCAACACCCCCTCAACCATAGGGGACATCCATCCCCACTTCTAAGCCGGAGAAGCGTAAGTCTTTTTTAGCTTCTCTCACTAGGAAAGGGTCCCTTGGGTCTCTCTCTTCCCAGGTTTCTTCTAGTGGGAAAGACGACACCCCCAAGTGGCTGAAGAACCCACAAGCAGCTGGTCGTACGGCTTCACGCTCATCCTCAGTCCCGGAGACTGAACCAGTGAAGTCCTCCCAGCCAGGGAAACCCAAGGAGCAGTGAGAGAAATCCAAAAAGAAAACCAGTAAGACCAAGGAAATTGCAGTGTCACCCACACCACCGTTACCTTCAAGCTCTGTGGCTGAGGATGGGGTAGAGATTTTGGCATCTGCTGAAGATCTAGATCTCGCCAGATCCTCTGACACAATGGATATAGACTGCTCAGGCAATAAATCGGTGGCAGCAGGTGACTCTGAGGCGTAAACTGCCTCATTGAATGTTCCATGCCTTCCCAGTCTCACTATGTCATCCTCCAGTGGAACTGCGGCGGTTTTCTCCACCGCCTGGCTGAGCTACGGCAACTGTTAAGCTTTACACCTGCTATCTCCATTGCCCTCCAGGAAACCTGGTTCCCAGCAATGCGGACCGCTGCCCTCCGCGGCTATAAGGGATATTACAGGAACCATATCAACTATAATCGAGTGTCAGGTGGAGTTTGCGTTTATGTCCTAAACTCGGTTTGTAGTGAACATGCACCCCTTCAAATCCTTCTTGAAGCTGTGGCTGTCAGAATAAGGATGACACAGGAAATAACTGTGTGCAATGTATATCTTCCTCCAGATGGTGCAGTACCCCTGAATGTATTAGCTGCACTGATTCATCAACTCCCTAAACCTTTCCTACTTCTGGGAGATTTTAATGCCCATAACCCCTTGTGGGGTGGTAGCATGCTTACTGGCCAAGGCAGAGATGTCGAAACTTTACTGACACAATTCAACCTCTGCCTCTTAAATACTGGGGCCGCCACACATTTCAGTGTGGCTCATGGTAGTTACTCGGCCATTGATTTATCAATCTGCAACCCAGGACTTCTCCCATCTATCCACTGGAGAGCACATGACGATCTGTGTGGTAGTGACCACTTCCCCATCTTCCTGTCACTGCCCCAGCATCAGGCACATGGACACCTGCCCAGATGGGCTTTAAACAAGGCAGATGGGAACTTTCACCTCTGCTTTCACCGCTGAATCTCCCCCACACGGTAACATCGATGTGATTATTGAGCAGGTGACTAGCACAATAGTTTCTGCGGCAGAAAACGCGATCCCTCACTCTTTGGGCTGCCCGAGGCATAAGGCAGTCCCTTGGTGGTCGCTGGAAGTCGCTGAAGCAATTAAGGAGCATCGGTGAGCTCTACACTGGCAAAATTGGCACCCTTCCCTGGAGCACCTCGTAGCCTTTAAACTGCTCCGTGCCCGTGTTCGCTACCTGATCAAACAATGGAAGAAGGAGTGTTGGCAGAGGTACGTCTTCACCATTGGGTGCCACACGTCACCTTCCCAAGTCTGGGCAAAGATCAAACGTCTTTTTTGGGTACCAGGCCCCAACAGCTGTCCTGGTGTTTCCATAAATGACGAGTTATGTACCAACGCAAACACGATTGCTGAACACTTTGCTCGAGCCTCTGCATCAGAGAATTACCCCCCCAGCATTTCGCACACTCAAACGGCGGCTGGAAGGGAACATCCTCTCATTCACTACACACTGCAGTGAATCCTATAACGACCCATTTACAGAGTGGGAGCTCCTCAGCGTTCTTGCACATTGCCCCAACACAGCTCCTGGGCCTGATTGGATCCACAGCCAGATGATTAAACATCTCTCATCTGACTACAAGCGACATCTTCTCGTCATCTTCAACCAGACCTGGTGCAATGACGTCTTTCCATCGGAATGGCGGGAGAGCACCATCATTCTGGTGCTCAAACTCATTTGATGTGGATAGCTATCAGGCCATCAGCCCCACCAACGTTCTTTGTAAGCTGCTGGAATGTATGGTATGTCAGCGGTTGGGTTGGGTCCTGGAGTCACGTTGCTTGCCGGCTCCATGTTAGGGCAGCTTCCGCCAGGGTTGCTCTACCACTGATAATCTTGTGTCCATCGAGTCTGCCATCCGAACAGCCTTTTCCAGATGACAACACCTGATTGCTGCCTTTTGACTTACGTAAAGCATACGACATGACTTGGCAACGTTATATCCTTGCCATATTGTATGAGTGGGGTCTCCGGGGAGCACTCCCGATTTTTATCCACAACTTCCTGTCGCTCCATACTTTCTGGGTCCAAGTTGGTGACTCCCATAGTTCCATCCATATCCAGGAGAATGGAGTCCCACAGGGCTCTGTATTGAATGTGTCTCTATTTTTAGTGGCCATTAAGGGTCTAGCAGCAGCTATCAGGTCCTCTGTCTCACTTTCTCTGTATGCAGACGACTTCTGCATTTCGTACTGCTGCTCCAGTACTGTTGTTGCTGAGCGGCGCCTCAAGGGAGCCGTCCACAAGGCGCAGTCATGGGCTCTAGCCCACAGCTTCCAGTGTTCAGCCAAAAAGTCGTGTGTCATGCACTTCTGTCGGCGTCATACCATTCATCCGGAACCCACACTTTACCTTAATGACGATCCACTCACTGTAGTGGAGACATATCAATTCTTAGGACTGGTTTTCAATGCTCGATTGACTTGGCTCCCTCATCTTTGTCAGCTTAAGCAGAGGTGCTGGCAGTTCCTCAATGCCCTCCATTGCTTGAGCAACACCAATTGGGGTGGAGATCGCTGTACGCTGCTGCAGCTCTACAGAACCCTTGTCCAATCTTGATTTGACTATGGGAGTGTGGTTTATGGTTCGGCAGCGCCTTCAGTATTGCATTTACTCGACCCTGTGCACCACTGTGGGCTTCGATTAGCAACAGGAGCTTTTAGGATGAGTCCGGTGACCAGCGTACTGGTGGAGGCTGGTGTCCCTCCACTGCAGATCAGACATGCGCAACTGCTCGCCAGTTATGCAACACACATTCATAGTTCCCCTGAGCATCTGAATTACCGTCTCCTTTTCCTGCCCGCGGCAGTCCATCTCCCACATCGGCAGCCCAGATTGGGGATAATGATTGCGGTTTGTGTGCGGTCCCTTCTCTCCGAACTGGAGTCCTTCCCTTTACTACCTCTGCTTGCAGTCCATTCATGTATGCCTCCACGTAAGCCTCGGCCGCAGCTTCGTCTTGAACTTTTGCATGGCCCTAAGGACTCGGTTAACCCCACCACTGTCCACTGTCACTTCCTCTCGATTCTTGATGTGCTCCGAGTCTCTGAAGTGGTTTACACCAATGGCTCAATGGCTGATGGTCACGTAGGCTTCGCATACGTTCATGGAGGACATGTTGAGCAGCACTCCTTCCCAATTGGCTGCAGTGTTTCCACTGCAGAGCTGGTGGCCATATCTCGTGCTCTTGAGTACATCTGCTCACGCCCTGGCGAGTCATTTCTCCTGTGTGCTGACTCATTGAGCAGCCTACAAGCTATCGATCCGTGCTACCCTCGCCACCCTCTGGTAGCATCCATTCAGGAGTCCATCTATGCCCTGGAACAGTCCCGCCGTTCCGTTGTGCTTGTGTGGACCCCAGCTCACGTTGAAATCCCGGCAATGAACTTGCCGACAGGCTGGCCAAACAGGTGACGTGGAAACCGCTTCTGGAGATAGGCATCTCCGAAGCTGACCTGCGTTCTTTCTTACACCGCAGGGTTTTCCAGCTTTGGGAGATGGAATGGCATAACAGCACCCAACAAACTGCGTGTCATTAAGGAGACTATGAATGTGTGGAAGTCTTCCATGCAGGCCTCTCGCAGGGAATCAGTTGTCCTCTGCTGGTTCCACATAGGCCATATGTTTCTAACGCATTGTTACCTACTCCGTCGCGAGGACCCACCTCAGTGTCGCTGTGGCTCCCAAATGACAGTCATCCACCTCTTGCTCGACTGCCCACTTTTAGCCACTCTGCGGCAGACTTTTAACTTTCCCAGCACCCTGCCTTCAGTGCTGGGCGACAGTGCCTCCACAGCAGCTTTATTTTTACATTTTATCCATGACAGTGGGTTTTATACTTTTACGTAGGTTTTAGCACATGTCCTTTGTCCCTCCGTGTCCTCCACCCTAGTGCTTTTAGGGTGGAGGTTTTAATGTGTTGCAGAGTGGCTGGGTTTCCCTTTTTATTCTCGTGGTTGGCCAGCCACTGTAATCTGCTTTCATGTTTTACTCCCTTCTGTTTCTAGCATCTCTCTCTTGTTTTCTTGTCCTTTTTTGTTCCCTTTAGTATTTGTTGCCTTCCCTTCATTCTTGTGGCCTTTCCTTTGTTTCCATTTTGTGTTATATGTTTTGTCCATTTTATTCTCACCCTTGTTGCATTGTTTTATTAGGAACAAGGGTCCAATGACCTCGTAGTTTGGTCCCTTCTCTCTCTTTAAGCCAACTAACGAATAGTCAGCACAATTATATACAAATGTGTAAAGACATTAACCTAAACCAGAAAATAATTAATGTGACTGTACAAAATGAAATGACTGATGCAGCGAAACAAGATCACAGCTAAGCAAGCAGTAATAATGAATTAAATTTGACAAAAACCACAGGCAAAAACATTTTATTAGGAAACATTTCAGTGTAGACAATAGATGAACACCCCAAATATCATGAAGCACACCTCACGAGAGCCAGGCAGTACGAACGAGATAGTAGAAATTCTAAAAGAAATGTTTGCAAATATGTCGAATGATCTCAAATAGAAATTTTACAAATATTTTGAGCAATTTTATCAGAAATTTAAAGATCTGTCGAAATATTTTGAACAAAAGTTTTCACAATTACTTGATGAACACTAGAAAACTGCTGTAGGTTAACTGAGCTCACAGAAAAGCAAAACAATTTGAAAACAGTACATGATGAGTTAGCTCAGACAATAAATACGATTCAGAAATATAATCAGTTTGTATGAACTTCCCAATGAAGTGAAAAAACTATCAGAAGACATAGGGTTTATAAAACTAGAACAAAGCCCCATTGATATATATAAGCTGAATGACCATGCAGATACGGGGGTGTTCAACCAGGACACCACACTCGTTGAAAACCTATTGCAGCATCGAACCTATGTAACCAACGTCAAAAAATTGATGGACAAAAAGAAAAAGAAAATCCTTACTCAGCTGCTTTACCACAATGTCGTTCTTAACTGGGCACTGCCAGTGTTAGTTTAAATAAAACCATTAACACAGGCAACATGCAGGAGAACATACAAATAAACAAGAAAGCACATTTTCACCTACACAGTTTCACAGTGTCAATGAAACGGTTTCAGCATGTATAATGAACTGTTGATGCTGGTGACAATCCGGATAAATTACCCCCTACTGCCACACATCATTAACACACTCTTTGGGAACAGGACCCTGTCTTGTCAATACTGGTGGACAAAGCTTATTAAAATATTGCCAATTTCAGATGTTTTATAAGAGCATTACACCAGGTAATGCTGTGTAGCTGGACCGAATCACAAAAAATACACTATGTGATAGGATTCACCGAAGAATATGCACTGCTCTGGTCAGCAGATGTAGAACATTATCAAACATATGAACAATTTGAGCAAGCCTTTTTAAACAGGTTTTTGTCCACTGGTCCTCATGAACAGTTGTGGCGAGTAGTAGTATTTTACCCACAACCATTCAACAGTAAACAAGGATGATTGTGAAAAAGCTTTTAAAAGTATTTATAAGACAAGATGCTGCTGTAACCCTATCTCACATGTAGACACATTAAAGATCTTGAAAAGTAAATTGCCTCCAAATGTGCAAGAGAAACTGATCACTATACCTGAGAAGACTTTGAGTATTTTCTCGCAGTATTAGATTCCATAGATCTCATACCTGAAGATGGCCAAGCTGAAGTAGACAATTTGAATTCATGGTCAAATGTCCAAGGCAATGGGAACCACTAATCCAGTAACAACAATAGCCACAGTTGGCATCCCCATGCATCATCTTCAGATAATAGGCACAGAAATTTTTATTGTCGGGGAAACAATGGTTACCAAAAGAGAGGTGGCCACAAGTATGAACCAAGCTACCAGAACTCACCAAATCCGAACAACAGAAGCAGATATAATAATTGGCAAGGCACTACAGACCACAGGAGACCAAATAATATGAACTATAATGCATACGGACCAGTAACTGTTGGTCCAAGTCAAGGTAGAGAAACAAGGCAAGCAGAATAATATTTACATAATAATCAAGACACGATTTGGCATTCCTCAGGGCACATAGTAAACACAGGTAATATAGTAGAGGTGGTTGACAGTAGCAGTGCTATCCTGATGCCACCTCCAGAAAACAACTGGTCATGTCAAGCCCCCTGACGATGACCAAAAGGGAAAGTGGGAACATGCATTGACGAAACAATTATGTAATAATAAATGCCAAAGTAGGGAATATTTTAGTATCTATTCTACTCAGCACCAGAGCTTTGACCAGTGTAATATCAATGAGTTTATTTAACGAGATCAGGAAGAGAATGCTAATACCAACCTTACCTGTTCAAAATTCTGACTGCAATGAGAGGCAGATCAAGAGGAATAAAACTACAAACACAAATACTCATCACCCATAATGAGGTTACGATCAAATGTACATTTCTTGTCGTGAAGAAATTAATAATTAACTGTATTCTTGGAATGGATTTCTGTTGATAGTGCAAAATAAAAATAGTTTTGGGTAATTGCCTGCATCACTGGCAGTTGGGCAAACATATAATTTCACTGGAACTAGTTAGAACAGAAAACAAAGCAACGTAGATTTGCAGTTCTTTTACCATGAACTATTTTCTATAAATGAACAATGTAATTACCAGTCATTAGATAGACATTATAGACATGCAAGCGGTACAAGATAAGATAAAGGAATCTCCCTACTAATTTCAGACACAAAAAGATGAATTATGTACTTTACTTTTGCAGTACACACAAGTGTTCAAGAAGTGACCTGGGTTTATCAAAGTTAATGTTTATAAAATGGATGTTTACTCACAAAAAAAAATTTTGTCATTCATCATATGCAATACCATGGTCTAAGAAAGAAGCAGGAAGAAAAGAAATTGAAACGGTGGTAAATTACAGGATCATAGAGACCTCACAGTTACCATATTGCAGTCCTCTTTTAGCCTAACAGGAGTCCTATTGGATGCAAGGGAGATAAACAACTGTTAAAATTTCATGGAGTTATATTCTTAACAACCATAGATTTGAGGTATCATACTGGCAGATAGCAATACATATACTCTAATAGCAAAAATATACTATGTTTATTAGTTGCAGTAGAAATCAATTCTGCATTTGTTACTCTTTGGGCTAAAAGTCAGTGTCGGTGTGTTCATAGCAGTACTGGACACAGTGCTGGGCTCAGAGCTGCTGAGTACAGTGACAGTTTATGTGAATGACTCATTGATTGCAACCACCATGTGGGAAGAGCATGTAGAATTACTAAGAAAAGTGTTGAAGAAATTTCTGAAGTTTGGCATTACTATAAATCTACAAAAATCCGAGGTTGGGCAAGATGAAACCAAATTCTTAGGTCATCTGTCCAGAAGGATACTACGAGATACAGCAAAAAGTCATGTGATCAAACACTTTCCAGTATGCCAAAACAAAAATTCAGCTAAAGGCATTTCTGAGGTTAACATAATTGTTAGAAAATTTTCACTGAATCAACTACTGAACAGTGATACAATGCTAAATTTATTAAGAAAGATCAACACTTGGTTATGGACAAAGCAATGTCAGGACGACTTTGTGCTACTAAGAAAGTGTTAGTACACACCAGTTTATTGTGCCATCTGGACATGAGTAAATGATCCTGTTTAAGTACAGATGCTTCAACACAAGGAGTGTGAGCATGTCTGTTTCAGATCAGAGAAGTTGACAGGAAACCAATGGTATATGTAATTAGTCGTGTGAGTCGAACCCTCACAAAATGTGAGAGATCATATTCAGTGACCAAGCTTGAAGCATTGACATTGGTTTGGGCAGTCAGAAAATTCTAGTATTACATATAGGGGAAAGATACAAAAGTATTTTATGACCACTAAGCCCCTTTATTTCTCTTAACATGCAAACTATTACACAAACAAAAAATTGCACACCAAGAAAGAGATTTGTGACAAACGAAAGTTGGTAGGTGTGTTTCTACATCTGAAAGATGAGATTTATTGAGATTTCACACCAGTTGCATAAGAGTGGCGCTAGTAATGCCACTATGAGGATGCAAATCAGGTTTGCTTTAAATTCACAGCATAATGTTTGTTAGCTTTAGTTACCTTTTAGATGGTAAGTTGATGTTAGCCAAGCATGCCTTTAAGGTGATGAAGATGCCATTATCAGCACTTCACTTAGTTTGAATGAGGGCTGTAATAGATCTACAAGAAGCTGGAAGTTCCTTTTGTGATATTGCAGAAAGACTTGACAGGAATGTAGCAACTGCATATGATGTCTGGCAGCAGTGGTCACAAGAATGTATGGTTGCAAGAAGACCAGGCTCCAGACGGCCACATGGCACTACCAAGAGTGAAGACCATCATGTTTGGCGTATGGCTCTGGCACATCGTACTGCATCTGCAGCAGCAATTTGAGGAGCAGTTAGCACCACAGTGACACAATGACCTTTTACAAATCAGTTACTTCAAGGACACCTGTGAGCCAGATGCCCTGTGGTATGCATCCCACTGATCCCAAACTACTGCCATTTGTGACTTCAGTGATGTCAAGCGAGAGCTTCATTGGAGGGCAGGGTGGAGATCTGTTGGGTTTTCTGATGAAAGCTGGTTATGCCTTGGTGCCAGTGATGGCCAGGTGTTGGTTAGGAGGAGGCCAGTTGAGGGCCAGCAACCAACCTGTCTGCATGCTAAACACACTGGACCACCACCTGGAGGTATGGTTTAGGGTGATTTCATACAACAGATGAAGCACTCTCGTCATTATCCCACGCATCCTGACTGCAAAACTGTATGTAAATCTGGGGATTTGACCTACCATTCATGAACAGCATTCCAGGAGTTTTTTTCCAACAGGACAGCACTTGCCCACAGACTACTGTTGTAATCCAGCATGCTCTGGAGAGTGTCAACATGTTGCCTTGGTCTGTTTGATTACCAGATCTGTCTGCAATTGAGCACGTATGGGGCATCATTGGACAGCAACTCCAGTGTCACCCAGAAATGGCATTAACTATCCCTGTATTGACTGACCAACCAAGTGCAATAGGCATGGAAGTCCATCCTGCAAACCGACATTCAGCATCTGTGCAATGTAATTCATGCACATCTGCATGTTTACATTCAAACATTCTGGTAGTTACACCGGTTATTAATATACCCGCATTTCACATGTCCAATGGCTTATCTCATGCTTACATTAATCTGTGATTTTGCAATAATGTTATTCACTGAAATACCTCATCTAGACAAATGTGTTCCTGAAGTAACATTACTCTACATTCATTACTTTTTGGTGATGTGATTTTTTCCGTCAGTATATAAAAGGAGAACAGAATAGCCAATGCACGTGCACATTATAATGATACATCCTCCCCCAAGATTAATATGAAGTGTCTGATAACACTTTTTTTAATGTGCATCTGGGTAATTATCAGATGATAGCATGCCTCCTAAGGCCTTGTATGTGTATCTTTATAGGTATCAACCTATCCAATTTTCTTAAACTCCGAATACTTTTGTGAAAACATACAGAATATTCTGGAAGGAAGCATATTGTCATAAATGTCAATAGATTGTTGTCATTAACAAAATTATGTACAAATGCTAAATCAAATATCTAATTGAGAAATTGAAGTAAGAAATATATAGCAACAAATGTTAAGAGGCTGTGGAAATGTTGGCATAAATAACTAATGCCTCTAATTACCATAATTGCACTTGATTAATGAGTTAACAGAAAACCTCATTATCTTGAGAAACAACTTGAAAGTTATTACCAAGAGATGTATTTTAATTTGTTATACATTTTTATGTCCTCCTCAGTAATTCATATTCTTTGTAATTACATTTCTAATTAACCCTTCAATTGCTTACATCATACAACTTTCTGATTTCCAGAATTTGAGGCCTTATTTGTGCATTTTATGCATGTAATCGGATAAAGCACGAGTTCTGTAGTGCCATTGAATGTTAGTAACCAAATCCAAACTATAATTAATTATGTAACTAAAATAATACGAGAGACATTGTTGTATTTAACGTTCAGATTGATTTTCTTGTGAAAAACTACAGATATTACTACAAAAAATTATGTCATTTGATATTGTATTTCATACCTTATTCGCCTGTATCATAAGCTTCTTTAAGTTTTGTAAATTGTAACATCAAAATTGTACAAAATTAATAGTGGGTTATTTTGAAATTTATTGTTAAAATTCTATATAAAGTGACGCAGCGATGTTGCAAAAAGGTCAATCAGTCAGTGTTTTATTTATGTGTGGAGTGTGTAGTTTGGTTGTCAATAAATTCCGTTAAGCTTGAAACTTTTGTTTTCAATCATTAATGAATCCCAGGCAAACGAAATTTAAGTTAAGAGTTAACAATCCGAGGAGAACATTTGGTGGAGTTGAGCTGGGATTGATGTTTGAAATATGGAACTATGTTTAACAAGTGACTTTTTCAGGTGAACATAAGACGACTGCCATGCCAAACTTGTTTTGAAAAATTTATGTTACAGATGCACAGAACGAATGGATGTTACCACATGCGAATAGTTGGTGCGGATAAAATGGACCAAATTCTTGGACAGCACCATCAGCCATCAGATGAGTAACAGGTTATTTTTTTAAATAGTTTTGTGACAGTGACAAACATTTGTGTGGGAAGTTTTTATATTTTGTAATTTACTATGGGTGACAGTGAAAATATAAAAATGAGTGAGGAAAAACATGTAGGCTGTGAATCTGTAGAAAACACTTCGGACCTAGGATCAAGTATCAGTGAACTATCGTCCAGCAGTAATCCAAGTGTAGATCGAAGTTTTGATGAGAGGGTTCCAGTAAAAATGTTACTATGAGTACTCCAATTACACAGGGAAGAGTAGGCGGAGATGATTTGTTAACGTTATTAATGCAGCATATGAAAGAAGTGAAGGAACAGATGGGATAGATTAGGCAGGATATTGGTCAGAAAAGTCAATTAAGTGAAAATACTAATCAGATAAGGGATATCCAGGAGGGTTTGGCAGCACTAAAAATTACTGTTGAGACAGGGGAGGGTGAACTCAATACTCGTGTAGGAGCAGTAGAAGAACGGGTTGATGTATTAGAAACTAATTTCACACAAGAGTTGTCCAAAAACGAGGAGAGATTCAAAAAACTAGATAAACAAGTAGAAGTAGAAAATTCTAAACTTAAAGTAGAGGTCATTTAGATAAGGAGAATCGTAGAAGAAGAAGTAGAAGCTTACAAAAGGAACTCTGAGCTAAAAATTACAGACATTTCCAACCAAATAAGTAATGTAGAACTGAACTGTGATGAAAAAATAGATTTGTGTGAAAATAATGTTGTAGATTTAAGTAAGAAAGTTGTAAACTTACAAGAGGGTGTAGCTCAAAGAAATTTTGTTAACAGTATTAATTGTGTGTGGGGTGGCATACCTTCAAAATGTTTTCCAGGAGATAGGAAATTGCATCCTATTGATTTTTAACTGCATTATCAGGATAATTTAGGTAATGACGTTACAGATAATGTTAAAATTAAATATGATAAGCAATTTTTGGATGGAGAAGCAATCTTATAGGCCAATCAGAATGTAAATTCTACCGTGTCATATGATGAATTTTAAAGAAAGTTCTTAAATAACTTTTGGACAGAATCTGAGCAAGCTAGGATTAAAAGTGAGTTTTTGAATGGTCAAATGTATAGGGAAGATGATGGTAGCCTGAAGTGTTTTTGTGAAAACCAGTTGAGGAAATTAGTACACTTAGACAAACATTTTGATGAACTAATACAAATAGATGCCTTAAAAAGGAGATTACTGAAAAGAGTACAGTGGGAGTTGATTTATGGACCACATGACTCTGTAGATCAGTTCTTTAGATATGTAGATAAATTGGACAGAACCTTTGAGAGGAACGAGAGGTTAAATAATGACAGAGTTGGCAGTCAACTGTCTGGGGGTGGAATCAAAGCAGGAACCAAGGCAGGAGTGATAATGAAAATCAGAATAATAGCAGTGGTTGCAATAGGAAATTAGTACACTTAGACAAACATTTTGATGAACTAATACAAATAGATGCCTTAAAAAGAAGATTACCGAAAAGAGTACAGTGGGAGTTGAGTTATGGACCACACGACTCTGTAGATCAGTTCTTGAGACATGTAGATGAGTTGGACAGAGCCTTTGAGAGGAACGAGAGGTTAAATAATGACAGATTTGGCAGTCAACCATCTGAGAGGTGGAATCAAAGCAGGAACCAAGGCAGGAGTGATAATGAAAATCAGAATAATAATAGTGTTTACAGTAGAAGTGATAATAGATGGATCAACCATAGCAATGGGAATAGGAACAGAGGACATGACATTGGGAGAATAGTAACTGACAATTAGATAATCACCACTCAAGACAAGGCAATTTAAACTGATGGATGCCTCATTGGGAGCCTGTCAGTTTGGGGTGAGAAATAAGTACCAAAATCAGGCTAAACACCACCGGCCTAGAGACATTGAAAGTAGATACATAAGACAGAGTAATCAAAGATATTAGATTAGAAATGACAGAACTAATGTAAGAAGAGCACATCAGATTAGCAAATTACAGTTTGACAGTAAATTCTGGAAAAGTATGAATGAAAGTGTTGAAGATAGAAGTAATAGCTTCTGTAAGAATGTTGAAGAGGTTCCGTTAGAGGAGGAAACTATCTCAACTCTATATAATCAGTGTGGCGAAGAAGTTTGCAAAGAAAATGTTGGTTCTGATAATAATCTTGATGAGTTTGGATTAAGTAAATTAATGGAGAAAGAATCTATCCCTGTTAAGCATTTAAGAGATAATACTTGTACTAGTGTACTTGTCAACAATTCTGATGATCAAAATGGTTCAAATGGCTCTGAGCACTATGGGACTTAACTTCTGAGGTCATCAGTCCCCTAGAACTTAGAACTACTTAAACCTAACTAACCTAAGGACATCACACACACCCATGCCCGAGGCAAGATTCGAATCTGCAACCATAGCGGTGGCGTGGTTCCAGACTGTAGCACCTAGAACTGCTCGGCCACCCTGGCAGGCTCTGATGATCATTGTAAAGATGTTGTAGAAGTGTCTAGTATTGGAGACGGTAGCATGGGTGGTAAAATTGATAGTGAAAGTGTCAGTAGTTATGATGAATGAGAGGAAGAATTAGATGGCATGGTGTATATGGAGGTTAAAGAAGATTTAGTTAATTGTGAAGATGATGATGTCAGTAAAATTTGTGAAGAATATGAGAGAACCAGATTGTGCCAATGGAAACTGGGAAGGTATCATCAGATGAGGAACATGTGGAAAGCCATTTTGTGATGTTATAAACTTAATGGGATTCTTACAGGGGTTATAGTGACAATGATAGAGTAAAAAGGGTCATAAGATTGTGAATAATAGCATTCCAACTGGGAAGGTATAACCAATCAGCAGGCTTACAGTGAGATCAGACAGTGTGTAAAAGAGGGACATGACATCAAGCAATCATCTGATGTACCTCTACGTAAAATACAGACATGTAAGAGAAATTGTGCAGACAAAAATGGTATAAATGACTTGGACTTTAGAGAGATTGAGGATGATTTGTTGCATGAAGATGAAGAATGCAGTGAAGACAAGTATGCTGAATTAGTGGCCACCTAACCAATGGATGCTGGGAGTCTAGAGAAAGAGCAGACAGATCAATTTGGTAGTTTGTTGTGGGTGTACAAAGACGTGTTTAGTGAGAAACCTGAGAAAGTGAAAAACTATGAATGTAGCTTAATCTAAAACCTTACAAATGGAGCAAGTGTGAAACACCAAGAAAAAATAAGATGGTGTAAATGCCCTCAAGAGGACACCACATCTTTGTGTCAAGTGCATGGTGAGCACTAGGTCTCCAAGATATGTAGAATTCTATTTTCTTCATTTCATTTTTGGATGCTACATCTTTCACTCATCTATAAACCTGTAATAAAGTTATCTCTTACTGTAAATACTATCCATTCTCTGCAGTATAAGTTTTCTGTATGTAATATCAATTTTGAGTGTCATTATTTGAAAATGTAAACTGTATACTAAATTTGAATTTCCTATAGTAGTGATTGGCCAATTATTATAGTTATACTCTGTGGAGCATGAATTTGATTTGTGGGTGCTTCTTTGAGAGTTACAGACATGATCATGATTTTATGAGATGTACATATGGAAAATACTAAAGATGTACACATGTTACTAAATGGACAAGTTGCATTGTGACAAAAGACTTTTAATGAAAAGTTTGTCATTACAAGATGGTGTGATGAGGAACAGTCTGATGGTTTATGTTTGATATGATAAAGAGTTAAATGAGATCTGCGGGGTCAAATATACTGTATAGTGGTATATACTGGAATATTAATAAAAAAGAAAGGATATGTACGAGGGCGGTTCAGAAAGTAACCTCCGATTGGTCACAGTGCGGGTTGTGGGGGGAGTAGCGACGCCATCTGTGCGTTCACGCACTCAACAGGTCAGTCGGCATCAAGCCGTGGTCGAGTGAACGTCGTACCTGCGCTAGTTTAGTTTTTGTGGCAGTTTGAAATGTGTGCTGCAATAGAAAACCCCGCCAAATGTGAAGTGCGTGCTGTCATAAGGTTTTTTACAGCCAAAGGATATTCTGCAGCAGCTATTCATCGTGAGCTTTGTGCCGTGTACGGACCAAGAGTTATGAGTGAAGGAGTTGTCCGTGAGTGGGTACGTTTAATTAAAAGTGGACGAGAAAACGTTCATGATGAAGAGAGGAGTGGTAGACCATCATTGGTGACTGACGAACTCGTTCAGACAGTTGATGCAAAAGTTCGTGAAAATTGACGTTTCTCAATGTCCGAGTTGTCTACTGGTTTTCCACAGATTTCTAAGACTCTCTTGTACGAGATAGTGACAGCAAGAGTGGGTTACCGTAAGTTCTGTGCACGATGGGTGCCCAAAATTCTTACCGACCACCACAAAACTCAAAGAATGGCCTCTGCATTAGACTTTCTGTCACGTTATGAGGACGAAGGAGAACCATTGTTAAACAGAATCGTGACTGGTGACGAAACCTGGATTAAGTACGTGAACCCTGAGACAAAAGAACAATCAAAGATGTGGGCACATTCAAATTCGCCTACCAAACCAAGAAAAGCCTCGCAAGATTTTTCTGCCAGAAAACTGATGGCAACGGTGTTTTGGGATGCCAAAGGGGTGTTGTTGGTTGAATTGATGGAACGTGGTACAACCATTAATCAAGACGTGTACTGTGAAACAATAAAAAAGTTACGACGGGCTATACAGAACAAACGCCGTGGTATGCGGACTTCCGGTATCGTTTTTTTGCACGATAACGCCCGTCCTCACTCTGCTCGCAGAACAACGGCCCTTCTTGAGTCCTTCAAGTGGGACATTATCAACCATCCACCTTACAGCCCAGACCTGGCGCCAAGTGATTATCACCTCTTCATGCATTTGAAGAAATGGCTCGGGTCACAGCGGTTTGATGACGACGAAGAGCTCAAAGATGCGGTCACAGGCTGGCTCCAGGCACAAGCGGGTGATTTTTATGCAGAAGGAATTTCAAAGCTTGTGAAGAGATACGATAAGTGCCTCAATTGCTATGGAGACTATGTAGAAAAATAGTGCAAAGATGTAGTTGTAAGATGTATATATTAAAATATTTTTATTTAACTTGGTGTATTTTTTTAAATCAACCGGAGGTTACTTTCTGAATGGCCCTCGTATATAATTTATTTTTGTTCATTGATTTTAATCTGTATACAGCTAAATCTTTACAGTTTAGATACGCTTATCATTGTGTGATTTTGTTTATAAATATGCTAATAGATTAGGATAATATGTGAATGATTTTGACATATTATACCTGATGTGACCTTAATTGTAACCTGCATGAGTACCTTGAGTAATGAGTTTATCCCTGTTCCTACCTAGAGAACTGTATCCAAGAACCTTACCTGACCTGGAAGTAAAAATTAAAAACCATAAAACTAATAGTGGATTGTGCTATGGCAGTGTAGAGACTGCCAGCAAAAGAGGAGTTGCAGACACAAGATGGACAGCGCAAAAGGACTGATGGTTGTGAGCTGCCAATTCCTTAAGATGTGCATTGTGAACCAGTGACTGGAGTGACAGCTAAGAAAGAAAGAATTTTTATTTTTTTCTATGAAAATATAAATGTACTGGATTGCATATATGTATTTAGCAGCCATTCCTACATATAATACTTGTAAGTACGCATCTGGGTAGTTATCAGACGATAGCGTGCCTCCTAAGGCCTTGTATGTGTATCTTTATAGGTATCGACCTATCCAATATGCCAAAACACCGAATATCTTTGTGAAAACATTAGATTATTCTAGAAGGACACATATTGTCGTAATTGTCAATAGATTGTTGTCATTAACAAAATTATGCACAAATGCTAAATCAATTATCTAATTGAGAAATTTAAGTAAGAAATATATAGCAATAAACGTTAAGAGGCTGTGGAAATGTTGCCATAATAACTAATGCTTCTAATTACCATAATTGCACTTGATCAATGAGTTAACACAGAAAACCTAATTATCTTGAGAAACAGCTTAAAAGTTATTACCAAGCGATGTATTTTCATTTGTCATCTATTTTTATGTCCTCCTCGGTAATTCATATTCTTTGTAATTACATTTCTAATTAACCCTCCAATTGTTTACATCACACAACGTTTCAATTTCCACAATTTGAGGCCTTATTTGTGAATTTTAATATGTATGTAATTGGATAAAGCACGAGTTCTGTACTGCCACTGAACGTTAGTAACCAAATCCAAACTGTAATTAATTACATAACTAAAATAATACAAGAGACATTATTGTAATTAAAAAAAAATGGTTAAAATGGCTCTGAGCGCTATGGGACTTAACAGCGGAGGTCATCAGTCCCCTAGAACTTAGAACTGCTTAGCCCAAACTGACCTAAGGACGTCACACACATCCATGCCAGAGGCAGGATTCGAACCTGCGACCGTAGCAGTCGCACGGTTCCAGACTGAAGCGCCTAGAACCAGTTGGCCACTCCGGCCGGCTTGTAATTAAAGTTCAGACTGACTTTCTTATGGAAAACTACAGATATTACTATAAAAAATTATGTCATTCGATATTGTATTCTATACATTATTCAGCAATAACATCAAAATTGTACAAAATTAATAATGGGTTATTTTGAAATTTATTGTTAAAATTTTATATAAAGCGAAATAGCAATGCTGCAAAAAAGTCGGTCAGTCAGTGTTTTGTTTATGTGTGGAGAGTGTAGTTCAGTTGTCAATAAATTCTGCTAAGCTTGAAACTTTTGTTTTCAATCATCAATGAATCCCAAGCAACGAAATTTAAGTTAAGTGTTAACGATTTGAGGCGAACATTACAATGTCTCCCACAAGGTTTGTACAAAAGTGCTAAACTAACAGAATAGCCTTCCAACTTCTGCATTTTACTGATGTGCAATGGCATATATCATCTGTACTATTGTCACAACATGCAACAATTACAAGAAGAAGATCTGCATTGCCAGAAGGTGATGCAGAGACTTCGGAAACATGATAAAGGAGCAGCATCCAATGCTTCTCTGCTGTATTTCATCGAGGGCATGTGCTGATATTTGCTACCATCTCATGTGTAGTCATGTTCATCTATAAGGCCCCTATCAATTTGGTTTGCCTTGATTGGCTCGTTCTAATGCCATTCGAGCTTTTCCAAATATTCCACCTGAAGTTCTCCCTGCTGGTCATCATCTATAATGGAAGGTAATCATTTAGAAGAATGGAAAGTTCTTTGTTCAAGAATCTCTTGTGGGGTTTAAGTCTTCCAGGTCCACAGGAAGTGACATATATGGTGTGGCCTACATTGAAGGTCTGCTTAAGCTTCTCTGTGTATTTGTGACTGGCCTTTCGGAACTCGCGGTCCATATATCTGGCCACTTTGAACAGTTTATCAAACAGTTGGAATTTCATTAACTAATTATTAGATACCATGTTTTATATAAGCTTAAGCTGACCTTTCTGGCATGTACAGATCTGGACCACACCACACAAGCACAGCCCACCATGGAGAAGTGCAGTGCCTGTGCTGTGGATCTCAGCACTTTTCTTCTAGCTCCCCATTTGCTGTTTGCCAGGTTTTTCAGTAGTTACTTCTTGCTGCAACTTTGTGATGGGTATTTTTCCAGTGCTGTTTGTACGTGAATGACTGGTTCAATACAACACCCACACACATAAGGTCATCTGCGTGTTCCTGTGGTCGCATTCCAGGCTACATTCACCTTTTGATTTGCATATTTTGGGTGAAGATGGAAGATGCTGACACATACCTTCAAGGGATTTGGTTCACGCACATTTTTATGGCATTATTTGAACAGGGCTTAGAGCATGTCCAGGGTTTGCTCATCTCCTCAGAAATCTTTCCTTCAGCTGTGATGGCCAGGATACTCCCCTGGATGAGCCCATTTCTCTGTCGTTGCCATCAGCTCTTTCTGCCATACAATTTGACAGAATATTCTGTTTTGTAGCAGTGATTCAGTGCTTTTTACAAGCTGGTAATATTTATGTTTGTCACATAGTTTTGTCTGGTTAGGACAGCCAAGACTAGTCCTGTCATTCGTTTAATTTCATGTCCTCTATTTGGATTTGACCAGTGCAAGAATTTACTGGTCTGAAACTGACATGGAAGAATTTACTGGTCTGAAATTGACCTGTTGGAGGATGAGCTTTTGATCCACAGTATCTGCTATGTGATTCAGTTTGCATAGCTGGCATTTATCCAGGCTTTAACACTAAAGAAAGCATATGCTGAAACAGCAGCAAATGCAAAATATGACAAAGTGGTGTGAAATATTCAACAATTCCTGAACAGAGGTGGATGATGAAAATTGATCCTGTTGTCTACTGGTCATCATATATGTAACTACAGTAATGAGAAATCTTAAATAATGGAATGAGCATCACATAGTGCATTCATCCATTCATTAATCCTTGTTCCATAGATCATGAATGCAACATTTCATAATGATGTGGAACGTATCACTTTACATAAGTTATCTTTACACAAAATAACTAATTAATTAATTAATTTTTTTACAGTTACTACTTCATATCTAAGAATTCATCTACTGGGTAGGAGGAGTTGCCATTCAGAAAGTCTTTTAATTTGCTTTTAAATGTTGGTTGGCTATCTGTCAGACTTTTAATACTGTTTGGCAAATGACCAAAGATTTTTGTGGCAGCATAGTTCACCCCTTTCTGTGCCAAAGTGAGATTTAATCCAGAATAGTGAATATCACCCTTTTGTCTAGTGTTGTAGCTATGCACTTTGCTGTTATTTTTGATTTGGGATGGGTTAATAAGACAAATTTCATAAGTGAATATATGTATGGTGAAGGTACTGTGAATATCCCGTGTTCCTTAAATAAATGTCTGCAAGGTGATCTTGGGTGGGCTCCAGCTATTATTCTGATTACACACTTTTGTGCAATGAATACTTTCTCACTTAATGATGAATTGCCCCAAAATATGTCGTCATATGAAAGCAGGGAATGAAAATAGGCATAGTAGACTAATTTACTGAAATGTTTATCACCAAAATTTGCAATAACCCTAGTAGCATAAGTAGCTGAACCTAACCGTTTCAGCATATCATCAATGTGTTTCTTCCAATTCAGTTACTCATCAATGCACACACCCAGAAATTTTGAGTATTCTACCTTCGCAATATACTTTCATTCATAGTCTATATTTATCAATGGTGTTATGCCATTTACTGTACAGAATTGTATAAACTATGTTTTTTCAAAATTTAGTGAGAGTCCATTTGCAGAGAACCACTTAATAATTTTCTGAAAGACATTATTTGCAATTTCCTCAGCTGATTCTTGCTTCTTGGGTGTGATTACTATACTTGTATCATCAGGAAAAGGAATTAACTTTGCATCTTCATGAATATAGAGTGGCAAGTTGTTAATATACAGGGTGATTCAAAAAGAATACCACAACTTCAAAAATGTGTATTTAATGAAAGAAACATAATATAACCTTCTGTTATACATCATTACAAAGAGTATTTAAAAAGGTTTTTTTTCACTCAAAAACAAGTTCAGAGATGTTCAATATGGCCCCCTCCAGACACACGAGCAATATCAACCCGATACTCCAACTCGTTCCACACTCTCTGTAGCATATCAGGCGTAACAGTTTGGATAGCTGCTGTTATTTCTCGTTTCAAATCATCAATGGTGGCTGGGAGAGGTGGCCGAAACACCATATCCTTAACATACCCCCATAAGAAAAAATCGCAGGGGGGTAAGATCAGGGCTTCTTGGAGGCCAGTGATGAAGTGCTCTATCACGGGCTGCCTGGCGGCCGATCCATCGCCTCGGGTAGTTGTCGTTCAGGTAGTTATGGACAGATAAGTGCCAATGTGGTGGCGCTCCATCCTGCTGAAATATGGATTGTTGTGCTTCTTGTTCGAGCTGAGGGAACAGCCAATTCTTTAACATCTCCAGATACTGTAGTCCAGTTACAGTAGCACCTTCGAAGAAAAAGGGACCAAAAACTTTATTGGCTGAAATGGCACAGAAAACGTTCACCTTAGGCGAGTCACGTTCATACTGAGTTGTTTCCCGCGGATTCTCAGTGCCCCATATACAGACATTGTGACGGTTGACTTTCCCGTTAGTATGGAAAGTTGCTTCATCACTAAACACAATCTTTGAAACGAAAGATTCATCTGTTTCCGCCTAGCCAACAGTGCCTCAAGCGAACAAATGTACAACTAAATGAAACTTTATAGCTCCCTTAATTCGCCGACAGATAGTGCTTAGCTCTGCCTTTTGTCGTTGCAGAGTTTTAAATTCCTAAAGTTGTGGTATTCTTTTTGAATCACCCTGTATATTAAGAACAATAAGGGACCCAAAACTGAACCCTGTGGGACACCATTTTTGATACCTTCCCAGTTACAAGGACTCTGCTGGTTTTTGTAGGCTATCTGTACTGTTAATTTCAAACTTCTGCATTCTTCCAGTTAAGTATGGAGTAAAACATTTGTGCACTGTCCCACTCAAACCACAATACTTAAGCTTATCTAGAAGAATTTCATGATTCACACAATCAAAAGCCTTTGAGAGATCACAAAATATCCCAATGGGTGATGTTCAGTTATTCATTGCATTTAATATTTGATCAATGAAAGCATATATAACATTTTCTGTTGAAAAGCCTTTCTGAAAACCAAATTGACATTTTGTTAGTACTCCATTTTTACAAATATGTGATGCTATTCTTGAATACATTACTTTTTCAAGAATTTTGGATAAGGCTGTCTGAAGTGAGATGGGCAGTAGTTGTTAGCATCATCAGATCCATTCCCTTTTTTATGCAATGGTTTGACAATAGCATATTTCAGTCTATCTGGAAAAATTCCCTGTTTCAGTGAGCTACTACATACGTGGCTGAAAATCCTACTTATTTGTTGGGAACATGCTTTTAGTACTCTGTTGGAAATGCCATCAATTCCATGTGAGCTTTCACTTTTGAGTGAATTTATTATTTTCCCAATTTCAGTAGGAGTAGGTTGAATTGCAATTTTATCAAACTGCGTAGATACTGCCTCTTCCATACACTGCCTCGCATTTTCTAATGAATAGCTGGAACCTATTTTCTCCACAACACTTGAAAAATGATTATTAAAAATGTTTTCTACTTCTGACTTCTTGTTAAAAAACTTTTTATTGTGTTTGATAGAAATACAGGCTTCCTGTGCGCACGGTTGCCCTGTTTCCCTTTTCACAATATCCCAAATTGTTTTAAGTTTATTATCAGATGTGCTAATCTGAGACATAATACACATACTTCTGGACTTTTTAGTAACTTTTCTTAATACAGTGCAATAGTTTTTATAATGTTGCATTGTTTCAGGATCATTATTCCTCCTAGCTATGAGATACATTTCCCTTTTCTGTTTACAATATATTTTTATCCCTTTAGTAAGCCATGGCTTTTTACATGGTTTCTTACAATTATATTTCACTGTTTTCTTAGGGAAACTGTTTTCAAATATACTCACAAAGGTATCATGAAATTGGGTAAATTTTAAATTAGCATCATGTTCCCAGTACACCTCATCCCAGTCTAACTGTTGCAAGCTTTCCCCAAAATTTAGAAGTGTTAAATCGTTAATGGAACGCACTGGTTTGGAGGACTATTTTGCATTACTGTATGGAGCTGTATCACATACTGTAACTAGCTGTGCATCATGATCAGACAGACTATTCTTAACAGGACAAGTTTTTATTTGATTAAATTTATGTTGGTCTATGAAAACATTATCTATCAGTGTGCTGCTTTCCTGTACCACCCGAATAGGAAAACCAATAACTGTTGTCAAATTGTAAGAACCAAGTAATACATCAAGGTCAAGCCGACATGCTCAGTCATGAACAGGCACATAAACAAGCTGAGAGTTTTGTTTACTCATGCTGAATTTTAAGGGGCAATGTGTAGTAATTCTTTGAGAGAAGGAGAACTTCTTGGCACATTTCACTTGTAAACAATCATTATCATTGATTACCGGTTTCAGTTAGCATAGTTACCATCTTAAAATCTGTGAATAAACCATACAGTGCCCTTTTTAACACATTGCCACATTTTTGAGGGATGAGTTCAACAATGTATTAGCATGTAAAGGTTAAAACCATAATATCCAAAGTAATTTGCCAAGTGCTCATGTCCCATACCTCACACTACTGTGTACTTCATTACAGTCCTGGCACCACTAGACTGACAGGTGGCAGCGAGTACTGCCCACAAAACTGACAATTGACACTGACAGGTGTTGCTGGGGTAGTTATGTAGTTCTAACTTAAAAGTATTTATGTATTTTAATTAAAGCACTATTCCTGTTATGTGCTGCTAAAGATGACAAAACATCTTTTCAAAATTATTTTAAAATAATTAATAAAACTGAAACTAAAAATTATTCTTATTATTTCACTTGCACAAGTGTGCCTAAGCAGAAGCTGCTGTACAACTTAGTTTTGTATTTTTATTTTTTTCATACATTTGCAATAATGTCAGCAGATGTTTATAAATTGCCTCACCATACATGATTTTATTGCATGTCAGTTTGTGGAAATTGCACCAGCTCCTACATAGCTGCGCTTGTGCATGTGAATGTAATAACAGTAATTTTTAGCTACCCTTGTAGTATATCATCTATTCAGGTTAGGTTTTTTAAGTTCACATTTATGTTATAAATTGCAACCAAGAATGATTTTGTGCACTGAATATTTATCAATGCTATTGTACCTGATAATAATGGTAATAATGAGATGCATCAGTAATTATTTTCTATTGCTTTAGCTTCCTTCTTGTTTGATAGCTTGACATGAGCATATTAGTGTGCCTGAGAAAGTGTAACTATGAAAAGATTCATCACATAAGTAATCTAGTAAATTACAAATGTGGTCCACCAATGCTTGATAATCTGATTACTGGGTTCATTCTTACTACTTCAACAAATTATTTAAAAAAAAATTGATGATATTTTAAATTTATTTTGGAGATGTGGGATGTAATAGAATTTGTGAATGCTTTCCTTAGAAAAGCACGAAGACAGTATTTTAACCTAAATTATCTTCCATTGACAGAAAAAATTATTAAAAGTGCCTGTAATTCGGAGGTATCAATGATGATCTCATTATTCAACTTTAAAGAAATTTCCTAACATTTCTGTCATTCTTAGTGGCCTTTTTTATTGTTTCAATTCTTTGCCTTGAAAATACATACCTTTAGGTACACCAATGACTTTAATTAGAATTTAATAACACAGTTCGTAATATGATTTTACCATGTCAGTACCAGTGTACCTTAATGTTAAGGAAAAACCTCTCTTAGTTTTGCAGAATATTCTGAATGGTATTTGTGATTCAAACTTTAGGAGAATTTATATCTACATGCAAAGGTAAATTTGTTAGGATAACAATTTTCACAAAACCTAGAACTAAGCTATAAAATAAATTTTTCATTTACACTAATTGTGATGTACCCATTTTTCCAGTTTGTATTTAGGAAATAAATCTTGAATTCCTCTTTTATTTATTGTTTTTGTGCTTTTCCACTTATTATTTATTTTCTCATTCCATCAAATGCATTTCCCATTACACTCAAATACACACCTTTGACAAGGAATAGCTTTTATTATTTGTCAGCCAGTGGCCACAGCAGTCACCATTAATTGAAGTTTTATAGGATAAAAAGGTACAAAATTTTATGTTCATAAAACCTCATAAAAACATTATTAACTCTAGTTAGTAGATGTGTTAAAATACATGTAGTTTCAAAAAGTCAGTTTGATTTCAGTACATATCTGAGGTCTGTATACATTCAGAAAATAGAAGTCTATAGTTCTTTTAACATGCCTTCTAAAACTACAAGATAAAAATCTATTAATGTTTACATTCATTTTTTTGCAAATAAAACAGATTTCTCTATACACTAGCAGCAATTCTTAACACTGCTAGAATAACATTTCTATCAGATAATTTGATATTAAAGTGGCAGAAAGGAATACTGTTATTTTTTTATATTTATTCCTCGAACACACACACACACACACACACACACACACACACACACACAGAGAGAGAGAGAGAGAGAGAGAGAGAGAGAGAGAGAGAGAGAGAGAGAGAGTAGAGAGTAGAGGGTAGAGGGTAGAGGGCAGACAGCAGAGAGCAGAGAGGGTAGAGAGGGGTAGAGAGAGAGACTCAGTCAATTTAACGAAAATATAAGCAAATTAAAAAAAAAAGTTGCAGAATAATGTCAACTGTCCTTAAGAGATTCACAGAAAAGGATCAGTAACTGGCTAATTTACTTTATATATGAGATACAAAAACATGTGTAGAAAGTATGTTTAATATCTGTTGAAAATCTGATGAAAAATTATTTTGGATACTATACTGAAAACTAAAATAACACGCAAAATATAGATGAATAATTATCACAAAAGGCGTAATCTAGATTTACATTTTTGTACTATATCTCAATTAATGAAGTAGAAATGCAATATGAAACAGATTATTATTAAACTATCGTAACATTCACAACATTAAGAGTGTAAAAAAATAATCTTTCTGCTAGGGAGATTCTGAATATCATGCTAGGGAGATTCTGAATTATCAGTACCACATAAAACATTTGACATTACACAGTACACCTCTTCACTGGATCCACACAACTCACAAACACATTGGTAAAATATTGTACAATAATTCTAATGAATCTCATCAACTGGAAATAGTAGATATAACTGCAAGTAGAGCCATTTCACAGTGATGTAAGATCAAGAAATTTTGGCATATGACTTGGGCCTTTGCTCGACATGCCTTCCCAGATAACAACAATACCGTTGGCACCAGATGCGTACATGTGCTGAGCATCATGTGAGTATGTAATACTGGAAAAGAAAGACAATATTTAAGTTAAAATGCAGGAACTACATTGGGTGAGATAGTGAGAGATCATTAATTTGAGGCATAATGATTTGTAGGGTGATGTTAAGGCATTCCAAACTGCAGGAATAGTACGTCATAATTTTATCAGAAAATGGGAAGTACATACAATTGCAATTTATACTGTGATCACTACACCTTCTGCTTCAAATGTCTATATAAATTGTAACAAACAAAATGGAGACAAAGCAGAAAGCATTATAAGAAGAGAAAGTATGGACACTAATGAAAAACAGTACAATTGAAAGAAACTATATATCAATGTATATCAGAGGGATGTTGGATTATAGCATTTAAGCCTGTTATTAGAATGCATAGATTTGATCTGCACATACTTGTCTCATAATGCATAAATCAACAAATCTTGATTACCTGTACAATTGATCGTATACAATTATGTCCCTCCTACTAAAAGCTTGAATGCTAGCTACCCCTTCCCATCTTCTTTTATAATTTTTTGTAATTTCCTTTTCTGTCTTTTCTTTATTTCGCATTGCTCTCCATTATTTGTTTGTAGTTTAATTTCAAACTGTCCATTTTGGCATTCTCATGAAACCCCTATACAGCCAATATTCATCAATACATAACCTTTTTCATTAGATGAATTGCTGTTAGGTTCTGAAACATGAACTTTCGAAAATTTTTTGTAATAAATCTGATACTTTCTACTAAGCTAATACTTTTTTCTCCTCTGTTGAGCTCAATGTATTTGCAGAAAAACACACTATAAAATTGAAAGTTTTCTTGTGTCATCTGGTACATGTAGCTCAACAGCTTTCATTTATTAACAACTGTGTGGTTATGATAAATGGATATTCTGGGCTGCAAGACACACCTACCTTATTATGGGCTGTGACAATAATGCATTGCAGGATATCTCCTTCAGTGGTGAGAGGTCCCAAGAGCTCCATAATCTGAAAAACAAAACAATAATTACTTTCCATTAAATACATTACTGATGTCACTGAATTGTTATGGCATGATTGACAGCACAGTGTCATTACTAAAATGTTTTGAAATCAACGAGGTTAAGAGAAGTAAAATTAATGTTTAAAAAGGTAAACAGCCCTCATTAAAATCTTATCTATGCTTTCTCAATATCATTCATTTCCACTGACACAGGCACAAATACATCAAACTGGCATTAAGATAAAAGTGAAGGCAAATTTGCCAGCATATCAGCAAATGCAGACTTGCAACAAAATAAAATACTGAAACTTAACAAGTTGGAGCCTCTCCATCTGCTATTATTCTAAGCCTCTTAAAATTACTAAATCTCTCTTTTTAACTTGCATATGAAGTTAATTATACACATTGTGTATAACGTAACTATACATGCCGAAATACTATTCAAATCATAATTCATTAAGATCCATTATTTATACGATAATTTTTGATCCACTGATTGCAATGATATATTTAGTTTTGTTGGAAACCACTTTAATGAAGAATAAATGATGATTCAAACATTACTACAATATGTAAGAAGATATTTGAATGAGTTAATCATTAGTTCTGGGAAGAATGGCACCACTCATTATAAAACCCTGAATACATTCTTTATGGCAATCTACTTCAGTTTTCCTAAGAATAATGAACTTATGGATTTTTATGCCATTGTGCCTGTTAGATTCCAAAGTTTGACACTGCATTTTTGTTGCTCTAATTTTTCTGGACCAAATGACAGTCTTCAACAATTAGGTAAGGCATTGATTAATAATTTTCATAAACTATCGAAGATGATTATGAGCTTCAAGACGGCTTCTATACTCATATGTGGGTTATTCCCAACATAAGGATACGAAATTCTTACTTTTACCTTTTATTAACCCACAACATGCTATGCAAACCTAATTACGGTACTGTTGCAACATGTAACTAATCTAAATCAGCAAAATCTGACTGAATAGTTTTTCAAATGATTATGTCTTTTCCTAAATACTAAAAGGTTTACACACCAGTATTTATAAGGCCAACACCACCTCAAAATCTCCAGTCCCTGGAAAGCTTCTATACAACTACTACTCTGTGAAAATATATCACTTGTATTCCTATACTTAACATCTTTGTAGTCATATGCACCATCATTAACATCTCTGACTCATTCAGTGTCTAACATTTATTTTGGTCATTTAATTCACTATTGTGAATGTTATTCGATCCCACCTGCCTGGGACTGGAGATTTTGGGGTGGTGTTTGCCTTACACAGAGTTGCTAATGGGTGGAGAAATATAGGACTCCCTTAACAGGTCAGGTGTGAATGACACACATGATGTGACTACTAGGACAGCAGAAGTACATGTGGCATGCACATGTAGATTTTTTAGGAGAGGGAAATCCCTCCACAGGCTCAATAAGATGTGTTACACTCTCATACAGGGTAGCATCTGTCTGTCATAGGAGATAAGAGGAAGCAAATGTTAATACACTAAATGTTAATACACTATTAGTTAATGTCAGAAGCAACTCTGGAAAGGTTTAGAACTAGTTTTGATTAGGAACAGAAAGCTGGATGAAACCAGGTGTTAATAGCAATGAAATTTTAAACTTTAATGAAATGTATATCATGCATACCACAAAGATAGGTTGAATGCTGGTGGTAGAGGCATGTTTACAGCATTAAAAATACAATAATATCTTGTGAGGTTAGTACACTATGACTGTGAAATAATTTGTGTGAAGCTAAGTGTTAAAGGTGATCACATGTGCCCTTCGGATGCTTTTTTAGACCCCCTGCCTCGGCATCAGTAGTGGCAGAACATTTGATGGGAAACTTGGAGAATATTTCATGTGAATTTCTTGGTAATGTTATAACTTTAGGTGGAGATTTCAACTCATCACCTATACACTGGGAGACTAAGTGCTTAGGGCCAGTAATAGGAAGGGGAACTGTGTAAAATTTTTCAAGGTGTTTTATCCAAAAATTAGGGAAACAACTTGTGAAGATAATGTCTTAATGCACATGTCCATAAGCAAGTAACTTCTGCAAGTAACTCCTGCAAAGGACTTGCTGAGGTGTTTACATTAGAACAAAAACTTGTGCAAGTTTATTTCTACAAGTCGCTTGGGCAAGTTAATTTCAGCAACTTGCTGCAAGTGCTTGCAGAAGTATATACACAAGAGATGCATCATGAAAGTGGCAAGTGGATGTTTATAGTGTCATGCTAAAAACCAGGGCAGCTGTCAACATAGTTACATTATTACTGTTGAAAAAAAAAAAAAAAAAAAACAATGAGAATCAAAAATTTAAGGAAAAAAATGTCAAAAGAAATGTCTGGATGAAGAAATAGATACAGAGGTGTACATATTTATCAAGAAACACTGGAAATGAAGTCCCATGCTTCTTGACAGAGCATAGAGGAACGATGCGGGAGACCCGCACTGCTGTACAAGACAAGGTTCTAAATGGAGGTGGTTTGCTGTTGCTTTCCTGCGACCATAATAGGGATGAATGATGATGATGATGAAGAAGATGACACAACAACACCCAGTCATCTCGGGGCAGGTGAAAATCCCTGACCCCGACGGGAATAAAACCTGGGACCCCGTGTTCAGGAAGCGAGAACGCTACTGCAAGACCACGAGCAGCAGACCAAGGAACACTATTGAAAGAATTAAAATCAGAGGACTTCACTCAGATTAAAAATTTCATGAGAATGTCATATATAGTTTTCAAAAATCTCTCGTCTATTGTACAAAAAAATATTTGAAACCAGGATACAAAAATACTACAAGCTATGTTACCATAAGAGATCACATTTTAATTATTTTTTGACTTGTGCAAACAGTATTTATTACTTGTATCACACATGCAATGCATTCAAAACAGGATATAAAAATACTGAATGCTAGCTCACCATTTCAACCTTCAACTACACTTCAATTTTTGCAAACTTGTAAATGTAATGCATTTATGTTTACATTAAGATTAAAAATCAGCTAAAATTTAAAGACACGCCTACTGCCAATCTACTTTCCCTTCTGGTGGGACAAAGTAATCGGTAAATTTTGTCACACTTCCTTGGCTGATAGTAGCCAAGTATACCAGGGTGTATATGTGGACAAGGAAAAAAAAATTCCCGGATTTCCCGGTTAAAAATACACTTTCTCCCAGATGAAAATACACTCTTTCCGAGTTAAGTGACAGTATACCCTTCCTCGGCACTGTAAAAGTCATCAATCCTTTGAATGTTTATGGTTTTATATACCGACGTAGAATTTCCTGGCACTTTAGAAAACGAAACTCAGGGGGAAAAATACGTTTTGAAAGACCTTTGATGTGCAGCAACATGTACGCCGCATGTTTTCGTATTACGAAGGTATAGATTTGAATTCCACCAAATAACACATGTCACTTTCCGAAGCTTTGAAATTGAAACTGCGATGCGCTTTTGTAAGCGTCATAGCTCATTCATGTGATCTCGCCAGCTGATGATGGCAATAGGACACTTGATGAAGTCAGCCAATAGCAAGATCACTCTTAAGTAGCGCGAATACACAAGTAAGAAAAGTTACTGGCTTAAATTAATATACTCAGCATTCGCATATAATATTGGTCTCGAAGATTAATAAGTTGGAAGAGAAGCTAAGCTTCCACATATAATGTTGATCTTTTTTGCGCGTGTTGCACTTTAATATACACACACAAATGTGCCAGTAAAATTTTTAGCAACAACGCAAATGTCTCATCTTCTGGGCTCGAAATACTTCTAAATGGTTGTCCTCAAAGAGTTGATTTTTAAATGAGAGTCAAACGCTTTGTGATTTAAGAAATTCATCGTACATTCTCGCACATAATTCATCTTGCGTAAAAGGAAATTTGCTTTGAATGTAACGCTTTCAAACCACCATTTGCAATATTTTCCCACGACCTGTTAGAAATAGGTTCGTTTCAGAAGTTGCAAGAGAGCACAAGATAACTGGTGCCACCGCGCTTGCGCAGATACAATGACGCAGGAAGCCCATATGCTTGTACGTGTAAAACATTAAAAGATCTTACATTATGTCATAAAAGAAACAAGACATCAAAGGATGCTTCAAGAGTGTCGGGATTTCGCGAACCATACTAATGTGCATAATTCGGCTTAAAATGCTCATCCGTATGTAAATTTTCTTGGAGTACCAATACTCATGTCTGGTTCTTTATTATAGCATAATACCATACGTGCACTTGAAATGCAGTGAACAGTTGAAACCAGCCAATAGTGTGAAATTAAACATTTCGTTTCAAATAAATTGACTGCCTCAGCAGAAAGGATTAATAAAAGCCAAATCTCTTTAGCAAACCAGCGAAATAACTTCATTATTCTGTGAAGCGATTAATGCTTGACTGTCAAAGGTGGAAATAAAATCTGAAACTATTAACATATTTTAGCCTGCAGTAATTATGCAAACATATTTTAATTCATTTGATAGCTCTCAGCCACAAAAATCCGTTTTGTCATCATTTAATGTGAGAGCAATAAACTATGAGGAAACAACAAAATCACTTAACGTAAACACAGGTCACGTGGAGGCCCACCTCCCCACCACAACTTGGACTGCTCTATGCATCAGCTCCGGATCTACGATATTTCCGAACCGGAGCAATATTAAGTAGCCCTGCCACACTTCCGTAACCAGAAGCGGGAGAAGGTACTACTCATACGTGACTCAAACTGCGCATGCGCAAGAGCCCGCCCGCAATTGCTCAAACGAATTGTCGTCACGTCACGCTCATCGGAGGCAATTTGTTGTTATAAAGCATTGCATAGTGTTCCTAAAGCCTTTGACACACTTTAGTGTTGGCAGACGCTTGTATGAGCACTGTTTTGTTGTTGTATATGGCCCATTTCCTTTGCAACTTAAGTTTTATTTTCTTTTTTTGTCTCCCGTTCATATTTAGTTGCTGCAGTATCATTCTGCAGTAGCGGGATACAATAATACCCTTTGTTATTTTGGTTCTTACCAGTCAAAATCACAAAAATTTAACTGAAAGCTAAAACAATCAAAAATTCCCAGAATTCTGAACAACTCCCGGGTTTTTCCCAGTTTTCTCCCGAATGGAAAAATTCCCGGGTTTTTCCCGGATCTCCCGATTGTCCCGGGTCGTATACACCCTGTATACATGTTTATGGTTTTCTGTAATACATTTGTTGACTTGTATCATCTGTCTTTGTGCCAGTCTCCTTTTCAACACTAACACTGTCATACCAATATTGAACACACAAAACTTCTGCAAATTAGGGAAAATCTTTCAGCAACTGGCAAGTTCAGCTAGCGCTTGCAGCAAGATGTGAGAAAATGTTTCCACTAACTTGCGGCAGCTACTTCTGCAAGTAGACAGAACTTGTTGAAGTTGACTTGTTGTGGAGGTTTTCAAATCAAATAACAAAGAAGTTGCTTCTGGAAGCACTTGAGAAAGTTTACTTGTTAGTGGACATGTGCCTTTAGACATACTGGTGACAAAGAGACCTGAACTTTTCAGCTCAGTTAGCTTAGAACAGGGGACCCATGATCATAAGACCATTACAGCATGACTGAATATGGCTGTAACTAGGAATATGAAGAAAAGTAGGAAGATCTCTTTCTGTTTAGCAAGAGCAACAAGAAACAGATTTCAGTTTACCTGACAGGACACTATAAAAACTTCATCTCCAGCACTGACAATGTTGAGAGCATCAATGCACAAAGTTGAAGAGCATTGCACAGTATGCTTTAGACAAGTATGTGCCAAGCAAGACCTGCAGTCATTTGACAATTATGTTCAAAATCTACTGAGAAACCAAAGAGAGCTTCACAGCAAATTTAAAGAACAGAGGCAAAGTCTCACAGGCAAACAAAAATGAAACCAAATCAAAGCTAGCATAAGGAGGACCACGCATGAAGCATTGAAAAACCCCGGAAATAAAATTGTATCTAACGTCTTGACAGAAAATCTCAAGACTTTTGTTCTTATGTTAAATCAGTAAATTGATTGAAATGACCTCCCAGACACACTGTTATCATACTGACATTAAAACAAAAAACTGTTATCATACTGACATTAAAACAGAAAACTGTTATCATACTGACATTAAAACAGAACATGACAAACAGAAGGCCAAAATAAAATACTAAAGGTCTTTTTCCAAAATAGTTTCACAGAAGATCACACTGCAGTCCCTAAAAAAAACCAACATCGCAAGAATGAGAAAATGACAGATACTTGCCACTTTTCTAGTTGCAGTGTACTGTGGGCCTCTGGAGGAGCAAAGCAGTCCTAACGATTGGGGAAAAAGAGGCACAGGTCTTTCCCATTTTCAAGAAGGGTTGTTGAACAGATGCACAGAACTCAGAACTATAGGCCTATATCTCTTAATTTGAACTGTTTTAAAATTTTGGTACATGTTTTGTGCTTGTATATTATGACATTTCTGGAGACCAGAAAAATGTTCTGCAGAAATTTACATGGGTTCCAAAAATAGTGACTGTAGGAAAGCCAGCTTGCTCTGGTCATCCACGATACCCAGAAAGCGGTAGATACGGATGCACAGGTAGATGCCATGTTCCTTGACTTCCAGAAAACATTCCATTCATAAAAGTGGCTTTTGGTTTGACGCAGATGTGTGTTACAGGACCATTAATTTTCATAATATACATGTAAAGTATTGTGTGTACATAGACAGAAAGACCCATTAATGTATGATTACACAACTGCACAAGAATCACAGGAAGCTGTTATTTCCATAAAATATCTAGAAGTATACATGCACAGCAATTTGAAGTGGAAAAACCACATAATATTAATCAGGGGTAAGGCAGATGCCAGACAGAGGGAAAAATCCTCAATAAATGTAGTCCACTGACAAAGGAGGCAGCTCACAAAACACTCGTTGGACTAGTACTACGTTCTGAGAGGATATGGTTCTGGAAGAGTCAACCAATGTACTGCTTCACCCTATGTAAATCTCTCTCTCTCTCTCTCTCTCTCTCTCTCTCTCACACACACACACACACACACACACACACACACACACAAAGCACAAAGATAAGATTAGGGACATTCAGACTCACACAGAGGCTTCACAGCAATTGTTCTTCCTTTGAACCATTCGCAACAGGAACAGGAAAAGAGGCAAGTGAAATTGGTACTTAAGGCACCCTCCACCACACACCACAAGGTGGCTTGTAGAGTGTAGATGTAGATGTAGATGTAGACTTCACATGTGCCCTCCTTTCCTCTTTTTGGTTCTGAACATTTATACTGTTAGGAGTAGTGCAATTATTTACTTTTATGTGTGTCTTTCTGTTGTAATGGGAGTCATGCCTCATTAAGGCAACAACTAGCCAATGGTATTTTTATTTTTACAAATTCTTAAATATCTAAATAGCATTTAATATCATAAGTGAAAAGAAACATCACTGAAATCTAACCTTATAACTCCATCTGCGTGACCTGACGCGACAGCATTTATGGAAATCCCCTCCGGTGCACCAGAGAAGCAGACGGCTGTGGTCAGCGAGGGTGGTGATGCCCTGCCTGCAGGCGCAGCATTCACGGAGAACAGCAGCAGCTCCGAGTCTGTCACAAGCAGAATGTCGCCCAGCGTTCTGCTCACTGTGGCCAGCTTCACGGGTTCACTGACCGCCACAGACCTCACGTATGACAAGCTGAAAGAATGCAAACATTTAAGGGCTAGTCTTTGTATATACCCACCAAAATCAACTTTGGCTACAGTTTCTCTGACAATTTTTTTCTGTTTCTGATATGTACTTCTGACCCTGTTTCAACAGTATAGCTGGAATTTTCAATATTACTGAGAGACAAACTACTGGTTTAACATGTTATCAACTATGATATGGAATTTGGGGAAAAACTGACATAGTTTGAATTTAATTACATTTGTCTGACTTATCACTGGAAAATTAAGTTAGTTATCAGTTCTTAGCACTGCTTCAGCAGGTGGACTAGATTATGGGAGGGGGGGTTTATGATGTAGTGTTGGTTGTGGTGAGTACAGGTCTCTGACATGAATCCAGACACCTTACTTGAGTCGGCAGTCCACTACCAAACTCCAACAAATGTTCATCACGTAGTGTATCCAGACAGAGAATAAAAACACATTATCTAATTTCTGTAACACCCCCTACACTGAAAACTCCCCTCTATATGTGTCTCGGCACAAGCTCAGAGAGACTACAGAGAGAAACTAGGGGCGAATCTAAACTTATTAGAATGGAACTGACATTTGACTGAGCTACATTAGTTGACACCTTCGGATAAACTCTTCTCATTTATTAACTGTACCAATTTGCGGGCAGTCCACAACACTGTTGAAGCACATATTTTCCAATATGTTGGACACACAACTGAAGCATTCCATAAACTGAAAATATTTTATCACACTAACACATGGCAAAAATATTTGTGAGCGTGCCAAGGACTGGTTCATTGCAAAAGTTCACCTTGCCTTTTATGCTGCTGGTACTCTATCTAGGATTATATATGGAAATGGCTTACGTTTCCTGCACTGTGCAAGGAATCCACACTTGCACTTTTAACATTATATTATTTGAAATGTTAATTATAACTGTCTAATGCTAATTACCTGTTAAGGTCCCATATAATGGCACTTCCATCGTAGCCAGCGGAAACAGCTATTGAGAAGCTGCGACAGAGTACAATATCAGTCAGTGCTGCTGTGTGCCCCAGCAACACAGACGGCTCGGGACGGAATTCAAGAGATCCCTCCAACCGAAATCTCAAAACTTGTATTCGTCCAGATGTATGCCCCAGCCACAACTGTGGAACATCTGGAGCACTGCTGCATATGCACACCTGTGTAAATAGATTATGTTGAATAGAAGTAAAGCACTTATGTTGGTACTAACCACTATAATAATGCAGCGATAAATCACAACTCCTTAGTTATCACATACTGTCCCTGATAGTTTCTTTTGCTTACAAGACAGGTTCTTACCGGGAGAGAGAGAGAGAGAGAGAGAGAGAGAGAGAGAGAGAGAGAGAGCACAACGTATCTGCTTCCAATAATATTTGGTGTTTCTGCGAATATACACAGCTGTTCCTAAAGCTAGTATTACATGAAACAATAGAGTGAAAGTAAGCAAAGCAAACAGGCTTTTGTATTTACATGTTCTGATAAGATGCTTATTTTTTCTCAACTATTTTTTCGTCAATTTGGTACAGACGACTTAAGGTTTCACCATCCACAAAGTGATCAATAAGAATAATCCATTTTGAATTCCAGCAAATACCAGGCATAACATTTCTAGCACACAAAATCCACTTCACATTTTGCCTCAGAGTTAGGCACAGATGTTATGCTTGATGTTACACAATCCAGTCACATTATTGTGACCACCTGTCAAAAGCCTGAATAACTACCTTTTGCAGTGTGGACCGCTGCGACATGCAGGAAGAGTCAGTGAGGTTCTGGAAGGCACTGACTGGGATGTGGAGCCATGGCGACTCCAGTGCCATCGTCAGCTGTGCCAGGTTTCTCAGCTGAAGAAGATCCACGACATGAACAGCCCGATCGAGTTGGTCTCACTGATTCTCAATTGGGTTTAAATCCGACAAGCTTGGTGGCCAGGAAACTACAGTGCTCTCCAAACTGTGCATTTACACTGCGAGCTGTGTGACATGTTGCATTGTCCTCCTGGTAGTTAGCATCATGCTGAGGATAGATGCATACTTGTGTTGCTTCATTGTGCCTTCCAGAATGATGAGACCAATCAGGGAATGCCACAAAAACATTCCCCAGATTATAACGCTCCCTCTCTGGCCTAAATCCTTCTGACGAAAGTTGCACGGTATTTGCATGCCAACAACCATGTCATCTGGAAAAGTCACTTATTACCATTCAGTGGACTTTCAGTTGCAGTATTGGCTTACAAACCAAATTCCAGACTTTGTTGCCAACAAATATTAGTCAGCCTGGGTGCTTCTACCAGGTGCCTGCTGCTGCAGCACATATGCAGCAACCATCACTGAATGGTCATTGAGGGGACACTGTTGGTAGCCCCTTGGTTCACGTGGGTGGTGAGTCAGGTGCTAAACAGTTGCCTGTCTATTCACCCATACACATACCCACATCCACTGTTTAACATGTGTACCACAGGTGCCTCAGTAATGGTTTTGGATAGCCCCATCCTACTATGCACAGTATACTTTAACCATCATGTCATACAAACAGTTTAATAACTTCGCCATTTCGGAAATGCTTCCACTCTTGACCGAAAAGCTAATGATCGTCCCCTTTTTGATGTCAGATAAATCGTTCTGTGTCCACATTACAACAATGGCTGCACTGTTTTGTGTGTCCCCCTGACACATTTTATATACCTTCCACTGCTAGTGCTGCCATCTGCAGACAGTGAGTGGTTTCTGCACACTGACATCAAAAGTAAGTGGTAGTCGAATTAATGTGACTGCACTGTGTAGAAATAATTGTGAATGGATTCTGTTGCATGTCATACTGTATGGCTAATTACTTAAGTTTATGTAATTATTATAACATTATTCATCTCAGTGGGGGAATATGAGGTGCAACATATCACTCTAGTAGAATGATGTGTAGTCCTACCTCCACCTTACCAACGAATGATACTCACGATCATTAAGTGATATAAACATTTAGTAATTAAAAATATGGAACTGTTGGGAAGTTTGTTATCTGTTAATGCATGTAATGAGTGTACAGACAGCCTCTGTGTATCTTCCAGATGGCTCAGTGGTAGCAGTGTCACCATGAGATGAGGTACCTGTGCGGGCTTCGCATATGTTCCATGCATTGCCATCCCAGTACCGAGTAATGCAGCATGCCACCAAATAAATGCACACAATGTAACATTACAGCATGATGACAGGGAAAAACGAAGAATAAAGAACATTAACTAACGTTAGAACTCGAGACGTATAATCATGAGATTTTTACCTTTTTTTCAAAGTTTGGAAGTTGTTATATCTTTATGAGTAACATACATTTCTGTTACAGAAGAAATGATTCATATTCATTTATAAAAATTCAATTTACATTGAAGTACTTTGATTACAGCATAATCTGGCCTCCATAGGCGAAGAAGTCCATTGTAACTGCACTGGTATGGTCAGAAAATAACCTAATTTCAGATATAGAAGTTCAGACCTACAAGAAATCTAGAAACTGTACACTGTATATGTATAACAGGAGAACAATGTACAAACCAATGGAAAAGTTGGTGTTAGGAATGTGTCTGGAGAATGGTACCTCCCATCATGTGTAGTGCCAAAAGTTTTTTTTTTTTTTTTTTTTTTTTTTTTTTTTTTTTTTTTTTTTTTTTTTTTTTTTTTTTTTTTTGGGGCGCACAACTTCAATGGTCATTAGCGCCCTGACTACTCTAAGAATGCACCGCGAGGCACAAGTTGACCACAACAACTAAGAGGGAAAACACGATAAAAGACAGACTGACAGGCATAGGATTAAAAAACAGCATCATCAAATGTCCTTAGCGAGGTTTGTCAAATTGATAAAACGAAGAACACGAGCAGCTGCTCGTGGGTCATCCGCTAAAATGGCATCGAAAGTATTTGGCAGGTTAAGATCGAGGCGCAGTGTGTTAAGATCTGGACAGGACATTAAAATGTGTCTAACCGTCAGCAAGTGCCCACATGGGCAGAACGGCGCCGGCGCAGCCGTCAGCAGATGGCGATGGCTGAACCGGCAGTGTCCAATTCTTAACCGGGCTAAAACGACCTCCTCCGTGCCAAAAGTTTAAAGGTAATGTTGCAGTATGGGGATGTTTTTTTGTAGTTAGTGTGAGGTTACTTGGAAAATGTTACACACAGAAGGATACGAACACTTTTTTACAGCACTGTGTACTGCTTACAGTAGAGGAACAGTTCAGAGACAATTATTGTTTGTTTCAGCACAGCAATGCGCACCCTGTCATAAAGTAGCCACTGTGAAGCAATGAAATAGACTGGTCTGTCCAGAGCCCCAACCCGAATGAAATGATTAAACACCTTAGGGATGAGTTGGGATGTTGACTTTCCTCCAGACCCCAGTGTCCAGCTTCACTGCCCTCTATGGTTTCGACTATTCCTCCACAGACATTAAGACACCTTATTGGAAGTGTCCCCAGCAGAGTTCAAGTTGTGATAAATGCAAATGGTGGACACTACACATATTAATGTCTACTTATAAGTGTCTGGATACCTTTGATCAGACAGTGTATGTAGGTGTGAAACTTCTAAAACTGAAAGATGCTTCGGGGACTGATGGAATCCCTGTGTTCTATATGAGTTTGCAGTTGAGCATGCTTCCCTTTTAATTTTAACCAAACTGTATCATAGATTTCTTGAACAAAAACTGTGTCCAATAGGCTGAAAAGGCACGTCACAGCCATATACAAGAAGAGTAATAGAAGTGAGCCACAAAACTTGTGTCCAATATCTTCTACATCAATATGTTGTCGAATTTTAGAACATGTTCTGAGCTCAAACTTAATGGGGTGCTTTGAACAGAATGACCTTCTCCAAGTCAACCAGGATGTACTCTGAAACATCAATCATGTGAAATCCAACTAGTGCTGGATCAAGGCAGACATGTAGATGCAATTTTTCTTGACTTCCAAAATGCACTCCACTTGGTACCATACCAAAGCTTATTATTGAAAGTACAGTCCTATGGAGTATCAGGCAAAATTTGTGACTGGGTTGAGGATTCCCTGATAAGTTGGACACAGCATATTATAATGGATGGAGTCACATCAATGGATGGAGTCACATCAACAGATGAAGTGACTTCACGCATGCCACAGGAAAAGTGTCGAAACCTTTGCTGTTCATGTTGTATATCAACCAGTGATCCACCCCAGCTTTGCACTTGTTGCACAAAGTATCCACAACATAATGGCTTCTTTATAATATGTAGTGATATACACAAACATTCCCCATGAATCAGCCCATCCTTGAGATTAGTCTTCACACACAGACAGAAAATCATGTCAGGAGGCTTTAATTTATAATGCACAGTGGCTATAATTAAACTTTCGCTATTTGAGAGAAGCCACAATGAAAAATGAGTGATCATAGGGCAGTGTCACTCTGTGTAAACATTTGTACAGACGTGTGGGAGAGAAATAATGAATAAATCAATGAAAGAAACACATTTTAATTTCCACATGAGAGGGTTACATTAGTTAATTGCATACCATATTTATGTTTAAAGTTACAAAAAGGTTGCTAAATGTGATGACCATTTGCATCCACGACAGCCTGGAAGTGCACTACAGATACCATTTCACAATTGTTCGCAGCATTTTTTGAACGGTGGATCCTGTCGTGTTCAGTTGTCATGACACAGCTCATGCACTGCTTGAAGATCGCTCATTGCATCCAGCATTTCGAGCCATGGCAACGGTAACTTCTTCAACACTTTGTGGTGCAATTGGCCATTGGCCTCTCCCACAAGCACTACCCAACCTCTCCCACAAGCAATACCCAAATCACTAGTCAAAATGAACTTCTGAATCATGTTCTTCAACCCTGGTGTGGAAATAAGACCTTTCCATATTCCTTTAATGCTTTAATACTTGCGAAGAGCAGCAGCACTATTGCTGTTGTTTCTAAACCAGCTCTGCAAGTAATGCACTGCTCATCTTGTCCAGACCCATGTCAACTGTCTACAATTGTAATGCACACTGATGCTTGCACTTCAACCCTACGTTGCCGTACCAATACCGGTGACTAATGACAAGTCATGATGCTAAAACAACTACGAATGCAAATCCTGCAGAACACAGTCTGAACATCATACCTGTACAGTAAATAGCTTTCAGGATAAAGTAGTAAAAGTTTAATTATCACCACCCTGTCTATATAGATTCCGGTCGTGCTCCACTACTCTCTGGTGTTCCAGCAGTTCACTGTTTTTCCTCCCAGATACTGCCTAATCTCTTGCTGACAAGTTCTTAGCTCTCATCATCATAGCCATCAGATGTCGCTCCAGACATCAATTAAACATGAAACATACATATATTATACACACACACATCATTACTATGAACCTTAATTATATACACAAACCTTCCTCTGAATCAGTCTATGTATTAGTGAAAACTGTATCATAATCCCTACAGTAGTTTCTGAGATCAGCCACACAGCCACACAGCAGCAGTAAAATGAGGCAGGGGACTTAAATTTATAATATGTATGGATGATCTGGCAGGTAATATTAACAGTAACCAAGGACTTTTTGCAGACAATGCAATACAGTGTAGTAGGGTCTGAGAACAACTGCTCAATTTTTCAGTCAGATCTTGTTAAGGTTTCTAAGTAGTGGAAAGATTGATAACTTGTTTTAAATGATCAGAAATAAGAAATTGTGTACTTTACAGAACACAAAAATGTTCTGTTCTATGAGCGCAATATCAATGAATCACAAATACCTTGGTTTAATAATTAGTGTAGATATGAAATAGAGTGATCACATAGGCTTAGACATAGGTATAGCAGGTGGCAGACTTTGGTGCAGAATACTACAAAAAAAGTAGCGAGTCTACAAAGGAGATTGCTTACAAAACACTCTTAGAACCCGTCCTAGAATATTGCTCAAGAATGTAGGACCTGTACTAACTACAGTAGACCATCATTATTTCAAAATTGGGTGAACTGAAAACTCAATTAACCCACACTACATGTTTGGTACCTGCTGAATTACAGTGAAAAATCTACCACACAAGCTGAATTTCATATAGTTTGTACTATAAACTAAAATTTTGTCCCAACGTTACACATTCCATATCTTCTTCCTCGTCTGAACCCAATAAGTACGTACGCATACAGTGCTGTGCACTACAGTATTTTTTGTCATACATTTCACTTTTTTTTTCCTCACTAATGTACTGTACTGTAATTTCACAATAATGGCCCGATCGCTTGCTTGCTACTCACGTGTCACTTCTATGGTGAAAGACAAAAGGTTGGGGAAAATGAGGGGTTGGTCAGCAGACTGCACACAGTGTGCCACATGCAACAAACCAGAGAACTCTCTGTCTCTGTCTGCTTGTGAACAGTGAATGTGTTTTTAAATTCTACATATGATCAAGTGTGGAAAGGAGACTAAAAAATATGTTGCAGAACACTTCCAGATTCTGGAGTCTACTCTCTCATCGATAAGAAGTTCAAGGCACAAAAAAGTGGTAAGAAGAGATGAGAAGGTACAGTTGCCAAAGTCAGACTTCATAAAATGTGCACTAGGATACAGATAAATCCAGGAGGCACACTAATAAGGGAGACTGTTGAATATTCAAGGACAGCGAATGTGAGACTGAATGTGCTCACTCCCCTCAATGCAGATGATTCAGACCAAGATTTAGCACCTGTGAGAACTTTGAATCTGCCAAGGAGTGTGTGGGTTTCAAGGAAATCCAGTGGTTGGTGAGAATGTTTTAATCATTCAAGTCACCAGGTCCAGATGGTATCTTTCCAGCTCTAGTGCAACAAGCAGGAGAGGGATTAATCAGATTCCTATGGAGACTATTTAGAGCAAGTTTATCTGCAAGAGCCACTGCCAATGCCAACACAGCCCTCAAACCCATGGTTAAAACTGCATAAGTACATGGCATCAAGACCACTATACCTTGGTGATAAAAGCCACGCTGAGAGATGAAAGGTAAAGACCTTCATGGTGGAAGTGAAAATGGTGATCAATATCACCAGAGAGTATCCACAAGGTGGAGTATTGCCCCCACTACTGTGGAACCCAGAGGTGAATGAGCTCATAAATGAGCTACTAAAACTATTCTAGCCAAGGGTATGTGGATGATTTAGGCTGGCTTGCATATCTCAACAATACAGACAGCCATACCATATGTGCATCCACAATATAGGAGTACCTGTGGAGAGGCCACACCAACCTGTGGTTCCTGAAGACAACAGCAGCCTTTTCAGTACTTGCAAAGACAACAGTCTGGATTATTAACTGATCTGACCTTAGAAAATTAGCCAACAAGGGCTTGCTTTGCTGCTACTGCAAGCTCCTGAAAGCAAGGGGAAACCAGAGCCATTATTTTTTTTTCCTTGAGGGCATGGAGCTCTACTGTACAGCTTAATGATGATGAAGACTTCCTGGGTACAATACTCCAGAGGTAGGAAATCTCCAGTTCAGATCTCCAGATGTGGACTATTCAGGGGGATCTTGTCATCAAGAAAAACAAAACTGGCATTCTATGGTTTTGGGTGTGGAATGTTAGACCCGTTAATCAGATAGGTGGATTAGAGAATTTAAAAAGGGAAATGGGTACATTGAAGTTAGATATAGTGGGAATTAATGAAGTTCAACGGCAGGAGAAACTGGACTCCTGGTCAGGTGAATACAGGGCTACAAAAACAATATCAAATAGAGGCAATGCAGGAGTAGGTTTAATAATAAATAAGAAAACAGAAATGTGGGTTCGTAGCTGCAGATGTGGACTCTGACCATGATTTATTGGTTACAAACTGCATATTAAAACTGAAGAAATTCCTAAAAGATAGGAATATATAAAGAGATGAGTCCTGGATAAACTTAAAGAACCAGAGCTTGACGGAAGTTTCCGAGGGAGCATTAGGCAACGATGGACAGAAACAGGGGAAAGAAATACAACAGGGAGAAAAAAATGTAGCTTTTAGAGAGGAAGCAGTGAAGGCAGCAGAGGATCATATAAGTAAGAAGACAAGGCCAAGCAGAAATCCTTGGGTATCAGAGGAGACCCTGTGTTTAATGGATGAAAGGAGAAGATATAAAAATGCAGCACATGAAGTGCACAAAAAGGAATACAGATGTCTAATAAATACGACCGACAGAAAATGCAAAACAGCCAAGTGAGAATGGGCATAGGACAAATGAAAGGCATGGCTATGGGAAAGGTAGATTCTGCTACAGGGAAAGTGAGAAAAGTGAATACCAAACAGCTCAATTAGCTCAATGACAAGCCAATACTGACTAAAGAAAGTGAAGCTATAAGGTGGAAGAAATATGTAAAGGGTCTACATAAGGGTAGCAAACTTGAGGACAATTTTATAGCAAGAGAAGAGGAAGTAGATGAAAATGAAACAGGAGATATGATACTGTGAGAATAATTTGACATCATGCTGAGATGCCTCAGTGGAAACATAGCCCTTGGAGTAGACAACATGCTCTCAGCATTATTGGGACAGCTAGCCATAACAAAAATTTTCCACTTGGTGTGCAAGATGTATGAGAACACTGCATTACCTCTACAAATAAAAATGTCATGATAAGAATGTAACTTATAAAAAGGATAGTTATGTGCAGTACAAAAATGTTCCATATGCATTACAGTCGCAGCTTCTTTAAATTCAGGTGTTCTATTCATTTTGGTTCATACATACGCTGCATTAGCATCTTGACAGCTTAACATTTTAATAAGAAATGAAATTTAAAGACATTATATTGACCAAAGAATAAAGCTAAGTGTGGACTAACAATTTCAAAAAACTCTTGACTGTATATTTATCTATGTATTTGAGGACAGTTAATAAATAGTAAGAAATAAAAAGTGATATGGAAAACAAAATAAACAAAAATAAACATATTTAAAATACACGGAGAGGAGACTAAATTTTTAATTTCATTTACTGTGAAGACAATTCTTCTACTGTAGGCAACTATATTTCTAGTAAGTTGCATTCATATCATTGTATTTATATTTGTGGGGGTAACATAGTGTGCTCTCTCTTATACAGAAAAGCACTTGAAATGGCCTAAATGGCACAAACTATTTGGGTACGAGTAAAATAAACACATACAGCAGAACTGGAAATATGCCACCTTCCTTAAAAACTTCTTGTTGTGGTACCCACTAAGAAGGAAAAAAGAAATAACTCCAACACCAAAAAAAGGAGGTGCTTAAAGGTGTGCATTTTAGTTAACCATCAGTTTAATAAGTCATGGTTGCAAAATGCAGACATAATCCTCAATGTCTTTCAATATTTACAAAGAGCAAGCACTGCAGAAAATCAAAGAACAATTTAGCGAATGAGTTAAAGTTCACAGAGAAGGAATAAAAAATTTGAGGTTCACGGATGAAACTGTAATTCTATTAGAAACAGCAAAGGACTTGGAAGAGCAGACAAACAGGTGAATGCATTTGATAGAGTCTTTATATAATGAACATCAACAAAAGTAAAATATAGCTAATGGAATGCAGTTGAATTAAATCAGGAAATGCTGATGGAATTAGAACAGTAAATGAGACACTACAACCAGTACATGAATTTAGCTACTTTGCCAGCAAAATAACTGATCATGGCTGAAGCACAGACAATGTAAAATTCAGACTAGCAATAGTATGAACAGTATTTCTAAAAACAAGGAATTTGTTACCATTTAATACAGATACAATAAGAAATTCAAACAAGAAGGAAATAAAAGCTTTTGAAATGTGATAGTACAGAGGAATACAGAAGGTACAGAATCGAATTTGGAGACAAGAAATTTATGGCACCATTTGACTAAGAATGGATCAGTTGACAGAACACATCCTCTCCTCCAGGAACTGTCAGTTTGGCACCAGGAGGAGGTATGTGTATTTGTGGGGAGGAAGAGGCGATTGTAGAGAGAGACCAGGAGACGAATACACTAGGTGAATTCAAACGGATGTGGATTGCAGCAGTTATTAGGAGATGAAGAGCCTCCCATGGATAGCTGCATCTAACCAGTCTTCAGACTGAAGATGACGACAACAACAACAGCTTTACAAAAAGCAAAGCGAGTGCATGTGTAAAGCAGTATGTACAAACTTCAAAATACAAATTTGCACCATTATTATGTTATATAAAATCAAAAAGCGCCCAAACTGTTTCTAATCTGTAATGTGTAAAGCAACATGGTATGCACATAAATACGTATATTTTTCATGTCAATGGTTAAACCGTCCAAAAAAAAGGTGAAATGTCTTTAGCATTACAAAATTACTTGATTCAGTCACATTAGTGTGATCATCACCTGTGTTTGCTGTCAACATTCAATAACCAATCATTGTCCTCACGTGGAATCAAAGCGATTTATCTGACATCTGAAAGAGCATGATAACTGGCTCTTGGACCAAGGTCAGAAGCATTTCTGAAACAGTTATGTTTATGTACTGTCCGCATGTTACCTCAGTTAACATACACTCCTGGAAATTGAAATAAGAACACCGTGAATTCATTGTCCCAGGAAGGGGAAACTTTATTGACACATTCCTGGGGTCAGGCACATAGACACAGGCAACAGAGCATGCACAATGTCGGCACTAGTACAGTGTATATCCACCTTTCGCAGCAATGCAGGTTGCTATTCTCCCATGGAGACGATCGTAGAGATGCTGGATGTAGTCCTGTGGAACGGCTTGCCATGCCATTTCCACCTGGCGCCTCAGTTGGACCAGCGTTCGTGCTGGACGTGCAGACCGCGTGAGACGACACTTCATCCAGTCCCAAACATGCTCAATGGGGGACAGATCCGGAGATCTTGCTGGCCAGGGTAGTTGACTTACAGCTTCTAGAGCACGTTGGGTGGCATGGGATACATGCGGACGTGCATTGTCCTGTTGGAACAGCAAGTTCCCTTGCCGGTCTAGGAATGGTAGAACGATGGGTTCGATGACGGTTTGGATGTACCGTGCACTATTCAGTGTCCCCTCGACGATCACCAGTGGTGTACGGCCAGTGTAGGAGATCGCTCCCCACACCATGATGCCGGGTGTTGGCCCTGTGTGCCTCGGTCGTATGCAGTCCTGATTGTGGCGCTCACCTGCACGGCGCCAAACATGCATACGACCATCATTGGCACCAAGGCAGAAGCGACTCTCATCGCTGAAGACGACACGTCTCCATTCGTCCCTCCATTCACGCCTGTCGCGACACCACTGGAGGCGGGCTGCACGATGTTGGGGCGTGAGCGGAAGACGGCCTAACGGTGTGCGGGACCGTAGCCCAGCTTCATGGAGATGGTTGCGAATGGTCCTCGCCGATACCCCAGGAGCAACAGTGTCCCTAATTTGCTGGGAAGTGGCGGTGCGGTCCCCTACGGCACTGTGTAGGATCCTACGGTCTTGGTGTGCATCCGTGCGTCGCTGCGGTCCGGTCCCAGGTCGACGGGCACGTGCACCTTCCGCCAACCACTGGCGACAACATCGATGTACTGTGGAGACCTCACGCCCCACGTGTTGAGCAATTCGGCGGTACGTCCACCCGGCCTCCCGCATGCCCACTATACGCCCTCGCTCAAAGTCCGTCAACTGCACATACGGTTCATGTCCACGCTGTCGCGGCATGCTACCAGTGTTAAAGACTGCGATGGAGCTCCGTATGCCACGGCAAACTGGCTGACACTGACGGCGGCGGTGCACAAATGCCGCGCAGCTAGCGCCATTCGACGGCCAACACCGCGGTTCCTGGTGTGTCCGCTGTGCCGTGCATGTGATCATTGCTTGTACAGCCCTCTCGCAGTGTCCGGAGCAAGTATGGTGGGTCTGACACACCGGTGTCAATGTGTTCTTTTTTCCATTTCCAGGAGTGTATAAAGCACATGCTGAAATGGCACTATCCAAAGCTGGCGCTGAGGCAACTGCGGTGCACCATGGACTGCAAATGATATGAATGAACGATGGCTGTGGAAATGAATACTGATAAATAGATGTGCAGCTATTGAGCAACTGACTGACCAGATGAACCAAGGAGCTACTAACAAAGTCGCTTCACTCACTGTTTAGAGAAAGTTGTTGTGTATGAGCCTCTGCAGTAGGTGCCTGGTTCATGGACCCCTGCTGACTGTTGTTCATCACCAATGAAGGCTGGACATTGCACGCCAAAACCACAATGGGGTATGTCTGCTGAGTAGTGGTAGGTGGGCTTTTCAGATGAATCAGGCTATATGCTCAATCAGACAGATTGTTCTTAGCATGTATGGCATGAAACATCTGAAAGCAAACACCCTGCAACAATTATGCACTAGCCGAGGGAGCGTTACGGTCCGAGGAAGGTTATGTTGCAGTCCTTGTGTGATATTCATTTTGGAAGACACACTAGATCAGTATAAGTATGCATCTATCATTGTGGACCATGTCCATCCCTACATGCAGTTTGTTTCCCACCAGTACAATGGCACCTACCAGCAGGACGCTAAAACGTGTCACACAGCTCGCAGTATATGTGCATAGTTTGAAGAGCACCACGACCATTTGCTGTAATACACTAGCCACCGAACTCCCTGGATTTAAATCCAATCAAGAATCTGTGGGACCACCCCAGTCGAGCTGTTCATGGCATGGAACTTCAACTGAGAAACCTAGCACAGCTGGCTTCAGCACTGGAGTTGGTACCTTCCAGAACCTCACTGACACTCTTCCTTCATGTCTCCCAGAGATCCACACTGCTAAAGGTGACTGTTCACGCTTTTGGCAAATGGTCACATTAATGTGACAGTGTAGTTTTATTCAGTTGCACATAGATGGACACAACTTGAAAATTATCAACATAATAAAACAATTCTACTTTTTGCGTTCTTGTGATTTTTGTTACATTGAGATTAGGCTGTGGTTCATACCATATTTCTGCAGCTTACACTTATTTCCAAGTGCTTGAGACATCACCAGAGGCTATAAAAATTCAGATAGTGGTTTCTGATCCAAACAAGCCCAGAAAGCCAAATTGTCCATACTTATTCACTCATTCAACAGTGTTGTCAGACAGCTGTCCAAGATAACAGAGTTGTGCCAACACGTTACGTAGCTTGTACTGTAGGAGAGTTGTTGCTGTTTACTTCATTTACCATTAAGGCTCACAACTTGCCTAATTTCAGTCCTCATGCTTTTCTGTTAAAGTCGTTTTTGTGACTTTGAATTTATTATGCCTTGCTGTATATCCTAGCATAGTAATGATTGGATCTTGATAAAACCATAGTATTGGAGAAACAAATTTGGTGACTTCCCAGTTGCACTGTGTGACTGAATTTCCTCATTTTGAGAATACCGATGTGTGATCTGTTTTAATTATGAAAATCCATTCAACAGCCAAGATCACATAAAATATTTCTTTATTTGAGACACCCGGTTTCAACAGGCTATGCTGTCATCTTCAGGTCTTAAAATCTTTTCTTTTAAAATATGTTCATTTTATGCCGAACCTCTTGCACAAGAGGTCAACTGGACAAAAACCAGCATTTGTAAAAGGTTTGTCATTGCTGAAGTATTTAAAACCATAAAGATGTTCAAAAGATGTGCTATTGTGTACTGTGTTTGTATGATGTAACAAGCATCTGGTTTTAAATATTTTAGCAATGACAAACAATGGAAAATCCAGGATGGAATGAACCTTGCCTAACTCAGGTCACTCCTCCATCCAACCGTAATCCACCCCTACTACCTCCAAACCACTCCCCGTCAACTTTCCAGTATTTCTTATCCTTGGACCTAGCCTCACCACCATTCTCCAAATCCCTCAACATGCATACTAACCTTACATCTGCAGAAGGAAGTGCAGTCCACCATCTAAAAACTGATCCCAATCTTATAATCCTACCTGCAGACACTGTCCTACCTGCAGACAATGGCTCCACCGCAGTTGTTTTGAACTGCAAGGATTACGTGGCAGAAGGACTCTGTCAGCTGTCAGATACTTCCACCTACAAACCATGCCACAGTGATCCCATTCCAGCAATCCAGCAGGATCTCCAGTCACTACTCAAATCCTTAGGTCCATCCCAAAACCTCTCCCAAGAGTCCATCTCTCTACTTACCCCTACCACTCCCCGCACTCCCACCATCTACATGCTTCCTAAAGTCCATAAACCCAACCATCCAGGAAACCCCATTGTAGTTGGTTACTGTGCCCCCACTGAGAGAATCTCTGCTCTTGTAGATCAACACCTTAAACCTATTACCTGGAACCTATTCTCCTACATAAAAGATACCAACCATTTCCTCGACTGACTCTCCACAGTTCTTTTCCCTTTACCACATGGTTGGTGCCCTGCTATGGGCACCCACATGACACCATCCTATGCTAACCTATTCATGGGCCATCTAGAGGAATCCTTCCTAAAAACCCAGAATCCTAAACCCCTCACTTGGTTCAGATTCACTGATGACATCTTTGCTATCTGGATTGAAGATGAGGACACCTTATTAACATTCCTCCAGAGCCTCGACAACTTCTCCCCCACTTGCTTCACCTGGTCCTACTCAACCCAACAAGCCACCTTCCTAGATGTTGACCTCCACCTCAGAGATGGCTACATCAGTATCTCCATCCATATCAAACCTAGTAACTACCAGCAATACCTCCACTTCGACAGCTGCCACCCATTTCACACCAAGAAGTCCCTTCCGTACAGCCTAGTCACCCATGGTCGTCGCATCTGCAGTGACAAGCAGTCCTTATCTAAATATACCGAGGGTCTCACTGAAGCCTTCACTGACCGTAACTATCCTCCCATCCTTCTACAAAAACAAATCTCCCGTGCCTTATCTTTCCAGTCTCCAACCACCTCCCAAAGTCCCACAGTCCGGCCACAGAGGAGCATTCCCCTCGTAATTCAGTACCATCCGGAACTGGAGCAACTGAATTACATTCTCTGCCAGGGTTTCGATTACCTCTTGTTGTGCCCTGAAATGAGAAATGTCCTACCTACTATCCTTCCCACCCCTCCTACCGTGGTATTCCACCGTCCACCAAACCTACACAATATACTGGTCCATCCTTACACAACCCCTGTTCCCAATCCCTTACCTCATGGCTCATACCCTTGTAATAGACCTAGGTACAAGACCTATCCCATACATCCTCCTACCACCACCTACTCCAGTCCGGTCACCAATATCACCTATCCTATCAAAGGCAGGGCTACCTGTGAGACCAGTCATTTGATTTACAAGATAAGCTGCAACCACTGTGCTGCATTCTCTGTAGGCATGGTAAGCAACAAGCTGTCTGTCCGCATGAACTGCCACTGACAAACTGTGGCCAAAAAACAAGTGGACTACCCTGTTGCTGAAGACAGCTGCCAAACATGATACCCCTCATCTCAATGACTGCTTCACAGCCTGTGTCATATGGATCCTTCCTACCAACACCAGCTTTTCTGAATTGGGCAGGTGGGAACTTTCCCTGCAATACATCCTATGTTCCTGTAACCCTCCTGGCCTCAAACTTCATTAGTCACTGTCCTCACCCACCCAGCCCCCTGCCTGTTCCCATTCCAGCACTACACAGCCATCATTTCACCGCAACACCCAGTCTTTTAATTCTCTCCTTTCTGCTACTTACCCCTTCCCCCCTCCGCACCTTCTCTCCTGCCCTCCGTCTAAACTGCAACACTTCACTGTCCGCCACTCCCTCCCCGTCCCTGCCCCAGCCTCCTCCTTACCTCCACCCACTCGTTACACCCATCATGCACTGGAGCTGCTCCTACCAGTGTAGTTTCAGCTGTCTGAGACTGCAGATATGTGTGCAAGTTGCATTTGCGTGAGTGTGTGTGCGCGTGTGTGTATGTGTGTCTACTGCTGACAAAGGCCTTAATGGCCAAAAGCTATGATTGTGTGAATCTTTTTATTGTGCCTGTCGCGACTCAGCATCTCCGCTATATTGCTAGCAATGACAAACCTTTTATATAAGCTGATTTTTATCTATTTGACATCTTGTGCAAGAGGTTCAGCATAAAATGAACATATTTTACAACGAAAGATTTTAAGACCTGATGATGACGGCATAGCCTCGAATACAGAAATATTTTATGTGATCCTGGTTGTTGAATGGCTTTTTGCACTGATTGATTTACTCAAGTTTTTCAGACAACAATTACTCTCGTGTTCTTTGAGAGGAGTGTTTATGCTTCATTTTGTAGTTCCTATTTACACTTCTACAAGGGATTTTATGAACTTCTACTGCAGCAAGTGGCAGGTATAAGACTTCTGCACTGTCTAGTTTAGAAGTTTCCTTTCATCCTCTCTCCTCTTCCTCTTCCACTGCCTTTTCTCTTCACAATCAGAAGTTTTTAAATTAGCATGAGTTAGTCTAATGAATACTAGAAACTGTCAACAATAAAAACAGTGATATTAAAAATTTACATATTACAATTAAATTTGTGGAAATAACATAAATCTGTAGAACAACTATACAGGTCACTAACTGGATCAATTGCTGATGTGCTGATGACTGGCCAAGGTGGCTGCTCCTTTTTAACCTTAGCACGCACAATGCCATCTGGATGGCCCCAGGACAACAAAGCAGCCCCATGTACTGATGTTCCACTCACTACACCGAGACCTGCACACATAAGAGATATTATTTAGAAAATTGTATCACAATGGTGCAATGTATCAAATATTTCTGAACCTTGGAAGCTGTTATTTCAATAGTTATATAGAGGAAGTTTCCATCAGGACATCTGAGGACACCCCCCCCCCCCCTCTCACTGCCCCCCCCCCCCCCCCCCACACACACACACACACACACACACACACACACACACACAGAGAGAGAGAGAGAGAGAGAGAGAGAGAGAGAGAGAGAGAGAGAGAGAGAGAGTGGGGGGCGGCATAACATCAGTATGAGCTTCGTGAAATTAATTTGTGTATATGTCAATGAATAATCAAACCTGTCACAGCAAACACTGGGAAAATTATAAAGAGGAAATAAATTTAGAAATTTATACACAAAGGATAATTTTAAACATTCATATTCATGCAGAGACAAAATAATATCAAGGGAGGCATAAAAAAGCAATAACTGCAATAGGTTCCAGGAATCCAGAATGGGTGAACAGTACACTATACTCACAAATCCTAAAAGTCATGGGTCAGAGCATTTTGCTGTAACTAAGATCATGATTTGGCTTTTGTATAAAGAAAAATGAAAAGGAGTACTAACACCTGTATACAAGGGGAAAGGAACACGGGATGACAGTAGAAACTACAGACCAACTAGTCTTACCCATTTTGGAAGGAACATATTTCAAGGGTTCATTGGTAAATATATAAAATAATGTCTGCTGGAAGCAGAGGAGGCCACTTTGGGAGCGATCAACAGGAGTGAGCAGCTCGGCTGCAGAACTTTCTGATAGAGTGGGGTGGTGGTGACAACACTACACAGGTGAGGGCTCAACGGTAGGCTAGTACATTGGGTGGCGGCATATCTCGAAATGCACTAGTCCGGCCAACTGGAGGCATTGCGCCACTTCTTTCAGTATAGTTGTGGTTGTTTTTCTTTATTTTTGTTAACAATGGGACAGGTATAAAAATGTATTGTAGATTGCATTATGTAAATTTTAACAATATTATGAAAAGGATAGGTTGCTACTCACAATATAGTGGAGATATTGAACTGCAGACAATCTCAACAAAAAGACTGTTAATCAAGTATGCTTTTGGCCAAAAGGCCTTCTTCTGAATTAGACACCTACACATAGGCATTCATGCATACACAACTCATACACACACATATGAGGGATGGAGAGAGGCACGAGGTGGGGAGGAGGTTGTGGGGAAGCGTCTAGTGGCTCATGGGGGAGTTGGGCAATGTCTACTTGTTAGCAAGGGGTGCAGGTAGAGGGGGCAGGTGGCATGTGGCCGGGCAAGCAGTTTCATAGACTAGTGTCAGATAACAGCACACAGCTAGCTCATGTGGGGACACAAATTGGGCAGGGGGGAGGGGGAACTGGGGCAGGGGATGGTATGCACACACACACACACACACACACACACACACACACACACACACACACAGAGAGAGAGAGAGAGAGAGAGAGAGAGAGAGAGAGAGAGAGAGTATATTGAGGGAGGGGGGGGGGGGGCAGCGAGTTACCTCAGGTTTAGGGTGGTGGTCTTGGTGGTGGTGATCCAGATGGCACAGATTATAAAGCAGGTGCTGTGCTGCATGTTGTGCCATGGGTGTCCACCTTGTTCCTGGCAACAGTTTGGCAGTGCCCATTCAGTCTAGTCGACAGCTGGTTGGTGGTCATACCAATGTAAAATGCCGTGTTGTGGTTGCAGAGCAGAGCTGGTATATAATGTGGCTGCTATCACAGGTGGCCAAGCTTCTGATGGGGTAGGGTAAGCCTGTGATGGGACTGAAGTAGCTGGTGCTGGGTGGTGGACTGGGCAGGTCTTGCATGTGGGTCTTCCACAGGGGTACGATCCCTGTGGTACAGGGTTGGGGGTGGGAGTTGCATAGGGATGGACTAGGATGTTGCAGAAGTTGACTGGATGGTGTAACACCACTTTGGGTGGGGTTGGAAGTACCTCGAGTAGGATGTCCCTAATTTCAGGGCGTGATGATAAATAATCAAAGCCCTGGTAAGGATATGGTTCAGTCATTCCAATCCAGGGTGGTATTGGGTGACAAGGGGGCGTTTCTTTATGGCTGGCTCTTGGGATGGATTTGAGGATCAAGTATTTGTGAGGATATGGCACGGGAGATCCGTTTGTAAATTAGGTCTCGAGGTTACCGCCTTTCTTTGAAGGCCTTTGTGAGGCCTTCAGCATACCGGGCGAGGGAGTTCTCATAACTGCAGATGCATCTACCACAGGTGGCCAGGCTGTCTGGGAGGGATTTTTTGGTCTGGAAGCAGTCAAAAGTACAGGTATTGTTCGTGGCTGGTGAGTCTGATGTGGACCTAAATGTTGATGGAGCCATCTGAGAGAAAGAGATCAACATCTAGGAAGGTGGCTTGAGGGGGGAAGGGGACCAGGTGAAATGGATGGGAGAGAAGGTGTTGAGGTTGTGGAGGAATGAGGATAAGATGTTCTGGCCTTGGGTAGATGTTATAAAGATGTCATCAATGCACCTGAACCAGACCAGGAGTTTAGGAACCCCATAAAGAGGCTGGCATAGGACAGCGCCATGTGGGTCCTCATGGTTGTGCCACAAACTTCTCTGTATACCTTTCCTTCAAAGGTGAAGCATTTATTGGTCAGGATGTAGGTGGTCAGGTGTACAAGGAATGAAATGGTGGGTTTGGAATCTGGATAACATTGGGAGAGGTAGTGTTCAATTGCAGAAAGGTGCTGGTCAACAATGGCCAAGACTCTTCCAGTGGGGGCACTGTAACCAGCCACAATGAGAGCCTAGGATTGTTTAGGTTTTTGGATTTTGGGGAGCATGTAGAAGGTGTGTGTGTGGGCTGTTGTTGGGGTGTGGAGGGAGATGGATTCAGGGGAGAGGTTCTGGGAAGGGCTTAAGGATTTCAGCTGGAACTGGAGATTATATTGGACTTTTGGGATGGGGTCACTTCAGCACAGCTTGTAGATAGAGGTGTCAGACAACTGGCAGAGGCCCTCTACCAAGTAGTCACTCCTTTTCACCACAACAGTGGTGGAACATTTGTCCGTCGGGTGGATGATCAAGTTTGGATCCTCCAAAACCCCTACCAACACACCACAAAATCCAGAGCTGAAACAATGTCAGAACACTGTAGTCAACCTCTCCACCAAAATTTTCTGCCATACATAAGTTTCAGTCCTATCCAAAAGCCTCACATTCAGCCCTACTCGCTGTTTTAACCTTGTTTGACTTGTGAAAAACCTACTCTACTTCTCCCACTCCATACAGTGGAGCAGTTCTTTGCCACCAACCCCTCCAACTAGTCATTCCAATCCCAACATTGAACCCTGCTTGTCCCAATTTGTACCACAATTCAACTGTGACCCTCCCACACTCCCACCTAACCATTGCTGGTCACCATCTAGGAACTCCCATCTTCCAATTTAGCCTCACTAGTCTTCCCCAGGTCCCTCCCTAAGAACAACAATCTTTCAGCAGAAGAAAGGACTGCCATTTGCAACCTAAAAACTGCTCCTGACCTGATAATCCTTCCAGCAAACAAAGGTTCCACCACTGTTGTGATGAACCGGAGTGGCTATCTGGCAGAGGGCCTCCGCCAACTGTCCACTTCCATCCACAAGCTCTGCCAAAGTGACCCCACCCCAGAAATCTGACATAACCACCAATTTCTTCTGAAATCCTTAGGCCCTTCCCTGAACCTCTCTCCTGAGTCCATCTCCCTACTCATCCCAACAACACCCTGCACACCCACCTTCCCGATGCTCCCCAAAATCCACACACCTAACAATCCTAGGCACCTCATTGTGGCTGGATACAGAGCCCCCACTGAAAGAATCACAATTCTTGTTGATCAACATCTCCAAACAGCTGTCCGAAACCTAGCCTCCCACATTAAAGATACCAAGAACTTCCTGCACCAGCTCTCCACCATTCCCACACCCTTACCTCCCAGGTCCCTAATCGTCACTGTTGATATAACCTCCTTGTACACCAACATACCTTGTCCCCATGGCCTTGCCGCAATTTATGACTACCTCTCCCAACACCATCCAGATTCCAAACGCACCACTTCATTCCTTGTACACCTAACCCACAACTACTTCACTTTTGAAGGGTAACCCATAACTACTTCACTTTTGAAGGGTAACCCATAACTACTTCACTTTTGAAGGGTAACCCATAACTACTTCACTTTTGAAGGGAAGGTATACAAACAAGATTGTGGCACAGCCATGGGGACCCACATGGCACCATCCTATGCCAACCTCTTCATGGGACACCTAGAGGAAACAATACTAGCTTCCCAAAACCCGAAACCCTGGTCTGATTCAAGTTTATTGAAGACCACTTTATAATCTGTACCCATGCCCAGGACACCTCATCTTCATTCTTCCACAACTTCAACACCTTCTCCCCCATCCACTTAACTGGTCCTCTGTCCTCCATCATCGTGCCACTTTCCTAGATGTCAGTTTCCTCCTCTCAGATGGCACCATCAACACCTTGGTCCACATCAAACTCACCATTCATCAACAGTACTTCCACTTTGACAGTTATCACCCATTACACACCAAAAGCTCCCTCCCATACAGCCTGGCCACACGTTGTAGACACATCTGTGGTGGTGAGAACTCCCTCACCCAGGATGCTGAAGACCTCATAAAGGCCTTCACAGACAGGTAGTACCCTTGAGACCCTAATTCACAAACAGATTTCCTGTGCCATATCCTCACAAACACCTGATCCTCAAATCCATCCCAAGAACCAACCACAAACATGCACCCCCCTTGTTACCCAGTACCACCCTGGATTGGAATGACTGAACCATGTCCTTATCAGGGCTTTAATTATTTATCATTATGCCCTGAAATGAGGAACATCATACCTAAGATACTTCCAACCCCTCCCAAAGCCTCAACATCATAGTCCATCCCTATGCGACTCCCATCCCCAATCCCCTGCCACAGGGATCATACCCGAGTGGAAGGCACAAATGCAATCTTGGAATGCCACACTGACACTCAAGAAGGGGAGAATCTCAGAATGTGAAGGCATCAAAATACTAAATGGATAAACCATCTAGTGGTGCCAGCCTGAAATGTACAGTTGGAGAATATCAAATATGGATATGTAAAAAATGCAGTCAGCAAAAATTATACCTAAGGGACCAAAAAATTTTGAATAGCAAGCTGAATGATAGCCATACCATCAAGGCACTCAATGCCTGGACCATGGCCATCATCACATACACTGCAGGCATTGTGACCTGGACCCAAGTAGAGCTAGATAATCTGGACAGCAAAACAGGAAAACTCACGGCAGTTCACCATGTACTCTACCCTGACAGTGGTGTCTACAAGCTGTGTTGCCCAGGAAAACAGGCAGTGGAGGACTCTTCTAACTGAGGAAGACAATGGAAGAAGAGAAGCATGGTTTAGCAGATTATGTGGAAGATAGGAAAGCATTAGCTCTGATTGAAGTCGACAACAGGAAATTTCTCAAGTTACAGAAAACCAAGACTCAATACCAGAAAGCTATATTACAATGCTGAACCATGGCCTGTGCAATACACCACTGCACAGGCAATTACTGGGGAAGGTTGAAGGCAAAATAGATGAAGAAGCCAGTGTTTTGGCTGACCAAAAGAAGTCTAAAGAAGGAAACCGAAATACTGATTTTTGTTGCACCAAAACAATTCATCAACATAGTATCAAGAAATCAGTAAATGACCATGCAGACTCTGCAAATTAGCTGATGAAACAACTGGCCATATATTGACCTACTGCAAAAAGATTACTCAGATTGATTACAAGCCACAGCACAAATTATTCACAGGAACTTAAGCCAAAAGTAGGATCTGCTGGTAGCTATGAACTGTTGTGACCACACGCCAGAAAAAGCTTAAAGGCACACTGACTATAGAAACAAGCTTTGGTGCGATCATCATCTTGCTTGTCATACACAGCAGAATGAGTTGTGATGTGTTTGAAATGCCCACTGCAAGATTATGAACAATGGTTAACAAGATTTGAGAAGCCATACTAACAGAAGTAACTGAACATGCCATATCGAATGAACAAAGTGAATGAATATTTAATAAAATTTATATGAACAGCTGACCAACAAACAGAATGAGTATTCCCTCATTTTAAGTTATCCTCCTCTTCTTCTCAAGGAGGACCTCAGCACATACCAAGGCTGTGAAGAACAACTTTAACATCTGTGTTACTTTTGTTGATAGTTTTTGGTGTTGCCACTGTAGCCTGAAGATGAGATCTGTACCTCGAAACAAGTTGCTTTATTAAATGATTTCAGTAAGTCACAAAAATTTTGCAGTAGTCTCTGAAACAAATGTGCACAGATAAAGTTGTTGAAAATAAATGTGCTAAATGACTCTGTAACTTCACACTTCAGACAGATTGAATGCTGGAATCGAGCACACCAGACATCACAGTTGTGGAGAAAAGGAAAGCATGTATTATTGACACTGGCATCCCAAATAATGACAGAACAGACAAGAAAACAACTTTAAAAACTTGCCAGATATGAAGACTGGGAACTCTGGATCTAGATCTACAGTGTGTCTATTGGAAACCAGCAAAACTTAGGAGGTCCCCGTGGCTCTCAGCTCACTGGGTGCAGGGTCAAAAGATCATGTGGGCTCCTGAAAACCTTTAGCATTGATGAGAAATACATGTGTCAGCCACAGAGAGCCACTTGATTGGGTTCTGCATGAATTGCACACCAACACATCACACATTCCTAGATTCCCAGGAAGTATCCAACTAGTGATGAAATACAGAATCCAGTATAGTAAACTCATCTGCTGTGTTTACTGTCATAATAATAATAATAATAATAATAAAGGCCAAAAGAGAGCAATTATAAGAGAAAAATTCCTGAATTTATCAATAATTTTATAAATGTTTTATGTGGAACTATTAATTTACATTAAAATTTCCATCCATTTTTATATCATATGTACATATTTTTTCTAACTTTTGTAGCAATACACAGCAGAAAATTCATTTGAGACAAACTGCACTTTTCATTTTCATGAATCTGTAGTGCTCACCAGGTGAATACTGCTGATCAGTAACAACCAGGTTTTCTTTTTCTCCACACACACACACACACACACACACACACACACACACACACAAACAAGATCTTGACCTCATGTGGAAAAAAAGCTCTGCACAAGGCATTTGCAAGTTCCAATTTCAGTGGACTCTTTGTGTACTGGAATTTTTTTTATTAATAATGTGATATTCCTTTTTTGTTACATATATCAGTCCAGGATAGAGTTCACATCTTGTCCAGTGTAATTTCATAACAGAACAATACTTAATAAATAGATATCAATAAAAATTAGAATACAAGTTTTAGGTAACAAGCCCCAGTACGACAACTTTTTAACTTTATCTGCACAGATGATTCAAACATCTCTTTTAGGTATGAGAACATTTCTGCCCACAGTTTGCATAGAAGGAAAATAAAGTTTTAGCAATTGATACTTTCTCAAGCAGACAACCTGTAGTGATATATCAATCTGGATCCTTTGTGAAATTTCTGAAAAGTGATGTACTGAGTTGCAGGGAAGGCAATAGTAAGAGCCCCATGTGTGAAACTCACAATAAAATCCAAACGTTTCCGAAAATGTTCTGACAGAAGAAAGCACCCAGCAAAATATTTGAGAAGATACACTTATCTCCTCAGATTTAGCACTCATTATTCAGAGCACCCACAATTTGGAACAGCCATGATAACTGACAGTTGCTCAAACACCTACACCAGTCATTTGCCTAGCCATCCATTAATGGAGTCTGGGAGATGGAAGTCATCTCTATCACAACTCACACACTCTTTTCCAATGCAACAATATGACTTGAACAGAGAGTAGTCAAAACAAATATGCCATTGTCATTTGTGATGCCAATGTCAATAACACTGTTTATAATTTCTATACACATGTCTGCTTCCCACAGCATGTTGAATTAATGACATCTCAGCTGTGTACCACCACTTTCATCTCAGACCAAAACTGAGAGGTAATGCTAGGCGATGGTGATGGACTCTCATTCAGGAGGTTAGCAGTTCTAGTGGCCATTTGGGCAGGCAGGTTTAGGTTGTCCACGGCTTCCCTAAATCACTAGAGGTGAGCTATGGGACAGTCAGCTTTCTCTTCCATCTCCCCCAATCTGTGCTCATGTTCTGTCTGTAATGGCCACATCTGTTTGTAGAAGGGACATTTTTACTGTAACCTTCTGCCGACTTTTCTTTCCTCAAACTCAAATAATACTTGCGATTGTATTGTTTATAAGTTTAGAAATAAAAAATATCCACAGTGATAATATGGACACAACAGCACAATAAATATGCAGTATTCACATGCTAATACACAAGTATAGTATGAAGTACAACACAATCAGCTCGACAACTATGAGTTAATCTTATAATCTTAGCTCAATTGATTCTAAAGAATAAATAAACAGGAAAGCGAAAGAGTCTGGGAAAACTCACACACAGCTAAATTTCTGTTGCATACACACAAGTTATGTTTGCTGAAACCAAAACAACAAAGACACACACACACACACACACACACACACACACACACACACACACACACACACACACAGAGAGAGAGAGAGAGAGAGAGAGAGAGAGAGAGAGAGAGAGAGAGAGAGAGATTTAGTTTTGAAAGTTACCGCGGTCTTTGGTGTATGAAAGCAGCAGGCAGGTGTGCAGTGCGAGACCGTACACATCCCCTGTAGCCAACGGGATGAGGTGGCCAACAGGCACACGGTGTCGACGCTGCCAGACCTCTGATGGTTCTGGCTCAGCTGGCGAGCCCACATAGTGGCCCCATTGCAGACCCCGCACGAGCCCGTCCTGCACAGACAGTCTCCGTTAAATGTTGACCGTGTCAAGCTGTCACTACAAATATCTTGGAAAAAAGACATAAATTTGTGAGGTTACAACACAGTGCTCAAATCACCATGTTTTAGTAGAACATGGTGTTTTGGAATAAAAAAAAAGAACAGAATGCTTCAGTTCAGACAAGAAGAGAATGAATAGAAGGTTTTAGAATATGGTGGCATTGAAGAATACTAATCACTGGATGGGTAGATCAACCAAACAACGATAAGGAGAGAGAAGGTGTTTATGGCTAAACCTAACTTAATGAAGCGAGTGGTTCAAAGGAGACATACAGAGGCATCAAGGTACTGGCAATTTGTTCATGCAAGGAAGCATGGAATGCCAAAATCTTATAGAGAGATAGTGGCTCGAATTCTATAAGCAGGTGGACATGAATACAGGCTGCAGTAGTTATGTCTTTCACAAAAATAATGTTTCTACTGCTGGTTGTCTATTTTCATTGTTTTAACCTGCTGGGCACACAGAAAGCCATTACAGTGATTTGGGTGAAGAACTTTAGCCATATAATTGTTTAGAGTAATCAAAGGCTGAGCAAATGTGACAATAATAATGTTTATGTTGCTTTGGTTGTTTTCAGTCCAAACATTGATCTGATGCAGCTCTCCATGCTAGTCTATTCTGTGTAAGGCTCTTCACCTCCGAATAAGTACTGCAACCTATCCCCATTTGAACCTGATTACTGTATTTGTCTCTTGGACTCACTCTACAAACCCCCCCCCCCCCCTTTCTCCTCCCCACATCACCTCCCCCCCACCCAAACAAACAAACACACACACTTCTTGTGCCAAACTGACAGTTCCTATTCTTGCTATTGCTAGCTGGCATTTTACTTCCTCTGTACAACCATCATCAATTATTGCTGGAAAAATAGCCCAACTCATCTACTACTTTTAGTGTCTTATTACTAACCAAATTCTCTCAGGGTCACTCATGTTTTACTTCTGTTATGTTCATATTATAATATCTCTTCAAGATACTATCCATTCCATTAGAATGCTCCTTGACTGTCTCTTCTGCAATGTTGTTCCATTGTTCTATAAGTAATAGGTGTCAATATGCTGTAACGACGACTTATTATAGTCATAGTATTCATACCTGTCAGCACCTGCTATCTTGGGAATTGGAATCATTAAATTCTTCTTGAAGTCTGAGGGTATTTTGCCTCTCTCATATATGTCATGGCTGCCTCTCCCAAGGATTTGATTAATTATGAGGGTCTTGTTTTGGCTTAGATCTCTCAATCCTCTATCAAATTATTCTCACAGTATCATATCTCTCATCTTCATCTTCACCAACATTTTCTTCTCTGTCTATAATACTGTACTCAAGTTTGCTTCTCGTATATTCCTTTTCACCTTCCAGCCTTCTCTTCTTTGCTTAGTACCAGTTTGCCTTCCGAGTCCCTGGTATTCATACAGCTGCTTCTCTCTTCTCAAAGGTCTTTCCGGTTTACTTATATCTGGCATCTATATTTCCCCTAGTTATGCTGGTTTCTCACCCTGCTTTTTTCCTCTAGCTGTTCCTGGTTTGTGAGTTTACATTTCCTGTCAATCTCATTTTTAAGATCTCTGTAACCCCTTTTCCCTGCATCCTTTGCTGCATTTTTATATTTTATCATTTGTCACTTAAATATCTCTCATGTTACCCAAGAATTTCTATCGGGCCTTGCCTTATTACCAATGTGATCCTCTACTGCCTTCACTATTTCATCTCTCACAGCTACCATTAGTTTTCTATTGTATTCCTTTCCCTCTTTTCAGTCCAATGTTGCCTAATGCTTCGTCTTATACTCTCAACAATCTCTGGTTCTTTCAATTTATCTGGATCCCACATCCTTAATTTCTTACCCTTTTGCAGTTTCTTCAGTTTTAATCTGCATTTAATTACCAATGGTCAGAATCCACATCTGCCCCTGGAAATGTACTGCAGCTTAAAATCTGGATTGAAGATTTCTGTTGATACCTTACAGTGTGCTAAGGTCTCTTCCACGCATATAATCTTCTTCAACAATTTGTAAATCATGTACTAGTGATGATTAAAGTGTGCTTTTGTCAAAATTCTACTAGGTGGCTTTGCCACAGCCGATGTTCTAATGTTTTTTTCCTTCTCTTTCCTTAGCTCATATTGAACATCAATTCCCCATCACAGCTATATTCTGATCTCCCTTAATGATACGAATCATTCCTTTTATCTCAACACACATTATTTCAGTCTCTGCATCATCTGCAGAGCTAGCAGGCATAAAATCCTGTGGGTGTTGGCTTACTGCCTATATTAGTTGTGGTAATGTGTTCATTATGATTTTCATATTAGCTCACTCTAATGTTTTTATTCATTATTCGACATACTCAAACATTAACCCTACTTGATTTTGTATTCATAATCCTACACTCAGCTGACCAGAAGTCCTGTTCTTCCTTCACCAGCTCCCACTAAAACTACCTTCAACCGACCTATTACCCTTTTTAAATTCTCAAATCTGTCTACCTAATTAAGGAATCTAACATTCCACGCACTGAGCTGGAGAATGCTAGTTTTGTTGTAACAGGTAAAACACCAATACTTGGTTTCATAGTAATATATACTGATAGAAAATTTTCTCAAGCTTTCTGTCACATCAAGCAGTTAAATGTCCATGAATTTTGTAGTGTCCATCACTATTTTTTAAGTAAATTTGTATAATTTTTGGTTGTTTAATTAATCTCCATTAGAATATTTATTTTTCCCCGTAAACAACAATATTAAATCACTGATGCGTATCTGCCACCTAGTGTTTGTTTTATCTGATGGAGTTTCTCTCCATCTGCAGCCATCTCCTTGTATAGATGTGCAAGTGAGCAGTATGCAAATTTTGGCTACTCACACGATTTCACAGACTAATACATTTACATTCTGTGGGAGTATTGACTTGATGGTCTAGTCTTACACATGTTGAAAACTACACAATGCATTGAATACACCTAAGGTAAAATGTAATGCATTGTTAGTTATATGTAGTGAATCATAGATCATCTACTGTCAATAATTCATCCATTACTGTCAATAATCTGCATGTCTTATCTGTTTAAGCAACAATCTTAAAGTGGTGTCCAATGCTACTGATTTTCTTTGCTACTGTGAGAGAGGTTTAAAAAATTCAACAATGGAAAAGACTGGATCTGCAGCCCAGTCCAGCTCTATTTGGCTCAGTTCAACTGAAATAACAGTTTACTGTAATTGTATATTAATTAATGGGATGCTACAGTTTTCTGCCAAGTATTTGCATGACAGACAACAGTTGGCACTTGGCGATGGCCAAGGAGAACCCATCTTAAATCTCATAGACGCCTAACCATTTCATGTGGCTGGAAGTGCAAGAAAATTTTATCAGAAATGTTTTTTTTTTAGTTTGTCACATGTAAGAACATCCATGATGACACAACATTATAAAGTTGGCAATATTATTTGTTATACGTACTAAACATTAACTGTGATACAACTTTCTAAGGGGAAATGCACTAAAAGCTTTGAACAGAAGCAGTAATGTCATTCAGGTTATGTGAGAAATGTAGCTGATACCATATACACTAATGGTTTTCACTTGACAAAGTGTTACACAATCATACATAAACTTTTATGGAAAACTGTCACAGATCAGAAGTACGTGTTGCTCCAGGATAACAAGAACGTATTACAGTGTGCTGGACATGGGACTCACAGAAGAGAGCAAAGTAAGTGGGTAGGGAAACCCAGTTGTGAGGCCAAACAGGTTCAAAGAACTTAGTACAGTCACATGCAGTGCTTCAATGGTCTTTTAGGAAAACTAGCCTGTCTGCTGTTGTAGTGGCAAAACCACAATAACTTATAAAATAATGAAAAGAGGAAAAGACAACTTGTATATCTTTGTAGATCGTATATGTCTTACATGTCAACGAATAAAGATACTCAAACAAAGGAAGGTCGAGGAAGGAACAACAATAATATGCAAAGGATAGATTGCTACTCACCATATAGAGGAGGCACTGAGTTTCAGACAGACAATGAAAAAGACTTCTTGAGCCCATTTGCAGTTCAATGCCTTCTCTATATGGTGAGGGGGCAATCTAATATTTCTGTACTGTTGTTAAGAAATTGTACCGTTATGTTTTGTTTGTGTTTATTTGAAGCATATGAGTGTTGTGTTGCATAATATTGGGAGGATAGAATTATTTGTGAAAATAAAAAGTTTACAGCAAAAAATCATTTCACTGCTTCTGTTGAAATTCAATACTTTGTCACAAAAGAGAGCATCATGCAGTAAGAATGTGACGACAGGCGGCATACAGCAGCAGTAGGCTTTGTTAGGCCCAGGACACAATGAGAAACTCCTCAGGTGGTCATATGAACTGCCTTACTGAATGCAAGGAGTGCTGTGGCAGGCTCTGAGATTAGTTGGCCAAAGTCACAAACTTCAATTCTGTAAATAACAATGAGTATTAAAATAACATGTTTCATTAATGTGCTTCAAAATTTACAGACATGAGGAAGCCCAATTGCCCTTTCAGTAACCAAATTCATCCTTGTTTCAGTTTCTTTCATAGATATCCACATGGAGCATGGCTGGTATACTACAATATTTGTCTAATTTTCCTAATTATACCATCTTGTTCTTTACACAATACATATGATAGGGTAGTAATATAATAGGGTCTCATACTTTTTTCAGAAGACTGGTTGTCCATACTGGAAGAGCAAACCTCAGTTTTCAACTGGTATCCTGTAAACCCTGTTAATGGTGATAATCAATCCTGATTTAAATTTTTGTAGTTGCTTAAGCAGTTCTGTTGCAAATCACGCAAGTCTTCTTTGAGACTTTTCTATTTCCTTTGTTTAATTAATGAGTGATGTGTCTAATGAATGAGCGGTGATATGGGTACATGAGCCACAATAAATAATACACACATAAAAACACTGAAGCAGATCCAAATTTACATATAGATTGAAAATACACACATAATATTGACTCAGACACTGTAAGAGAAGTGAACATGTCCGGTACCAGGCAGAGAGAGAGACTGACTTCACTGCTCAGCACGAACAGAGGTACACTGTGTCCACCAAACAGTCGGCACTACACTCAAAGCACTTCTGTCCCTCCTCCCCCTGCAGTAGAGCAGAGCTCTGGGAATGTAGGCAAACTGGTGGAAAACTCAATGTCTGGCCCTCATACAAACTGGCATCAGCTGTTGTGGAGCTCAAAGGGTCTCCTGATGAAGTGACAGTGATATAGGTGTTGCTGCTGTATGCATCTCATTGATTTTGCTCATCACACTCAGTTACATAACACAGGAGTGCTGCATTGGTAGGTCATCTGCAGGTAACAGTAAATTGATATTACACTGTCATAGGCTTCTGGGCAACAGGAAGACAGGGTGTGACATCAGTGTGGTGCCACTTGCTTTGTTTGATGCTGCTATGCTGTGCTGGTTTCTATAAATAAGATGGAGGCTGCACTTTGTGACCCTCAGTTGATTGTGGAGATGGATACTTCTGTTTTTTTCAATTTTCCTTTCTCTTCTTTTCTGGAATTTATATTATATTGCCAAAACAGATGATTATTCTTTAACTGTGAAAGATATCCAAGAATGTATTCTGGAGGTTGAGGTATGATCTTGAGCATGTTAAGTTTCTCTGGATTGCATAAAATAATTCAGATTATGTGGTGACACTTTCACTGTTTATGTTCATCTTTATGTCTGTTGCAGTTTTGCAGTTCTATAGTCTTACCTAATTGTCATTTTAGAATTTCAGTCCTAATCCTAAGTTTTGCTGAGCATAATTGATTTCCAGTCTGCAACGGTGTAGAAATTAGTGCCTAATATAGAATCAGCAAATATAAAAGTACATTCTAATAGTTGTCAGGAGACCAAGGTTATTGTAGTTTTACATTCACTGAAGCCCACGCCTACCGCAGTAGTACAAGTTTATATGCCAACTAGCTCGGCAGATGATGAAGAAATTGATGAAATGCATGATAAGATAAAAGAAATTATTCAGATAGTGAAGGGAGACAAAAATTTAATGGTCACAGGTAACTGGAACTTGATAGTAGGGAAAAAAAGAGAAGGAAACGTAGCAGGTGAATATAGAATGGGAGTAAGGAATGAAAGAGGAAGCCAACTGGTAGAATTTTGCACACAACATAACTTAATCATAGCTTACACTTGGTTCAAGAATCATAACAGAAGGTTGTATAAATAGAAGAAGCCTGGAGATACTAGAAGGTATCAGATAGATTATATAATGGTAAGACAGAGATTCAGGAACCAAGTTTTAAATTGTATGACATTTCCAGGGGCAGATGTGGACGCTGACCACAATCTATTGGATATTAACTGTAGATTAAAACTGAAGAAACAGCAAAAATGTGGGAATTTGAGGAGATGGGATCTGGATAAACTGAAAGAATCAGAGGTTGTAGAGAGCTTCAGGGAGAGCATTAGGGAACAATTGACAAGAGTGGGGGGCAAGAAATACATTAGAAGAAGAATGGGTAGCTTTGAGAGACGAAATAGTGAAGGTAGCAGAGGATCAATTAGGTAAAAAGACGAGGGCTAGTAGAAATTCTTGGGTAACAGAAGAGATATTGAATTTAACTGATGAAAGAAGAAAATATAAAAATGTAGGAAATGAAGCAGGCAAAAGGAATACAAACATCTCAAAAATGAGATCGAGAGGAAGTGCAAAATGGCTAAGCAGGGATAGCTAGAGGACAAATGTAAGGATGTAGAGGCACATATCACTAGGGGTAAGATAGATACTGCCTACAGGAAAATTAAAGAGACCTTTGGAGAAAAGAGAACCACTTGCATGAATATCAAGAGCTCAGATGGAAACCCAGTTCTAAGCATAAAGGTGGAAGGAGGATATAGAGGGTCTATACAAGGGCGATGTTCTTGAGGACAATGTTATAGAAATGGAAGAGAATGTAGATGAAGATGAAATAGGAGATATGATACCGCGTGAAGAGTTTGACATAGCACTGAAAGACCTAAGTCGAAACAAGGCCCCGGGAGTAGACAATACTCCATTAGAACTACTGACAGCCTTGGGAGAGCCAGCTATGACAAAACTCTACCATTTGTGAGCAAGATGTATGATACAGATGAAATACCCTCAGACTTCAAGAAGAATATAATAATTCCGATCCCAAAGAAAGCAGGTGTTGACAGATGTGAAAACTACCAAACTATCAGTTTAATAAGCCATGGCTGCAAAATACTAACACGAATTCTTTACAGATGAATGGAAAAACTGGTAGAAGCCGACCTCTGGGAAGATCAGTTTGGATTCCGTAGAAATATTGGAACACATGAGGCAATACTGACCCTGCAGCTTATCTTAGAAGATTTGCTAAGGAAAGGCAAATCTACGTTTCTAGAATTAGTAGACTTAGAGAACACTTTTGACAATGTTGACTGGAATACTCTCTTTCAAATTCTGAAGGTGGCAGGGGTAAAATACAGGGAGTGAAAAGCTATTTACAATTCGTACAGAAGCCAGATGGCAGTTATACGAGTCGAGGGGCATGAAAGGGAAGCAGTGGTTGGGAAGGGAGTGAGACAGGGTTGTAGCCTATCCCCGATGTTATTCAATCTGTATATTGAGCAAGCAGTAAAGGAAACAAAGGAAAAATTTGGAGCAGGAATTAAAATCCATGGAGAAGAAATAAAAACTTTGAGGTTCGCCGATGACATTGTAATTCTGTCAGAGATAGAAAATGACTTGCAAGAGTAGCTGAACAGAATGGACAGTGTCTTGAAATGAGGATGTAACATGAACATCAACAAAAACAAAACAAGGATAGTGGAATGTAGTCCAATTAAATCAGGTGATGCTGAGGGCATTAGATTAAGAAATGAGACACTTAAAGTACTAGAAGAGTTTTGCTATTTGGGCAGCAAAATAACTGATGATGGTCGAAGTAGAGAGGATATAAAATATAGACTGGCAATCGCAAGGAGAGCGTTTCTGAAGAAGAGAAATTTGTTAACATTGAGTATAGATTTAAGTGTCAGTAAGTCGTTTCTGAAAGTATTTGTATGGAGTGTAGCCATGTATGAAAGTGAAATGTAGACGATAAATAGTTTGGACAAGAAGAGAATAGAAGCTTTCGAAATGTGGTGCTACAGAAGAATGCTGAAGATTAAATTGATAGATCACATAACTAATGAGGAGGTATTGAATAGAATTGGAGACAAGAGAAATTTGTGCGGTTGGTAGGGCATATTCTGAGGCACCAAGGGATCACCAATTTAGTATTGGCAGCGTGGAGTGTAAAAATCACAGAGGAAAACCAAGAGATAAATACACTAAACAGATTCAGAAGGATGTAGGTTGCAGCAGGTACTGGGAGATGAAGAAGCTTGCACAGGATAGAGTAGCATGGAGAGCTGTATCAAACCAGTCTCTGCACTGAAGACAACAACAACAACAACAAAAGTGGAATCAGTTTAATTGTCAGCTTATGTAAGTAATCCGTATGTAAGAGTATCTTTCTGTTGCTGATGTATTGCTAGAGGTACCCACACCAAAACTGCAATCCATCAGATATGTACGGCACAACTGTTTGTCACTTATGTACAGTTACTAGTATCTTTTAAAAACACTATCCTGACTAATGTGTGTGTGCTGGCTGTGCACAGCCACAGTGTTGACATTCCTTGTGGTCTGACAGTAACCACATGTAAAGGAACAACTGCTGGGCTGTTTCTTTAGACAGCTTCTGGGGCAGTGATTTTGATGTCATCATCATCACCATTAATGTCGTATCAGTGTTTGTGTGTCGACTGATGGGCACTTGTGATCTTTCTTGTGGTCAGTTTATGTGTGGGTAAACACAGAATGTGATGCATTTCACAGCCAATGCACCAAAGCAACTGTGATACCAGCACATGGGCGAGCATTGCTTCATGCATCGTTTTTTACAATAGCAGTGGCTGGAACAGAGGAATTTGAAAATGGCGGCATCTTTTTGTGTCATGTGGGTTTTTGTCTTGTCTTCCTTCTTGTTAATTTTTTGTTTGAATGCATCCAAACTGTGCCTGAAGTTGGTCATAAACTGTCAGCTGGTAATCCTGTTTGACGGCAGAGGCTGCCACTGTGGTGATGTCATCTTGTTGGGACTGCATCACTGATGGCACATTTTTGTGCTGAATCAAGTGGTAGACCATGTCTGCAATTTTTGCTATTAATTAATGTCATCTCTTCCACATGTTAAGACTGCTGCCTTAACTGGTAGCGGCAGCTGGTTGATCCAGATATTACTTAACCTTGTTTGGGTCATCTATGACTTGTCAACAATAGTGTGTGTGTGGCACCAATAATCTGTTGTGTTCTATCAGCAATATGCTCATTGTTTAACGCTTGCTGGCTGCTTCATCCTATGATTTGCAGGCCCTTTTAAATAAGGTGGTTGTTAGGTTTTGGTGCCTATTTCTGGTGTGTTTATAATAATATCTGACACTAAAAGCAATGCGTGAGAGTCCTTGGCATTAATTGTTAGTATGAACTGCATTTCATCAGTTGAAAGACTATAGGACGTAGTAAAAGTATTTTCCAGCACGTGAAACTGTAATGCTAGTGGTTGTGGTAAATATGGCAGGATTTCCATTTTGCTTTGCAGACAGCAGTACAACACACGCTCAAACACTCACGAACTGCACTGCATAGAACTGCACTGGTGACAGCCATAGTCGCCACGGTCATAACAGCTGTTGTGGTGTATTACATTTACTGAGGTGTGATGGCATTTACCTTGCAACCATGGTAGATGGTGAATTTTGTTCAACTTTTGGTTCGTCATGATTTATCCAGATTGCAGCCATCATATGGGTAGGTGCACGGTTTTGTGCATTTGGATGCTTGTCGACCAAAATGCCTGTGATATCATGAAGCATTAATTAAGTTGCTCCCAGGTTGTGGGTAATCTTGTGGTTCTGGCACTGTAATGTACCAGGATCATGGCCATTTACTATTATCACCCCATTGGTGCTATGCCCGAGCCCATCTGGCTAGCGTCTCAAATGTAGCGTGTAAACCGTGGGGCTCTTCAGAAATGATCAGAATGATGTGGAATGGTGACATTGCAATCCAGTGTTGTCTCTTTGGGTAAGTTTGGTGCCCATCAGATGGCGTCATCTTCTGATGACATCGTGGCAATTGTTGCTGTCAGCTGCATTGTTGCATGCATTGTATTGGCTACTTCTAGCAACTTGGCTATTGTTGATCTTCATGCACTACCAGTGCTGCTGTCACGAAACATGCACAACAAATTGCTTCTCAGATATACAGCAAAATTCCAAAGGGGGTTTGCCACTTTTTGTTGTTGACAAAGCACTTGTTTGAGCCTTCAGTCTGGTGATTTGGTGCAGTGTGCAATTAATTCAGTTTTTAAAACAAGGTAAGCCTGCTGACTGGGAGATGAGTAATAATGTACCACACCACTGCTGTCACCAGCTGGTCTAAAAATCTTATCACTAGTATGAAGTGTTCACAATCATTAGTAACATGTTGATGTTCAAGAAAGAACGCCTGGAATCCTTACCCGATCTGTTACCCCCAGAAACCATCCTTGTAACCATTGATGCCACTTCCTTATACACAAATATTCCGCACGTTCAGGGTCTCACTGCGATGGAGCACTTCCTATCACGCCGATCACCTGCCACCCTACCTAAAACCTCTTTCCTCATTACCCTAGCCAGCTTCATCCTGACCCACAACTTCTTCACTTTTGAAGGCCAGACATACCAACAATTAAAGGGAACAGCCATGGGTACCAGGATGGCCCCCTCGTACGCCAACCTATTCATGGGTCGCTTAGAGGAAGCCTTCTTGGTTACCCAGGCCTGCCAACCCAAAGTTTGGTACAAATTTATTGATGACATCTTCATGATCTGGACTCACAGTGAAGAAGAACTCCAGAATTTCCTCTCCAACCTCAACTCCTTTGTTTCCATCACATTCAACTGGTCCTACTCCAAATCCCATGCCACTTTCCTTGACGTTGACCTCCATCTGTCCAATGGCCAGCTTCACACGTCCGTCCACATCAAACCCACCAACAAGCAACAGTACCTCCATTATGACAGCTGCCACCCATTCCACATCAAACGGTCCCTTCCCTACAGCCTAGGTCTTCGTGGAAAACGAATCTGCTCCAGTCCGGAACCCCTGAACCATTACACCAACAATCTGAAAACAGCTTTCGCATCCCGCAACTAACCTCCCGACCTGGTACAGAAGCAAATAACCAGAGCCAGTTCCTCATCTCCTCAAGCCCAGAACCTCCCACAGAAGAATCACAAAAGTGCCCCACTTGTGACAGGATACTTTCCGGGACTGGATCAGACTCTGAATGTGGCTCCCCAGCAGGGATATGACTTCCTCAAATCCTACCCTGAAATGAGATTCATCCTTCATGAAATCCTCCCCACTCCACCAAGAGTGTCTTTCTGCCATCCACCTAACCTTCGTAACCTCTTAGTTCACCCCTATGAAATCCCCAAACCACCTTCCCTACCCTCTGGCTCCTACCCTTGTAACCGTCCCCGGTGTAAAACCTGTCCCATGCACCCTCCCACCACCACCTACTCCAGTCCTGTAAACCGGAAGGTGTACACGATCAAAGGCAGAGCCACGTGTGAAAGCACCCACGTGATTTACCAACTGACCTGCCTACACTGTGACGCTTTCTATGTGGGAATGACCAGCAACAAACTGTCCATTCGCATAAATGGACACAGGCAGACAGTGTTTGTTGGTAATGAGGATCACACTGTGGCTAAACATGCCTTGGTGCACGGCCAGCACATCTTGGCACAGTGTTACACCGTCCGGGTTATCTGGATACTTCCCACTAACACCAACCTGTCAGAGCTCCGGAGATGGGAACTTGCCCTTCAGTATATCCTCTCTTCTCGTTATCAGCCAGGCCTCAACCTCCGCTAATTTCAAGTTGCCGCCGCTCATACCTCACCTGTCTTTCAACAACATCTTTGCCTCTGTACTTCTGCCTCGACTGACATCTCTGCCGAAACTCTTTGCCTTTACAAATGTCTGCTTGTGTCTGTGTATGTGCGGTTGGATATGGGTGTGTGTGCGAGTGTATACCTGTCCTTTTTTCCCCCTAAGGTAAGTCTTTCCACTCCCGGGATTGGAATGACTCCTTACCCTCTCCCTTAAAACCCACATCCTTTCTTCTCTCCCTCTCCTTCCCTCTTTCCTGATGAAGCAACCGTTGGTTGCGAAAGCTTGAATTTTGTGTGCATGTTTGTGTTTGTGTTTGTTTGTGTGTCTATCGACCTGCCAGCGCTTTTGTTTGGTAAGTCACATTATCTTTGTTTTTAGATATATTTTTCCCACGCGGAATGTTCCCCTCTATTATATCCTAATCAGTTTCTCTTGTTTTTCTGTTTCTTCTCTATAGAATTTACTGGATCATTTTTCACTTATTAACTCTCACCTGTCACTCTTCCACCAATGTTTCACTATAGATTTCTAGATTTCTGTCTCTCCCACATAATTTACTGCTTTTGTTTAGTTTACATCACAACATGCATATACACAAAGCCTATAAAGCGTAGATGATGGAAAGAGTGTGAGCACACCCTGTGACTGTTGTTTCAAAAGGTAAATAATTAGTTTAAAATGCTGCCAACCCTGAGTGCTGTTGGCTGTTCATCATCTGCAATTAGATATACAAAGAATTAGAAACATTACATTACTGGCAACCTAAAGATATTGTGAAGGAAAAGGAATGTAGACATAGCAAATACTGCTGACAAGCCATACACTGAAACCGACTGCAGCACTTTTTCACGTTTGTAAATCCGTGATTAACCTTAGTATATCATCACATTGCAGAGGCTCACCATGGGAAGTCTTGAAGTGGTTGACAGTCTTTTCGATGTGAGGGTCTGAGCAGCCATCTGATGGGGGGAGCGAAATAGCTGCCGTGGTGTTTGCCCATAGGTACGAACCATCGTCTCCCATGCTGCCCTCTCCAGGGGGTCGCGAATACTTTCTGCGTCGAACCCATAATATGTCTGCAATGAGATAATTGTTGGATTCAAGCATTTTGTGATGTACAAATCTAATTAAGATTTCTAGTTCCTTAATCATTTTGTTGGAGACATCACGAAGAAAAGAAACAAACATTGATTTTTTTTCTGACATTAACACAATCACTATGATGCTGAAAGACAATGCCCAATATCTTATCACCAACACAGCAGTCATTACTCCCAAACAGTAACACTTTTTGGTACAGGGGTCATCAATGTATTTTTGCAGATCGAAATTACCAATGTATTTTTGCAGATCAAAATTACCATCATTTGTGGCATTAGTAACGCATTTCTCCAATTCACAATAACTGGTTTCATTTTGTGCTCATTACTTTATACAAATATGTGATATCAATGCACACTTTAGTTACAAAAAAGGTAGTCTCATTTGTTGAGCAGCGTCTGATATCTGGTTGCTGTGCCCACACAAGTATATTTCAAAAGTGCACAGACTTTGTGAGGTGCTGATCACTTGAATATTCCCTACGGAACAATTTTTACACACTAACTTCTTGAAAGAATTCAAGTCATTTCTTGTGATGTGGTGACATGTACATTATTCTGTTGCTGTATCAGTGCAATTCAAGGAAAATGAGTTGGCGTAATAATACTACACTGGTTTTAACCTGTTTGAGCTTACTAACACTATCAGAAATCTCCTTTTATCTCTACACACAACCATGCACCAGTACTACTAACATTATTACTGCTTTTGCATTATTATTTTCTATCAGATTAGAACTTCATACATAACTGTTGAACACAGCAGGAGAGTAATGAAAACACAGTATACAATGTGTATGACTACAAACAAAGGTAATGCCATTATTTAACAATGAAGTTACACACAATGACAAGGACACACAGAATGGAGGAAACACAATGTTTATTACATAAAGTGTCCAAGAGATAAATTGAGAAGGTGTTGACAGTTAGAATGCGCCAGATAACAATTTAACCAATGATGGCAATTGATGAAACAGTGAGAAAACTGACAGACTGTCTAAGTGACCAGAAAGGATCTGTATGGCAGGGATAGTAGTTTAATCTCTCATTATTTATGACGTTCAAAAATTAAAAAATTTAAAAAAATATTAAGAAAGATGTGGATAGCTACAAAAACTTTGTTTTCACTTGTGGGCTTGGTTAATAATAACTCAGCTTTTGTGTTTTCCAGTTTAACTACACCACAAAATAACAAAAAATATCATAATAGGCCAATTACATTATTCTGCTAGTTCATTGTCTCTCTAGGTATGTAACAATAATATGAGAATAAAGACCAAATGTAATGGGCACCACCAACACAAAGCCTCATGAAATTCAACGAAACAAATTATCATCAACATCAACATCATCATCACATTCTCACTGAAATGTGAACTATGGAATGTGCATTTAAGAGCCCTTAGAAGGCCTGACAAATATGAATCCTGCCCATGCCAAAAATGGTAGAGCAGCACTAAACAGATTCGTATTCATGCTACATCACAACAAACAACTCACCGCTGGGTGGAAAACGTTGATGGCTTCCACAGCAGCTTTACCAGTCTGTTTGTACCCAAAAACGAGATCTATCCAGTGAGGCAAGTTCTCTCGAGCAAAGTCCGACTCTAGTGCTTGACGATGGATTAGAATGAATTTGCGTGCATCTCCACCTGCCCATGGGGGGAGCTGAACATTGTGGACTCTCTCACCTGACTGTCGAACGCCAAGATTGAATCCTGAAATGGATCAGAATCAACCAAGTCAATACAAAGGACAAAATTTCATAACAAAATTAAATTAATGACAATAATGAGACATTGCATTAATAAAACATGACAAAAATCACAATATATGACTGACTGACACAACTACAAATAAAATAAACAGAGGGTACAAAAGTTATGAGATTGCAACTTAGAAGTTGATCATAAATACACATTTAATACAATAATGGAAACTCCAGGCAGGAATATCAACAGTGTAGGAATAGACATATTGCTACTTACTGTAAAGAAGATACGTCAAGTTGCAGACAGGCGCAATTAAAAGACACTCTCATAAAGCTTTCGGCCCCACACACACACACACACACACACACACACACACACACACACACACAAAAGCAAGCATACTCACACACAAACACACACGCGACCACCGACTCCAGCATTCTGGCCCAAGATGCTGGAGTTGGCAGTTCCGTGTGTCTTTTACTTGTGCCTGTCTGCAACTCGACTTGTCTTCTTTGCAGTAAGTAGCAGTCTGCCTTTTCCTACATTGTTGTTATTTTATACAATAAATAGGTTCTTATAATTTTAAAATAATGTCGCCTTGACTGTGGAAATTATCCAGTAGAGAGAGAGAGAGATGAAAAGTAATTTAACAGCAGAAACAGTAGTCAGCTGAAGATAGCCCAGAAGATGAAGAATAGTTAAGTAATGAATAAAACTTATTGCAAAGCATCAGGAATTGTTTCCATTTTAAAATACTATTAATATGTTCTGCAGAACACCACAGGAAAACTCAAATAATGCAGATTTTAAAAAAGCAATAAAATAAATAAATACAAGAATGGTAAAACCCCCTAATTTTTTTGCATCCAACTTAAAGCCTTTCCTATTAATCCAATTATAGTGTATCTTTGGAGGTGGAAGCACTCTTAATTCTACTTGAGAATAAAGCAAACCTCCTCGTGCACTGTTGGAAATTGCAAGAGTAGTCTATAATGCTCTGTTGACAAGAAGATCATTTGAGATGAAGGTCATGTTAGGATTAGACATAAATGAGAAAGGAAGTCAGACATATTCCTTTCGAAGGAACCAGATTGGTGTTGATCTCGAACAGTTTAGGGGAACTGTGGAATACCTAATTCAGAGCAGTTAGGCTAGGATTTGAAAACTTTGTAGATACTTGAAGACTGTGTTTCCCATTTTCTCAATATGCACAAGATTCCAAATATTTATAGTTATCATACATTAATATTGTGTAAAAACAATTTTGTATCAAAAGAGCAGGCACAAGATCTTAACAGGAGGATGCTTAGTATAGTGCCTCAGAAAAATACAGAACACTGATAATAAAATAAATAAAAATCAGGAAGTAAACAGTACATTATAATGAGTCTAAATCAAGATAAATCTAAGTACATTTACCTTCACTGTTCAGCAGGAACTCGGGCAAGTAAAAGAACTCTGGGACCATCTCCTTGACATCAGTGGTAGAATCAGAACTCGTGAGCCTCCAAGTGGTGTGCAAGGAATGGAATGTGCGGTCTGGGATGTCAAAGTTATTGTCTGCAGGGAGGTGCAAAAACTGGTATTACACACAATACAAAGATAACAGCCTTGTCCTTATATGTAAAATTATTGTTTATGCAACTACTTTATGAAAGTGGCTAGGATGAAGATATCTTAATATGCAATGTTTACAGGCAACAAGTTGTACATTTGCCAGGAATTATAATAGTTTAAAGCTTAGAAACGACTATAATTTCTTTCACATCTCGGTATGAAGCAAATTGGTATACCATGTGAGAGGAAGGCAAAGACTTTTCTTTGCATTTTAAATCTCTGTATGGTATTGAACAGGGACAATTCTATGGTACAACAGTAAGGTGAAGAATTTATAAGGCTGACAATAAAAAAACTGTATGTTTTAAACACCGTGGAACCTCATCTAACTTGCCCTCATTAATCGGGAGCTCTAGTTCATCCAAATAACTGTACAGTATTTCATACTCTGCAAATAACAGTGAAAAGAACTGGCAATGACAATCATTAAATTTAAATTCAGCCTACCACCATATGTGGATCCTAGCATGATATCACTACACAAGTTAACACTGAGTTGTACAGTACTGTGTTGCCCCTATTTGCTGTGAGTGTAAGAGAAAGAAGGTGGTAGTGTCCATGGACAAAACATAAGATGAAGTGCATACAATGGATAAAGAAGAACTGTTGAAAAGAATTGCTACTGGATTTGGTTGGGTTGATTTGGGGGAGGAGACCAAACTGCGAAGTCATCGGTCGCATCGGATTAGGGAAGGATAGGGAAGGAAGTCAACTGCGCCCTTTCAAAGGAACCATTCCAGCATTTGTCTGAAGCGATTTAGTGAAATCATGGAAAACCTAAATCAGAATGGCTGGACAAGGGATTGAACCGTCGTCCTCTCCAATGCGAGTCCAGTGTGCTAACCTCCATGTCACCTCGCTCGGTCACTGAATTTGGTGCTGGAACTTCAATTGCATCAGACAAAGTAGCAGGATGAGCAGAGAAAAAGTTGATAGATGTTACACTTTTATGTGGTTTACTACAAAGTGGGAGAATGGTATTCTGAATTCTGGCCAGATATTGCAGGGGAAAGTAATAGTTGAAACATGAAGCTTTCTGGTGGTGATCTTAACTTCATAGCCAGCTAGATGTGCTTACACACGTGGAAAGATTGACAAAGAACACACTGGCTGCCAGTGACTATCGGTAATTGCCTTTCCAGGGTCACAGCAGTTACTGAAAATTTCAAAAATGAATCCAAATATTTTATTTGCTTAGACAAGTTGGCTCCATTCATCAGGTTTATAGCTTTTAATGAATCTGGGCTTTTCTATTGTATGTTATACAGTAAGAGACTAGCTTCCAGATTAGAAGACCCTGATCAAAAATCAATAAAAAAAAAACAAGGACAGAATTACAACAATAGCTTGCCTTAATGTACATGGGAAAGAAATACACCTCTTCTGTTAAAATGGAACTCAGAAATTTCCCATATTTTAAAAGATGTGAATCAGCCCTCCGTGCTAGATTGTTATAAGTAACAAAATAATGGGTAAATGAACAGCTGGCTTTCAAAAAACTAGTTTTTTGAAGTGTAATAACATTTCTAAAAAAAGGAAGTTTGCCTCGAAGGCCATATAGTTGTATGACAATGTTCTGTCATAAGCAGGTGTAGAGGAAATGGTCACTGGTGGCATCGAAGTGATACTGATATCAGATATTACAATGGCACTTGAAATGTAAAGTTAAGTTCATAACATGCGCCTGGATGACTTCTATTTTCACCACTGAAGTTGAGTGCCACATGATGGAGGAGGTATGTTAGCCAAGAGATATTGAGCAATCAAGAGTGGATCAGGCTATCGGAAGAAAAAGAATAAGAAGCAACGGTGGATTTGAGCCAAGGACAGGAGGCTTATTGAGTGAGTTATCGGAGTGAGGGTGAGAAAAGTGATGGGGATTACAATAATGTGCATGGAGAATTAATGTAGTACTTGTCATAACTGGCTACATAGTAGGATGTTTATTTGTGTAATATGAGTGGAGGAAGATGAAAAACTATTTGGTGTTCATGCTGTGGACAGTGTAACTAATTTCATGAATGTTAAGAAATGTCACATTGGACAAAATTTAAATTCATTATTATCCAAGACACTTTGTAATGCAGCAGAATGGGACAGTAAAATGCAGAGAATGATACCATCTGTTTTGGAGATTGTGATATTCTCATTTAATCTTTATGCAAAGTCTTATACCTACATGCGGAAGTTTCAATCATATCATTACTTGCTTAATTTATCAACGAAAATTGTATAATAAATAATCTCAATAAATTTATGGAAGGATCGTACTCCAAACCCAAAGTATATTAAAACAAATGTCAACACAGACTCAAATTATCCTTTATACAAATAATATACAAAAGAGTAATAATAATTATGATAGAACTCACTGTAAAATAGTCAAAAGTGTTGTTTTCAATGTATATTTCATAACATTTCATTACAAAAACCAAGATTTTCAAGATACTAATCATATCAGGGAAGTTGTCATGATTTGCCAAGCCAAAATTTTAACCAGTTTTATGAAAGCAAATTATGTTCAATTTAAACAATACATAAAGCAAACTTGTAATTGTTGTTTGTTATAAAAGTACCAATGGCAGGAGCCGTAGATCACAAAAATGTGAGAGTATTTCCTCCAGTATTGTGTCACTCTTTGGCCATCCGGGATAAGATTTTGATGTGTGTCTTTGAAGAAATAAATTGGTGAAAAATTATTTTCAACATGTTGTCTACATCATTTTAATAATTAGAGTACCACAAAAACTGTCTCATTACACAGAGTATGGATACCAAGCATGCTTCATTCAGTAAGGGTTATTCATTTGCTGAAAGTTACAGCACACGTTCAGCGAAAAGCAGACATGAAAATTATGTATTCAGGTTTATTCCTAGAACAAGCGAAACATTATAAACTCACCCAGTTTCTTGGTGTATGTAAAATTTCTGCATGCAGTGTGGCTAAACTAAATGTGGAAACTGTCTTACATCAATGTGATATTTCCAGATTATTAATTTTGAATTTCCTGAAATGTCCTAGTTTGTAACTGAGAAATAGTCTATACCAGTGTAGCAATAGCCAACAACATATATTTACTGAAGTACCATAATTGCATGTTTTATTCTTTCATGACTAAGGAATTTTCACTCCAGATTTTCATTCTGGAAGTCCAAAAAGACAGCAGCTACTCAACATTATTGACACATGGCTATCAGGATATCATGTGGGAGTAAGCTGAACTGAGTTCTATGTGGTCTACGATTTTGGAACTCAACCTGATTGGCACGAAGGAGGTCATTCCGGTTAAGATACCTTATTACAAATGAGCTTAAAAATCTACACCGGCAGATGTAAAAGACATTACTCTCACTGGCAGCTGACTCAATGGACATGGCATCTGTTCTGGACCAGATGTATTATTGACACTGGGGAGCACCTTGCACTTGTAGTTCTATGGATGGGGGGAGAGTCGTGTGACTAGGTCCAACATTTGGCCTCCACCTAGGGATTCACAATTCCAGTGCTGACTGCAGCTCACCCTTGAAAGAGGTCAGTCAGGGCAGAAGTTGCACATCAAAACATGCAGTGATGTCAGAGTTTCCAGGAGGGGTTGAGGGGGGGGGGGGAGGGGGGGGGTCCTGACAGAACCAATGGTGTCACAGCTTTCTCCACCAATGCTGCAGCATCACTGCACCTTAGACTGGCAACCTGACGACTGTCACCTGTGGTCAACATAACCTCTAGCTGTTTCAAGAACATCAGCCAATTCACCTCATCATGTCTGTACACAACAAGCATAATACCTATCCATTTCCTACTTTGTAGAAAGTATATGAAACCACAATAAAATTCTAAGCCAAGCTGGTCTGAACTAATTACAGAACAACAAACAGACCACAGCAAGTGATAAAATCATTCAACTGTGGCACTACTAAAACTGTGACACACAAAAATATAAACATGAAAAATAAAACCATCCCTAGAACTTGCAACCATGTTTACCCACTTTACATTGAAAATTGTAAAATATGTGAACTCTTACAACAAAACAAACAACACTGCTGGAAACAGGTAAATAAACTATTACTGTACACTTCTACTTTACAGCTCTTAAGAAAATGAAACTAAATGAAGTATATGAACTGCTGGTGCTTCTAAGCTCCTGTCTGCTGTACAACTGAAGTACTACAATCAGTTTACAGTTTTCAGTGGTAGAAAAATTCAAGTTCTTATACGTTGAATGCCAGCAAAGAATCACCTTGATCTACCTACCATTCATTCAGCAGTCTAAATGTTGTTGGCCGACTCCTCAGTTGTCATTACAGCCATAAGTAAGTCTTTCACTATGTCTCCTTCACACATTTATTTGTTTGCCTGGCTGTCTTAGAAATTCTTAAATATACCTCTAGCTTTCTTTCTGAGGAACCCACAATTTTAGAGAGGCTTCTGTATTAGAAGCCCATACCTTATTGCTGTAAGACAAAACTGTCAGTACACACTGGTAGCAAGTTTTTCTTTTTATACATATTGAAAGCTTTGTTTCGAAAACCTTATTTAATTTACAATATGCAGCAATTTTACTCTCGTATTTATTTCTTTGCTGTGTTAACACATACTCCTTCAATTTCATCCATGTTTATGGATCTGGAAACCACTCCTACGACTGTCGAGAATATAATGGAATCAGCAGCAGCAGAGTGCATGAATACACACTTAGTATAGTAAAAAGATTGAATTCTTGCTTTGTTTCTCAATGGAAGTTGGGTCACATTTTATTGATGAGTCCAAAGATCTTTTCAAAATAAATGAATTTGCACAAAATGGTAATTCAGACCCACTGCTTCCAGTTTTGATGAGGAGTAGGTATGAATATCAGTGGCATACATAAGCACAGACAGAAGCCAAGTGTAACTTGCACAGCTAGCTATGAATGGCAATTCAACTTACCTTGATACGTCAGAAACATTCTAGTGAAGGGCGGCAGTCGAACGAGAAAATGCAGCACTGTGCCAGAATTTGAGTAATGGCTACCGTAGTGATAGGGCTCCTGGTGCACTGATATGTGTCTCGAACCAGCTGATAGCTCTTGTTTTATATACTACACAAAAATTAAAATTAATTGATTATATTGTGAACAGCAGAATAACAACTGTGAATTTATACTGAATATAAGGAACACCATTTACTAAGAAAAAGAGACACTTTAAGTGAAGGGTGGAACTAATAACTAACTGGAAAAATGCTGAAAAGGTGTAAAATAGTTGTGCACACCAGTAATTAAATGTAATTTCAAAGTTTGTGCATCTGACAGTTGTACTGATTCACACTCATCAAGCGGGGAAAGGATATGCAGAAAATTACACATTTATTTCTATACACTTTAAGTTAGATGTAATCATTCCTGGAAGAATGTTACTATAAATCAGATGAGATATGTAGTTGTTTCGGTACAACCAACGTGAGGATATCTTCATGAATTTGTAAATGTCAAAAGATATACCAATAACAATAATAACAGCAACAACACAGAATATTCTTTTACTGAAATATGAAGGCAAAACAGGTGGCCACCTATCCCTGAACTAAAGAAGAAAAAGAAGAAGAAGATGCTGAAGAATTCCTATTTTACATGAGAATTAATATGTGTAGAGTTAATATGAATTGCTGCTATCCTTAGTCAGTCTAGTAGTCATTAAACAGGTATAATGAGTAAAAAAATTAAAACTGGATTGTCATTTACTAATTATATTTGCTGACAAATTACTGAAAATGTGTGCACCCCAGTAAGTGGCCTCTTTGTGAGCCTAAGTATATTTCTTCAAGTGTTTACACAGATTCTATCAAAACTGTGAACTGAGATGTTGGTTGGAAAGAGAAGTTATTTACCATAAATTTTACTGAGGAATAAATACTCTGACAAGCCATACATAGTTAATATACTTAACTCCTCAAACAGTTTACTACAGCACGTTATTCGGTGCACACCACACACAGTTTCTATAAAACATCCTTTGACTCAAAAAACTTTGGCTTGAAGAGATCCCCCTATATCAAACAACATTATGAAATGAAAGCAAACATAAGCTACATAAGGCTCAGAAAACCGTTTCTGCAAAAAAAATGATTTGCTTCAAAAAACTGATTTGCTTGCAAGCTTCAGCAGCTCTGTGGAATGCTCTTCCCAAATAAAATTATTGGACAGCTGTATGCCCAAGAATGAGGTATTAGCAAGTGCATGGCCAGTATGAGGATTGGTTGTGCCACCCAGCTTCTGAGATACAGAAGCACTCACTTCTTTGGTGGAACTGCCATCAGCTTAGCTTTCTGAAGTTTGGCTAGTTCAGTAACTACATACATATCCAGTAAACCAGTGTAAAGTTCATGGCAGAGGATAATTTCCATTCTGCAAGTTATTGGGGAGTCTTTCCAGGCTATCCATAGATGGAATGTAGGAAGAATGATTGCTTAAACATACCTCTGTGCACCATAATAAGCCTAATTTTGTCTTCCTTATTCCTAGGGGAGTGATTCATAGGGGGTTGTAGTACATTCCTAGATGTCTCAATTAAAGCTGGTTCTTGAATATTTTCAAATTGGCTTTCATGGGACAATTTGTGCTTATGTGGAAGTGTCTACTCAGTCAGTTTCTTCAGTGTCTCCATGACATTCTCGCTTTGGGTTAAACAAACTTGACCATTCGTGCTGTCCTTTGCATACATGTAATATTTTATATAGTATGGATCCCGCTGACTTGGACAATATTCTGGGATGGGGCGCACAAATTATTTTGTCAGTAGTCTCTTTTGTGGGCCAAATTGCACTTTTTCAGAACCCCGGTCTGTCACTTGCTTTACCTACAACTGTGCCTATGTGATCATTCCATTTCATATCCTTACAAACTGTTACAGTGTGGTATCTTAATGAGTTGACTGATTTCAATTATGACCTACTGATATATCCTTACAAACTGTTACAGTCTGGAATTTAATGAGTTGATTGATTTCAATGGTGACCTACTGATATTATAGCCATAGGGGACTACGTTTCATTGTTTCATAAAATAAACAATTTTACATTTATGAATATTTAAAGAAAGATGTCAATCTTTCCGCAACCTTGAAAATTTATCAAGATCTGACTGAATATTTGTGCAGCTTCTTTTCTAGTACAGATAACTAAATCCTCTTAGAAAGGTCTGACATTACTATTAATATTATCTGCAAGGTCATTAATACACAACGTAAACAGGAAGGATTCCAACACACTTTCCTTTGGTACGCCCTAACTTACTTTTATCCCACTGATGACTCTCCATCGGAAAGAACTTGCTGTGTCATCCTTGACAAAACACCCTCAATTCGGTCATGAATTTTGTTTGATATGCCATAAGATGGTACTTTGGCAAAAAGTGTATGTGTGATTCTGAGTCAAATCCTTTTCAAAAGACAAGAAGTTCTGTTCTGCCTCACAGCTTGGCTTTCTGGATATTATGTGAGAAAAGTTAGAGTTCAGATTCACATAACAGATGTTTACAGATTCCATGCTGGTTGGAATGGAGAAGGTCATTCTGTTTGAGACACCTCATTACTTTTTATACAAGAATATCTTCTAAGAATCTACAAAAGATGGATGGTGAGGCCACTGGGATAGAATTTCTGTAGATCACTTCCGATATACTTCTTGTATATTGGTATGACTTGTGTTTTCTTCCAACTACTGGATATAGTTTTTTGTTTGAGGGACTAGAGCATGTTATGCTTAAATGGGGAGCTAATTTAGCTGCAAATTTGCTCGTATTTGCGAAGTGAGTGGATTAAACTGGGTAGAACTACTGGATTTTCTTTTGTAAAGAACATTTGACAACAGAGTTCAACATTTCTGATTTTCCTTTTCTATCGTCCATTTCAGTTCCTGTGTCATCCAGGAGTGTCTGGGCATTGACTTTGGTACCAGTGATTGTCTTTACATCAGACCACTATTTTGTTGGGTTCTGAGAGAGATCCTTCAATAATATTCTAGTGGACAGTCACTGGAGGCTTCAGGTATTGCCAACTTGACAACCAGAATCATTTCATTCAGCGTCTCTCCATCCACAGCCCTATGCTTTGTTTTACATTCAGTGTGCATAGTATCTGTTTCTTTAGAAGTTTCTTTACCATGATTGCATAACATGGAAGGTCCCTCCCATCCACTGGGTACATATCTATTCAATGCGTGATCAACCATTCTTTTAAACTTGAGCCACTGATCTTCTACATAATCCTGTCCTGAATTAAATATTTCAAGTTCCTCATTGAGATATCATACTACTGTCTTTTTCTATTTGTTTCGTAGTTGGCGACAGTGTAAATGGCCTCTGACTGCACAACTCACAAGGAATGCTGTGTTGTCAACTTGGCTGAAAGTGCATGGACAGCAACTGTTACATTTGTTACCCGTTGGTTTGAACAACACTTAAGTGCTACAGAGATGCTTCGGAACTCAAATGGGAATCTCTTGAGGGAAGGCAATGTTCTTTTCGAGAAATGCTATTGAGAAAACTTAAGAGAGCTAGCATTTGAAGGTGACTGCCAAATGATTCTACTGCTGCCAAGATACATTGCACATAAGGATCACGAAGATACGATACGAGAAATTACGGCTCATATGGAAGCATAGAGATAGTCATTTTTCCCTCACTCTATTTGCGAGTGGAACATTAAAGGAAATGACTAGTAGTGCCATTTGAGAAGTTTCTATGTAGATGTAGATACAGATGGAAATGTAGATATTAAGTTCCTTCAGCTTGGAAAAATTGTAGACTGGCTAGACAATCTGCCTCACGTTTGAAGAAAAAGTACACTTTAAAAATAAGGACCCTTGCCTGTTTGTGTAACACCTGGCACTCTCTAGTTGCTTCAGCCATTATGAAAAAACTCACAGAGCACCCAGAATATCAAAGAAGCCATTCAGTCACAGGTTCACGCGTATAAAAGACGACAGAAAACTCAAATATGACAGAAGTTTACACAGTACAGGATGTGGAAACAGACCGAATGTGGACTGGCTACCTGTGCAGCTGTCTACTCTTCATCTCTGGCCCAGATGCCATAAATTCTGCCACAGACTACAGTTGCCTTATAGTCTCTACTAACCATTGTTGTTACAACTGGCTCATAATCACCGACACCAGTTCCAATGTGGGTGTCCTCAAAGCGGTCCGGTTTATTTGTCGCGATTACATCTGATACATTTCCACCTTGAGTGGGGTTACAAACTACCTGTTCCCGGTAGCTCTCACCGATGGCATTCAGTTCGCAGGCTGTCTTTTCATGCCCACCACCTGTGAAACTTCATTTTCTCTATTCATAGTTGGGTGATTAAAGTCTCCTGGGTTACACTCAGAGATGAGTCTGTTGGTCGACAGAAGGGCCTGATTATAAGTTTATGCCCTCCCTTTATAATGAGTCATGTCCAAATAGTATTGCTTGCAGCTTCAATTTCTATCTCGGTGGATCTGAGTTTCTAGTGTACTGCAACAAAACCACCACCTACATTTATAATTAGCCTATACTCAATACACACTTAAATTTTCTCCAAAAATCTCTCTGCTATCCATTCTGGATCTTAATCAGCTTTCTGTACCTAGTACTACAGGAGATCCACTGTATTTTCTTTTTTTAAAATGTTTTTTAGCTACACTTCAATTTTAGGACTCTTGCACTCTTTACATGTTCTTCTAGCACTTAAATATCTCTTACAGCTCTCATTTTCTAAACTGAATGGAAAATCATCTAATTTAAAAAAAAATCATAACGTGCACCATACATACGAGGTGCATTCAAGTTCTAAGGCCTCCGAGCCTCCGATTTTTTTTCTCCGGACTGGAAAGACATAGAAACATGCGCATTGTTTTAAAATGAGGCCGCGTTCATTGTCAATACGTCCCAGAGATGGCAGCACTGTACGGCAGATGGAATTTTACTGCCAGCGGCGAGAATGAGAACTGTTTTAAATACTTAAAATGGCGACGTTTTCCTTACTTGAACAGCGTGCAATCATTCGTTTTCTGAATTTGCGTGGTGTGAAACCAATTGAAATTCATCGACAGTTGAAGGAGACATGTGGTGATGAAGTTATGGATGTGTCAAAAGTGCGTTCATGGGTGCGACAGCTTAATGAAGGCAGATCATCATGTGACAACAAACCGAAACAACCTCGGGCTCGCACAAGCCGGTCTGATGACATGATCGAGAAAGTGGAGAGAATTGTTTTGGGGGATCGCCGAATGACTGTTGAACAGATCGCCTCCAGAGTTGGCATTTCTGTGCGTTCTGTGCACACAATCCTGCATGACGACCTGAAAATGCGAAAAGTGTCATCCAGGTGGGTGCCACGAGTGCTGAAGGACGACCACATGGCTGCCCGTGTGGCATGTTGCCAAGCAATGTTGACGCGCAACGACAGCATGAATGGGACTTTCTTTACGTTGGTTGTGACAATGGATGAGACATGGATGCCATTTTGCAATCCAGAAACAAAGCGCCAGTCAGCTCAATGGAAGCACACAAATTCACCACCACCAAAAAATTTTCGGGTAACCGCCAGTGCTATGATGATGTCCATGTTCTGGGACAGTGAGGGTGTAATCCTTACCCATTGCGTTCCAAAGGGCACTACGGTAACAGGTGCATCCAACGAAAATATTTTGAAGAACAAATTCCTTCCTGCACTGCAACAAAAACGTCCGGGAAGGGCTGCGCGTGTGCTGTTTTACCAAGACAACGCATCCGCACATCGAGCTAACGTTACGCAACAATTTCTTCGTGATAACAACTTTGAAGGGATTCCTCATGCTCCCTACTCACCTGATCTGGCTCCTAGTGACTTTTGGCTTTTTCCAACAATGAAAGACACTCTCCGTGGCCACACATTCACCAGCCGTGCTGCTATTGCCTCAGCGATTTTCCAGTGGTCAAAACAGACTCTTAAAGAAGCCTTCGCCGCTGCCATGGAATCGTGGCGTCAGCGTTGTGAAAAATGTGTACGTCTGCAGGGCGATTACGTCGAGAAGTAATGCCAGTTTCATCGATTTCGGGTGAGTAGTTAATTAGAAAAAAAATCGGAGGCCTTAGAACTTGAATGCACCTTGTATAGTCAGCTACCTGTGTAGCAGCCAATGATGTGCACTGCGCACCTGATTCATTTGGGGGGACACTACAGTTCTCAACCTATGATGCAAGTCCAGGTAATCGCAGCCTACCTTGTTTACAGAACCTTTGAAGCCTCAAGCTGAAGCCCTCTACTCGACTCAAAACCAAGGGGACCATGATCCAAGAACAATGTTACACATTGTGAGCTTTCAAGAAAGTCCATGAGCAAAACTGATCTTCTCAACCTTCTCTTTCAGTCACTGGAATGATCAAAGTATGACCTTGGAGCCCAGATGACAATCATTATTTGTTCCAGCATGTGCACAATCAATAACTGGTGGCACTTAGTTCCTCAAGGGCTGCCAGGACAGCCTCTTCGACTTGTTGAATGAGGCCAACAGGCTTACACACTGAGTGCACCTGGTGTCCCTTCCCTTCTCTTGCTGCCATTTCCCTTAAGGATACATTTTAACGCTGTAGATTAATACACCCCTTACCCTTTTGCATTTGCCTCCTTTTGAACAGGACACATGTATGGACAGTAAAAGAAATAGGAGAGTGAAAGTGGCCTACATTTCTCAGAACTGAGGTTTCGATGTGTCTGAGAAGCTTATGATCTGTCAGTCACCATGCTTGAATTACAAAAATTAGACACAGACTTTTAACATGAAATCCATTGAAAAACTTAGGATTACTCATCAAAAATGGACAGGTGTGGGGTCGTAATTACTAAGAGAGGCAGGAAAACAACAACTGGGTCAAGGATTAGAAGGGGGTGGAAGGCATAACTGTAGCCATAATTAAAATTAAATGGAGATGTAGCTAGGTGCATGGGCATTAGGTGGACCAAAGAAGTACTTCGCTGTTTTTCAAAGAGACAAGTAAAGACACAGATAACAGCCTAATGGGAGCTGGGTGTGTGAATGAACATGCAGTGCAGGGGAACACATGAACTTCACAATATGGCTCTGTGCTCTAGTGTGAAGACTGCCAAAATGTTGGTTTTAAATTGCCAATGGCAGATTAATGTCAGGACCTACTATACAGTAAAATGCTTAAAATTATTTTATGCTTTGTCAGTAAAAAAACTCTCAGGGCAGACGTTTTATTTAGCAGCACATACAGCCCACAGATACTGAGACCATAGCCACAATTAATAAAGAGATGACAGCCACATACCGAGTGAGAAGCTTCATGTTGACATTAGTCTGTTTTCAGGTTCACAACATGTTGCCTGCATGTTGCCACATTCTCACAAGGTTATCAATTACTGTACACAATGTGGGGTACTTTGCTGGAGCTGACAGCACAGCACAGCACTGTTTCTCTAGAGACTGGAGCTGGGTTCCACCCGATAATGTCACAGTACAATTTTATGAGGCCATTCCGATGGTGACTTTCTACTTGTCTATGAAGATTGGTCAGTGGAAGTGAAATTAAGTAGCAGTTGTTCATCTTGCATGGTTTGTGGGAAAATGATCTGATTACAACAGTGTACTTAAGTCTTCTCAGGATCTTGGTGCAAACTAATCTGGACATACGTAGGATGTTTAACAATATCACAGCATAAAGAGTGCATAGACTTCCTTAGCAGCCCTCGGGCAAATCCCCAATGAAATGTTCATCACCTGACTAAAAAGATGCCTTTAGGGGAGAAAGCATTCCTACAGCTAGAAAATGGTCATGGAATACAAGAAATTACTGTGCAATACAAAGCCAAAGGCAAATATCAGTAGCAATTGCAGATGGGCATTCAACTACTTTGTAATTTATGATATATCAGTCTACATATGGCAATTACATTATTATGCTATGTCAATTTAACTAAACACTTTTTTTAATAACTTATGATATGACATTAAATCAGAACTGAACATTTATCTGAACACGTACATTATAATTACTAATGTAATGCTGCTCATTTTTCTTTTCTTGAACTGCCATCGGTTTTCGGAAATCCCTGAAACAGAGATATTTAAAATCAGAATTACGTCAGACAAATTCAATAACACATCTGTCATGTAAACAATATAAGGACGCTACCAACACATAAATATAAAAAGCATTTCCTGCAACCAGGCAACAGAGCTGACTGTTAATAGCTTTTGGTGCCACGAGTTCTTTACCTGGGGGTGACAGAAAAACGGATGAGAAGAAATTAGAGTAACTACAGATCCGGTAGCAAAGACAGCATAATCTTAATGAAACATAGTTCTGAATGAAACTTTGAAAATATGCCTGACAATGGTTTACTCAGTGTTGATGACTGTTTTAGCTGCAATAAAATAGTGACACACTAGAGCTTTTCTATTTGAGTCCAAACAAATCACTATAGCACAGCTGTGTGCATTAACAGCAGCACAACGCTTATCATCTTAGGCACTTAGATTATCTCGGTAGGTGCTGTAGTCTTGCTAAGAGGATGGCATACTTTTAACATCTTTGAAACTCATTACCAAGAGTTGAGGCCTACTGTCAGTGGCTGTGTGCAGTTTTTTACTATTTTTGCATATAAAATGGCCAAAAGCACAACAGAGTAACAGTATTCAACTAACTCAAATATTAACAGAATGTCATGGTGATGAAATTTTATCCATTACCAGACACAACACAGACAAATTTAAATGAGACCCTGCTAATTTTAATGTAAGTACTCATGAATTCTTGCATCCCTTTTTGGCAGAACACTTTTTCATTCTTTCTCTATTTCTACCCTATCATTATAGAAAATTAACAAAAAAATTTAACACAGAGTGTGCGTTTTTCACAAATGTGAAATTCAGAACACAGACAGATGAAATAAGTTTTCAGCAGAAATACAGTGCAGCCAAAACATTGACTGCAGTAGGAAGTACAATGTGAAAAGTATGGCTCAGCACAGCATACTGCACTGTGCAACATCTCAGCATGCAGGCATCACTACCGCTGCTGCACACATGGTTACCAACGTTAACACGACATGAATGTAATTACTCCAGTTGAATATAATGGCTAAGTGAACCAGAGGTGATGTCGTGTGCCACATGGCATGCTGTATCATTGCCCCATGTACTAGGACCATACAATAATGCTGAATGCATTCTTCTCAAGCCCACCACAACCCCCCCCCCCCCCCCCCCCCCTCTCACACACACGAGAGAGAGAGAGAGAGAGAGAGAGAGAGAGAGACAGACATCCATCATGGTGAAGTGCACAGAACCAAGACGCATCCCTAATGATGATGTGGTGTCACTCTTGTTGCCACGTATCATTGTATGCACCACTGACGACGTGCCTCTCTTCAGTTATTAAGGAATTTGTAACAATGGAGGCTATATTGACAGTCCATTGTGCTCTAGATGTCCTCACACTGTCCATGTACAAAAGATAGGTCCTAACTGTATTTATTACTATTTTCTATTCTTTATTTTCTCTTAGTACATTTTACTTAGATTTCTTCTATTTTCTTCACTAATAGAACTGTAGTTCTTCAAAATACACACACACACACACACACACACACACATGCACACAACTGCAGTCTCAGGCAACTGAAGCTTCAGTCGTGTGTGAGAGTTGCGTTTGCATTTGCGGAACCGCACATATCCTAAAGGCTGGTTTCTGCGTACTTTAGATGTAGGTTCTCATACAAATTTAAGACATTTTCCTAACAAGGGAACATCCCCATTGCACCCCCCCCCCCCCCCCTCAGATTTAGTTATAAGTTGGCACAGTGGATAGGCCTTGAAAAACTGAACACAGATCAATCGAGAAAACAGGAAGAAGTTGTGTGGAACTATGAAATAATAAGCAAAATATACAAACTGGGTCGTCCATGCATAAGATAGGCAATATTATGGGCAAGTTCAGGCGAGGAGTGCCGTGGACCCGTGGTTAGCGTGAACAGCTGGGGAACGAGAGGTCTTTAGTTCGAATCTGCCCTCGACTGAAAATTTTGCTTTCTTTATTTTCGCGAAGTTATGATCTGTCCGTTTGTTCATTGACGTCTCTGTTCACTGTAATAAGTTTAGTGTCTGTGTTTTGCAACAGCACCGCAAAACCATGCGATTAGTTGACGAAAGGACGTGCCTCTCCAATGGGAACCGAAAACATTTGATCGCAAAGTCATAGGTCAACCGATTCCTCCACAGGAAAACACGTCTGATATATTCTATACGACACTGGTGACAGCATGTGCGTCACATGACAGGAATATGTTGTCGACCTACCTAACTAGTACACCTGGTGAATGGGTAAAAAGATTCTTCTACCTTGCCTGATTTAGGTTTTCTTGTGGATGTAATAATCACTCCAAAAAAAGTGATGAAAACATAAGAGTTTGTCACATAAACTGAAAATAAAAAATTAAAATTTTCGGTCGAGGGAAGATTTGAACCGAAGACCTCTTGTTCCGCAGCTGTTCACGCTAACCACGGGACCACGGCGCTCCTCATCTCACACTGCCCTTAATATTGCTTATATTACACATGGACGACCCAGTTTGTATATTTTGCTTATTTTTTCATAGTTCCACACAACTTCTTCCTGTTTTCTCGATCGATCTGTGTTCAGTTTTTCAAGGCCCATCCACTGTGCCAACTTATAACTAAATCTGAGGGGGGTGCGATGGGGAGGTTCCCTTGTAAGTATTAAGTGAAGAATTTAGGTTCTTTTTGTTACACATATATACAGTAGTGTGTATCTACTCAGGGAATTAAAGATTTTAAGTTCAATCTTTCGTTTCTTTTCAAAATGCATAAAGTCCATATCACCATACACAATCTTAGGCCTAATTTTTTAATGTTACTCTAAGTGCATTACATTGCTATATTAACAGTATACACATTAATTAGTGTTCCACATAACTTCAGTGACACTTGTGACCTGTAGTTAATACAACATTACTGTTACTGTCTATATAAACTTTGTAAAAAGGTAGTATGCAATCATGAACGAGAAGTGTTTGAACTGCCATATGAAAGTTAGTTCTGGTGTTTTATGCAGCTGTTATGACAGAGGTTTACATTGGGGGGAGGGGGGGGGGGGGGGGTGTAATATGTTCAAGGATAGGAAAATAGCTGAACAGGAAGATTAGAGCCCTTAAGGCAGAACTGTATAGTGCTCGGGGAGAACTGATAAAGTTAAGGGGGGAGAAAGGTGAAGACAGGTGGGAAGTGGTAGCAAGGAATTTGCCTTGCTACCTCAGTTAACTAAGGGAGAAGCTCAGGTAGATGTAAGTGTTGTTAATACTCAACAGGTTTTCACCAGGAAAGCAACTGTTTCGAAAAAAGTAGAATTTAGGAGGGAAGTTCTGTTGTTAGATGGTAGCCACGGAAGAGGTCAGCCAGATCTTGCAGGAAAAATTAGGTGACAGGTACCAGGTCACAAGTTTTTTCAGGCCCAGTTCAAAGATTTTTCAAGCCCAGTGCATATCTCAGCCAAGTGATACATAATGTAAGATCATTGTGCAAAGCTTTTACAAAGCAGGATCATGATGTTATAGTGGGTGGAGCAGGGAACAGTATTGATAGGGATCAGGTGAACAATATTGAGTGTGACCTTGTAAAAATAGCAACTGCAATGAACCATACAAATGTTGGCTTGGTTCCTGCTTTCATGTGATATGATTGGCCCCAACTGAACAGTTCTGTCAGGAGGGTCAATATGGAGTTAGATCAGCTGGTTCAGATGGCTACTTTTTCAGGTATAGGTTTGATTCCTGTTGACGCTATTGGTAGGTGGGACTTCACAAGGCATGGCCTCAATAGGAAAGGGAAGGGTAGATTGACTGGCATGATAGCAAAATAACTAGGGAGAGGAGGGGTGGCAGCCCACTGAAACTCATGCGAGTACCACTTTTTTAGGCTAAGATCAGTATCCAATGATTCAACATTGAACGAAATTAAGGTTGATGAGAAGCTCAAAAAGGAAGGTATTAGAGATGTTAAAGTATCAAAGATTCTCACGAAAGCACAATGAAAAATAATGTTAGTATACTGCATCAGAATATTTGGGAATTACAAAGCAAAGCAGATGAGCTTCTTGTTTGTTTAGAAGATTTAGAAACTGAGCGTGGAATAGATGTACAAGAGACCAGCATCTCAGTGTTACATCTTCCTAGTCCGGGAATGAGTCATCAGTCCTGCATACTCTGACTCCTGATGACTGATTCTCACCCTAGCGGTGATCTTCTTAGAACTTCTTTTGTTGCTACGCTCTTCGTTACCTTTCTGCTTGTTGCCTGTCACTGGAGCTTCAAAATTACCCTGGGTTGCAGGATCCTTACAAGGCTTCATTCAAAGGACGTATCTCTGATCTTTCATCGTCTTGTGTTGGGGTCGAAATCTTCAACTTCATAAGTAACATCAGACAACTGTCTTACAACCTTATAAGGTCCAAAGTAACACCTGAGGAGCTTCTCAGAGAGGCCAACCTTCTGAACAGGAGTGAAGATCCAGACAAGGTCACCATGCTGGTAGACAACAGGGCAGTGGCTCACGTCACACCTTCGATGATCATTTTCTTGAGCCTGCAGCATGTGGAGTCGAGCTAACTGCTGAGCTTCCTCAGCTCTGGTTAACACCTAGCCAATGTAGTCATCATCCACATCATCAGGATGTAACGGAAACACAGTGTCCATCACCATAGTCACCTCACACCCATGCACCAGGAAAAATGGCATAAATCATGTGGTGTCTTATTTGGCGGTGTTGTACGCAAACATCATGAAAGGTAACACCTCATCTCAGTTTCGCTGCTCAACATTGATGAACATTGATAGCATGTCGGCCAAGGTCTTATTAAGGTGTTCAATAAACCTGTTAGTTTACAGATGGCCGGCAGTCGTCATGTGATGAGTAATGTTGGACCGACGGTTTCTCTCTGTCATAAGATTCGATTGAAAAACTTTCCCTCGATCAATCTGTTTTCTATACAATGTCTTCCACTAAGAATTTGGATACCTCGGATGCTTCGGCTGTTTTCATGGCTTTTGTAATGGCCTAGCATGTCAGATGTTCTGTGCAAACAATAATCCATCTATTGCCACTAGCAGACGTTGGAAATTGTCCGAGGAGGTCAATCCCAACACGCTGGAAAGGTGTTTCAGCAGGTGGAATTGGTATGAGTTGGTCAGATGGTTTCTGAGGAACTGCGTTTCTCCGCTGGCACTCTCGACAGTTCAACACATAGTGACGAACACTCCTAAATTAAACTGGCCAGAAAAATCTCTTGTGGATCCTATCGTATGTCTTAATAAATCCTAGATGCCGGCCTCAGATGTGTAATGGAATTTCTGTAGAAAATCTAAGCACTTATGTTTAGGAATCACTGGTAGCCACCTCTTTCCAAACGGATCAAAGTTTTGCTTGCAAAGTAATTCATTAACTACCTTAAATTGTCCTTTCACATCCTCTGACCGATTTAAGGCAAGCATAATTTGAGATATCTTGGCGTCCTTCTTCTGCTCAGCAGAGAGATCCTGGAGTCCAGTCTTGATGGTCTTGCACACGGTTTCTTGAGACAGTTGGCATCTTTGTGTTTTCTTCCACTTTAGTACACTATGGCAATGTCATACTCTTGAAGACATAGTGCCCACCTAGCGAGACCTGTCAATCAACAAAGTGAATGATGGTCTGTAACAACTGTGAATGGCCTTCCATAGAGATAATGTCGAAAGGCCCAGATCACAGCAAGACATTCTCTTTCTGTAGTCGAGTAGTTTCTCTCAGCTTTTGTACGTGTCCTAGTAGCACAGGCTATAACCTTCTCTTTTCCATCTGAAATTTGCACCAGAACAGCACCGGTCCCATACCCACTGGCATCTGTGTGTAGTTCTCTAGGTGCTCTCTCATCATAAAGACCAAGTACAGGGTCAGTCGTCAGAGCTTTTCGCAGCACATCAAAAGAATCTTGTTGAGCACCACCACAGATAAATTTAACATCAGATTTGAACAATTCTTGGAGTGACCTGGCTTTGATACAAAAGTATTTGACGAAACAACAGTAATAACAACATAATCTGAGGAAGCTTCTCACATCTCTGATACTTTTAGGAACAGGAAATTCTGTTACAGAACTCACCTTTTCTGGATCTGGCCACACACCTTCGTTTGACACAAGGTGTCCAAGTATTTTGATTTTTTGCTCCAAAGAGACACTTTCTTGGATTAAGTTTCAGTCCGTCTTGTTGGAGACACTTACAAATGGCTCTCAGTCTTTTTATATGTTCATCAAATGTCTCTGAGAACACTATAATGTCATCTAAATAACAAAGATACATTGTCCACTTCAGGTGCCTTAGAAGATTATCCATCATCCATTCAAAAGTTGCTGGTGCATTACACAAACCAAACGGCTTTACCGTGAGCTCATACAGGCCCTCAGGGGCGATGAATGCAGTTCTCTCACGATCAGCCTCATCTACTTCGATTTGCCAGTATCCTGAGTACATGTCCATGGTTGGAAAAACTTAGCCCTCTTCAGACAATTTAGTGTATCGTCAATTTGTGAAAAGGGTAAACATCCTTTTTAGTTATCTTATTAAGCTTCCTGTAATCTCACAAAAGCTCCAACTGCCATCCTTCTTCCTGACGAGGAACACTGGTGATGAACATGGGCTCTGCGAAGGCTGAATGACATCATTCTTCATCATTTTCTCTACCTCGTTGCAAATTATTCGACTTTATGCTCTCTGGCTTATTGGGTGATGGTCTTCAGTGCTAATCCAGTGCTTCACCGTTGATTTGTCTAATTTGCTCTTCACCTGTGGACTGAAGCATTCAGAGAACTCTTTAAGAATGGGAAGCAGCTTCTTCTGTTATTCCTTAGTGAGATCTGGTGATAGTCGAGCCAGAAGATCTTGTCTCGTAGTGGTAGTGCTAATTTCGCCCACAGACTTGGCATGGGAAGTTTCTAAGATGCTCAGCTGTTCTTCAATTAACGACTCAGTGTTTGCTATGCACATGCATCTTGGAAGGATCTGCAGTTCTCGGCGACAGTTAACTATCAATAATTCACCGCATCTGTTCTTAAACTAGACGACAGAGGCTAAGATGACAAAGTTATTCTTCAGTGGTACACTTCTCTTACATTTCACTACAAGATCCATGGGTTGATGCATGGCATGACGTGTGATAGTTACCTTTCTAGCGCTGACTGCAGGAATGATCACTTCATCCAGCATACATAGTCTCCACACACTCGGATGCGCATCTTCTTGTACACAGTATCTCATCTCGTCTAGCATAATCTTCGAGCATCCACAATCTATAATTCCCTGAGAAACATTCAAAAAGTCCCATCAAAGAATGACATCATGACTACAATCTTGTAAGATGATGAATTCTAAGGGCTGTGTATGGCCACTTATACCCACACGAATGGTACATCTTCCTGTAGGTTTTACATATTTCCCATTAGACACCTTCACAGCAGAGATGTTTCATTGTTGACGGATACGGTTTTCTGCAACTGGCGACAGTACTTCACCAAAATGACTGAATATGATGCTCCAGAGACCACAAGAGCTTGGGCTGGTTGGCCATCCATGAGGATATCGACGTAGTTTCCTACCATTTTTGTAGTGATCGATGGCGGAGGACTTTTCTCTTCGGCGGCCTCAACTCCAAGGAAGGTCGTACCCTTTAGTTTTCCAGGTTGCAACGACAAGGTGATCGGCTGGAACTTCTAAATGGCAATGGAGACCTTGATCAGTGTGTTGGGGAGCATCCTCTCCAGCAGCTAGCTTGCGACAATGGTGACCTACGTCGTCCTGCACCCACATATTCTTGTTCATCTTCGTCATCCCAGAGTTGGCGTCAGCTAAGATCGGTCTGCTGTCTCCTGGTGTGGGCGTCATCAAATATCTGCCGCCTTTCTTGACAATAGAGCACCACATGTCCTCGTCATCCACAGTGGAAACATACCGGTTGGTTATCCTGGGCCCTCCAGATGTCAGTCTTCCTTGGTGCCCAAACAGGTTCCTCATGCGGCATTGTAGGAATGTAACCCCGCCTAAGTCTCGACTTTTTCACCGTTTTAAAGGCAACTGAAGGATGAGAGATTGGGTTCAATGTCTGTTCCACTTCCTCCCTTATGACCTCTTGAAGTATCTCAGTTTTTTGCTCGCCGAGCAATCCAAGTACCTTCTGAACTTCCTCTCTCACTATCTGTCAAAGAACACTTGTGAAATTAGTTGCTTCCTCCATCAAAGACATCGATACGATGTTTGGAATCTGTTCAAACTTCTTGCATGTAATTCTTTTTTGGATGCATATACTGGCACCATTTTATGAAGTTGTCTGCTGACGAAACCTCCTTCAAGAGTAGGGCTTGATACATGTCCTGAACAATACCCTTATCTTCCTCCTTCACTCTAGGATCCACTATTTTACACAGCTCCAAGATGTCTTGAATGTAGGATGCTGTTGTTTCTCCTGCACGCTGTTCCCTGCACTTTAATTTATCTTCAGCCTTGCACTTCTGTTATTGTGTGCTGCCAAAATACTTGCACGTTTCCACCTGGAATACTTCCCAGTTTTTTAACTTCTCCTCGTTGTTTTCATACCACTGCTTGGCAGTGCCCTCCAAGAAGAAAAATATGTTAGCCAAACACACGGTGTCATCCCATTTGTTAAATTTGGTTATACCCTCATATACCTACAGCCACTTGTTTGGATCTTGGCCATTGTCACCAGAGAACCCGGAAGGATGTCTCATGTGGTGGCACACAGTTGCTGTCATCGTAACGTCTTCTTCTTCTTCTTCTTCTTCTTCTGTCTCTGATAGATTGCAATCTGTTGAACATGGCTCAAACTTAGGTTTCTCGCCACGTATATGGCAGCTCTGTCATGGCCTGATGGGAGCCACTGTGTCATCAATAATGTGCGCTATCACAAGTTCCAATACCCGACACTTCCACCAGAATAATGTCATGTAGAAGAAGGTGTAGTTAGATGAATGATGAACACTAACTTCACTTAACGAAGGTTTATTCAGCACTTGCACATACAAGAGCGCGGAGCGAACTGCCTCTGGCCAGAACACATACAGTATATATAAAGCTACATAACATTTCAGTACAATGATTCTTGACATTTGTGGATACTTATAGAATGTACTCGAAACGAATATAGAAATTAAAACTGTACAGTCCAGGTGAGTTTTGAGCTCACAACCCTTCATACAACAGTTTAGTATCATAACCACGACACCACGGAGCTACTCATCTTCTTCTGTGACAATACAATTAATTATATTTCAAAATTTTCAATGTTAAAATTACATTTGCAGTTACTACCACCACCACCACTACGACTGCTCCTACTACTACTACTATTATTAATTAACAAATTTCCAAATAATCAAGAGAAGGCATGATACAAATGAACTACTTTGTTACAACTATTTTTACATTCTCAAACAATGGAAAACCCAGGATGCAATAACAACAATAAAATGAAAACGATAGATTGCTAGTCACCATACAGTGGAGAGGCTGAGTCGCAGACAGGCACAACAAAAAGACTGCTAAACAAGTAAGCTTTGGCCAAAAGGCCTGCTTCTGAATCAGGCAAAAAACAAACACGCCTGCACGCGCGCGGGCACGTACATATGCACGCGCACCTTCTCACCCGCGCTCGGGCGCATACGTACACGCGCGTTCGCACACGCACCAGGCACATGCGCACGCGCACTCTCACGCCCACACACACACACACACACACACACACACACACACATTTACACAGATACAACTCGTACACACATGACCACTATGTGATTGCCAAAACATGACCTCTATCTGACTGCTGAGGCCAGAATGGTCAGTCTGGCCTCAGTAGCCAGAGACAGTGGCCATGGATGTATGAGTTGCATTTTGCGCGCGTGTGTGTGTGTGTGTGTGTGTGTGTGTGTGTGTGTGTGTGTGTGTGTGTGTGTGTGTTCTAATTCAAAAGATATATTTTGGTGGAAAGCTTACTTGTTTAGCAACTATTTTGTAGTGCCTGTCTGTGACTCAACATCTCCATTATATGGCGAGTAGCAATCTATCCGTTTCGTATACTGTCATTATGTTTACATTTTTATATAATATCTTTGGAGTCATTCTTGGTGTGAAGAAGGCAACTGGGAGTCAGAAACATTTTGGGGACAGTCATATTATTACTGCAAAGGCGGTATGTTGTGGCAGAAATGGTAAGTTTGACCTCATGACTACTGGATATACTGTAAGAGGAAATGTCTAGAAAGTGTTTATAAAATGTGGAATTTTGAAATCAAAGGCTGCAGGATTTCACTGAAATGACACACATTAAGAGATCCAACACCTAGAAACAAAGTTTCAGATAGGGATTTCAACCTCTTAGACTAACAGTCTTCAATGGATGACACAGAGATGTTAAGTAAAATACAATGATATTTTAATAGCGGCAATTTATAATTTGTAGACTTTTTAACCATTTCATTTTCTTTATTTTTAAAGTTCAGCATGATGTAACACACTGAGAAATAGATAAGAAACATGAGGTTTGTTAACTAAAATTAATTGTAAGAAATCAAAATATTTAACTTGGTTAAAAAAGAGAGAGGTCAGAATATGTACACAGCACACTTTTCAAAGAAGCTGTTTTAATAAAGTTATGCCAATGTTAGACAAAAGTCAAACTTCATGAACCGTTCTGAAAAAAATCTTATCTTGTTCCATTTACCAAAACAGAAGCTGTAAATAAATTCAGAATGCAACTGGACTTGTTGTAGCTACTTGTTGCTGGACAATGCGACTCCACTCCCTGCTGATAAACGGTTTGTGAATTACCGTCGCTGTCATGTCGCACAATGCTGGGCATAATACATTGTAAGAGAAAAAAGACACACCATGAAGGAATTATCCAAGTGGGATGGAGTGACGTACATGTGCAAACAAACAAATAACTACAATTTTAGAAAAATTGAGTGACTGATTCAATAGAAAGATCTTCACAAATTGGGCAAGTCAATAAATCAATGGTCCACCTCTAGCACTTATGCTAGCAGTTATTCAGCTTAGTATTGATTTACAAAGTTGTTACAGGTCCCCCTGTGGGATACTGTACTAAATTCTGTCCAACTGGTATGTTAGATCATAAAATTTATGAGCTGGTTGGATGGCCCTGCCCATTATGCTCCAAACATTCTCAATTGGTGAGAGATCCAATGAGGGTCCTGCTATGAAATGAAATGACACCCCAGATCACTACTAGTTGTAGTCAGACCATATGGCAGGTGACAATCGGGTCTTCACTGGCCATAAAGCTTCATCTCAAACCGGGACTCATCTGTCTTCAATCCCACTTCAAAATGTCATGCTAATACCTCCCTCAGAGAAGAGTGAGGGAGGCATAGGAAAAGGTTAAAAAAGGAAGGGCAGCTCACACAGATCTGTGGATTACACACGCTATCCTCAATCCCTTCCCTCGTTTGGTGGTCTTTTGACTTATAGAGCTCTCTCTCATCTTGGAGTGTCTGTTGCCTGCCCTTCCTTTTTAACCTCTCCAATACCTCCCTAAGTTGTCTATGAGGAAGGAACTGACAGTCCTGAAAGCAAAGATAGTGTTGAGTATTACTGAAGGTATTCTAACTCCTCATGTACGTAAGTACCAGCAAGCAATTCCATCTCATAATTTTAAAGAGAAATCTGAACTGGCAGGTACTTGAAGACAGATGAAAACCATCTACATCTACATCTATACTCTGCACACCACTGTCAAGTGCATGTAGTAGTAGTAGTAGTAGTAGTAGTAGTAGTAGTAGTTTATTCATCCAGAGACAATTTACATTGCATGGATTTCGTCAAAAAAAAAAAAAATATATATATATATATATATATATATATATATATATATATATACTATGTATATATATATATATAAAAACAAAGATGAGGTGACTTACCGAACAAAAGCGCTGGCAGTACATGATCAGAGGCAGAGCCACGTGTGAAAGCACCCACGTGATTTACCAACTGACCTGCCTACACTGTGATGCATTCTATGTGGGAATGACCAGCAACAAACTGTCCATTCGCATGAATGGACACAGGCAGACAGTGTTTGTTGGTAATGAGGATCACCCTGTGGCTAAACATGCCTTGGTGCACAGCCAGCACATCTTGGCACAGTGTTACACCGTCCGGGTTATCTGGATACTTCCCACCAACACCAACCTATCCGAACTCCGGAGATGGGAACTTGCCCTTCAGTATATCCTCTCTTCTCGTCATCCGCCAGGCCTCAATCTCCGCTAATTTCAAGTTGCCGCCACTCATACCTCACCTGTCTTTCAACAACTTCTTTGCCTCTACACTTCTGCCTCGACTGACATCTCTGCCCAAACTCTTTGTCTTTAAATATGTCTGCTTGTGTCTGTATGTGTGGATGGATATGTGCGTGTGTGCTAGTGTATACCTGTCCTTTTTTCCCCCTAAGGTAAGTCTTTCCGCTCCCGGGATTGGAATGACTCCTTACCCTCTCCCTTAAAACCCACTTCCTTTCGTCTTCCCCTCTCCTTCCCTCTTCCCTGATGAGGCAACAGTTTGTTGCGAAAGCTTGAATTTTGTGTGTATGTTTGTGTTTGTTTGTGTGTCTATCGACCTGCCAGCGCTTTTGTTCGGTAAGTCACCTCATCTTTGTTTTTATATATATATATATATATATATATATATATATATATATATATATATATATATGGTGAACAATACTATACAAAATACACATGTGCATAGTAGACTACGTAACATGAGACCACATTGAAATAGCATGTACAAATTTGATTATTTACATTGATGTATGAGAAAGACTTTTTACATGGAATACACAATTGATATTTAGATATAACACATACAATTCTAGAACTATTGTACATATTATTTATTTAGATCATAGCAACAGTCAGATAAAAATTACTATTGGCACAGAGTACATAAATATAATTGTTTAGTATGGAGCTATTCCAGGTATTCTTTTACACTATAACAGCAGTTGGTCATTAAAAATTTGAATACTGCTTCTTTAAATGAAGACAATTTTTTTATTTCTTTTATCTTTACTGGTAGTTTGTTATACAATCTAATTCCTTGTATGTTTGTTTGTTTCTGCGCCAAAGCCTTGTTAACTCTTTTTATATGAATGTCATTGCACTTTCTTGTGTTGTAAGTATGTAGATCCGAGTTGGATTGGAAATTGTTAATATTTCGTATTACATTAATTACACTTTTCTGTATATAGAAGCACGGTAGGGGTAGAATATTCAGCTGTTTAAATAATTGCTTTGAAGGAGTTAGCCTTGAACTGTTGGTAATTATTCTAACAGCTCGTTTTTGTAGAGTGAAGATGGTTTTGAGATTTTTCTTACTATGACCCCAGAAGATGAGGCCATAGGTAATAGCAAAATGTATATAAGCAAAGTAAACAGCTCTGCTACATTCCCTACTACATACAAAGCTAATAACGCGTAAAGCAAAGCAAGCAGAGCTTAACTTATGTGAGAGATACAGGATATGGGATTTCCAGTCTAAATTTTCATCTATATGTACACCTAAGAATTTTGTGGCAGCAACTCTCACAATTTCTTTATTTTGTATTCTGAGATCTAGATCAGAGTGTGACTTTGCTTTCCTGTAATGGATATAATTAGTTTTAGAGATATTTATGGTTAATTTGTTCACTTCAAACCAATTTTGCAAATATTCTATAACTCTGGTTGCAGATGTTGGCAATACCCGGTTTATGTCAGTTACTACAATGTTTGTGTCATCCGCAAACAGGGTTATATGAGTACCATTTACTGGAATCTTGATATCATTTATGTAAAGAAGAAATAGGAGAGGTCCTAGAACACTCCCCTGCGGTACCCCTATTGGCACAGTCTGAATATCCGATCTGTAAACAATACTTTGGTTTTTACTGTTTGTTGTTGCAATTTCTACTACCTGTGTCCTATTATGGAGATATGACTGAAACCACTTTTTAGCTACTCCTCGTATACCGACATATTCTAATTTGTCTAGCAGGATATCATGTTGGACAGTATCGAATGCCTTTGAGAGGTCCAAATTTATTCCTATTGTACTGTTGTTCTTATCTAGCCCCGTTACAATATTTTCAATGAATTGGGTGATGGCTGACTCTGTACTCATTCCTTTGCGGAACCCGTGTTGGTTTACAGACAATAGATTGAATTTCTCGAGGTAATTTGTAATTCTGTTTTTCATGACTGTCTCTATTACTTTTGAAAATACCGATAATAAAGCTATTGGTCTATAGTTTCCCACTTCATGTATATTGCCCTTTTTATACAATGGTTTTACTTTTGCAATTTTTAATCGTTGTGGAAAGACACCTTCTGAAAATGATATGTTTATGATGTGTGAGAGTGGGTCTGATATGACACTAGCACATCTCATCATGACTGCGCAAGGTATCTCATCAATCCCTGAGGACATTTTATTCTTCATTGTTTTTATTATTTGATTAACTTCCAACTTGTTTGTGGGAGGTAGCAATAATGAATTCACACTTTGTTCTTCTGGGATTGATGTTCTACTAATCTTAGGACAATTTTTATGCAGATTGATTGGACTATTTATGAAGTAGTCATTAACGTAATTCGCTAAAGCACGATTTCTGACTAGCACACCTTGATCATCTTTTAAAACAAAGTCCTCTGGATTTCTAGCATTTTTGCTTGGGCCAATTTCTTTTTTTACTACATTCCATATAGCTTTTGATTTGTTTGGTGACCCAGCAATTACACTGTCATTGTGCATTGTCTTGGCTTTTTTGATCACCTTCCTGTAAATTTTCTTGTATGTCTTAACATAATCTGTGAAGTGTTCATCTTTGTTATCTTTTTTATCAGATGTAGAAGTAACTTTAGATGTGCCCCAGGGAAGTGTGTGGGGACCCTTGCTGTTCATATTGTATATTAATGACCTTGCAGACAATATTAATAGTAAAATCAAGATTTTTTGTGGATGATGCAGTTACCTATAATAAATAACTATCTGAAAGAAGCTGCGTAAATATTCAGTTCGATCTTGATAAGATTTCATTGTGGTGCAGAGATTGGCAACTTGCTCTAAATGTTCGGAACTGTAAAATTTTGCCCTTCATAAAACAAAAAATGTAGTATCCTATGACTATAATATCAGTGGGTCACTGTTAGAATTGGCTAACTCATACAAATACCTGGGTGTAACAATACGAGAGAAGGAAAGTTGCTACTCACCATATAAGCGGAGATGCTGAGCCATGACAGGCACAATAAAAAGATTCACACAATTTATTGTGCCTATCGTGGCTCAGCATCTCTGCTATATGGTGAGTAGCAACTTTCCTTCTCTCGTATTGCTACATGGCAGAGGATATGTCCCATTGTGCCAGTAAGTAGTGTTTTTTCCTGTTCCAGTCATGTATGGGGTGTGGGAAGAATGACTTGAGTGAATGCCTTTGTGCGTGCAGTAATTATTCTAATCTTATCCTCACAATTCTTCTGTCAGTGATACGTAGGGTGTTATAGTATATTCCTAGAGTAATAATCTAAAGCTGGTGCTTGAAACTTAGTTAAGAGACTTTCTCCGGATAGTTTACGGCTGTCTGTAAGAGTCTTCAAGTTTAGTTCCTTCATTGTCTCTGTGACACTCTCCCATGGATTAAACAAACCTGTGACCATTCATGTTGCCCTTCTCTGTATACAATCAATATCTCCTATTAGTCTTGTTTGGTACCGGTCCCACACTCTTGAGCAAAATTCTAGAAATGGTTGTACGAGTGATATGTAAGCCACCTCCTTTGTAGACTGACTGCACTTTCCTAGTGTTCTACCAATAAACTGAAGTCTACCACCTGCTTTACCCATGACTGAACCTATGTGATCATTCCATTTCATATCCCTACAAATTGTTACACCCAGGTATTTCAAACAATGGAAAATCCAGGATGGAATGTAGCAATACGAGAGAAGGAAAGTTGCTACTCACCATATAGCAGAGATGCTGAGCCACGATAGGCACAATAAATTGTGTGAATCTTTTTATTGTGCCTGTCATGGCTCAGCATCTCCGCTTATATGGTGAGTAGCAACTTTCCTTCTCTCGTATTGTTACACCCAGGTATTTGTATGAGTTAGCCAATTCTAACAGTGACCCACTGATATTATAGTCATAGGATACTACATTTTTTGTTTTATGAAGGGCAAAATTTTACAGTTCCGAACATTTAGAGCAAGTTGCCAATCTCTGCACCACAATGAAATCTTATCAAGATCGAACTGAATATTTACGCAGCTTCTTTCAGATAGTTATTTATTATAGGTAACTGCATCATCCACAAAAAATCTTGATTTTACTATTAATATTGTCTGCAAGGTCATTAATATACAATATGAACAGCAAGGGTCCCCACACACTTCCCTGGGGCACATCTAAAGTTACTTCTACATCTGATAATGACTCTCCATCCATAACATACTGTGACCTTCCTACCAAAAAGTTCTCAATCCAGTCTTTAATTTCTCTTGGTACTCCATGTGATCATACTTTCGACTACAAGAGTAAGTGAGGTATTGAGTCAAATGCTTTTCGGAAATCAAAATATATTGCATCTATCTGGATGCATTGGTCCAAAGCTTGCAGTATGTCATGTGAGAAAAGTGCGAGTTGGTTTTCACATGATTGATGTTTTTGAAATCCATGGGCTGGTTAGCACTGAGAATGTCATTCTGTTCAAGATACCTCATTATTGTTTGATCTCAAAGTGTGTTCTAAGATTCTACAACTAATTGAAGTCAAGGATACTGGATGGTAGTTTATAACTTTTACTACCCTTTTGTAGCCAGGTGTGACTTGTGATTTTTTCCAAGAACTGGGCATGGTTTTTTGGTCAAGGGATCTATGATAGTTTATAGTTAGAAGAGGGGCTAACTCAGCTGCAAATTCAGTATGGAATCTGACAAGGATTCCATCAGGGCCTGGAGGTTTGTTCGATTTTAATGATTTCAACTGTTTCTCAACACCACTGATACTAATACTTATTTCGTTCATCTTTTCATCAGTATAACGATTAAATTGGGGCAGTTTTCCTGGGTTTTCTTTTTAAAGGAATGTTTTAAAACAGAAGCAAGCATTTCAGTTTTTGCTCTGCTACCCTCAATTTGTGTTTCTGTCTCATTCACTATGGACTTGATACTAACTTTGGTGCCACTAACAGCCTTTACATACAACGAATTTCTTTGGGTTTTTTACAAGTTCACTAGACAATATTCTGCTATGGTAGTCACTGAAGACATCATGCATTGCCTGCTTGACAACCAAATGTGTTTCATTCAGCATCTCTCTGTCTATAGTCCTATGCTTTGTTTTACATCTATTATATTTCTTTAGAAGTTTCTTTACACTGGCTGCATACCATGGATGGTCCCTCCCATTATGAACTGTTCTACGGGGTACACATCTATCCACAGCATGCTCAACTATTCTTTTAAACTTGAGCCATAGTTCCTCTACAAACTCCTGCCCTATGCTGAAAGTTTCAAGTTTCTCACTGAGATATGGCACTACTGATTTTTTATCTAGTTTACTGAAAATATATACTTTTCTGCTTGTTTTAGTTGTCCTTTATACTTTGGTAATCATTGTTTCAACAGACGTGTCATGGACACCAATACCAGTTTCGATGTAGACATCTTCAAAGGGATCAGGTCTATTTGTTGCCATTATATCCAATATGTTTCCATCATGAGTTGGTTTCCTAACTATCTGTTCGAGGTAGTTTTCAGAGAAGGCATTTAGTAAAGTTTCACAGAAGGTTTTATCATGCCCACCACTAATGAAACTGTAATTTTCCCAATTGAGTGTTGTATGATTAAAGTCTCCACCAACAATTACAGTATGACTGAGCAACTTACGTACAACTGAACTGAGGTTTTATCTAAAGTTTTCAGTTACATCAGAGCATGAATCTGGTGGGTGGTAGAAGGATCCAATAATCATTTTATGCCCACCCCTGATACCAAGTCCTGCCCAAGTAATCTCACATGCAGTTTCAATTGCTACCTTCGTGGATTCGAGTTTCTTGTCTAGCGCGACAAATACACCACCTCCATTTCCCATTTGGTATCCTTTTGATACACACTTAAATTCTCCCCCAAAATCTCACTGCTATCAATTTCAGGTTTCAAACAGCTTTCTGTGCCCAGTATTATGTGAGTTTCACTGCTTTTCATGAGAGCTTCAAACTCTGACACTTTTCTGTGAATGCTTCAGCAAAAGTCCAGCATTTCCACAAACAGTATTAAATGAGGAACATAGGAATATTCTATGGCCCCCTATGCTTTACTCTCAGGAACTGAAAAGCCACATCTGGGCTGATTATGGTGCACACAGAGATATTTGACCAATGGCATTCCCCACACTCCATACACAAAGTGAATATGAAGAAACTCCAACAAATAGTACAGTGGGAAGTATCATCCGCCATCCACTACACAGTAGTTTACAGAGTACAGGTGTTGGCTTCCAAACACAGTAGAACGAGGACACTGAGGAGTGCTGCTGTCATCCTGTTCACTTGATCTATGAAGTCAATGTCCAGTCTACTACACGTAGAATCACTCAGAAGATGATAACTTCTTCATCATACATATGATCAACTGTTACCTTTGTAATGGTGCACTCACTGCATTTGTTCCAAATGAAAATCTAAACTGGAATGTTGGAAGGGGATTTGAATCCTGCCCCTCTCAAATACAAAGTCCACTGTTTTCAACAATGTTCAACTTACTTAAGTGTTTTCAACACAAATGTAATTCTTAACTGCAGCTGCCAATCATGGGCAGATGTGGTCAGAGTATATAACATTATCTGTCTTAAAGTAGCAAAGAACTGAGGACACCACACAATACAAACTTCAGAATCTAGTTCTACATTTGCTGATCGTCCGAAGGTTTGATAATACAGGGTGTACATAAAGCTGCGAACACTTCAAATTATTTATTGCACAAGAAGTAACCATTGTACAGATGTCATACATATTGCATTTTGAAGAGAAACTCTAAAAGTTTTTTTATAAGCATTTGGTATGCAAACCATGAGTGACCCAGCAGACGTCAATATGGTAATCGAATTCTTGCCATACCCGTCCCAGGATGGCATCGTCGACTGTGGCAGTCACTTCCCGTATTCTCTCCCGGAGCTCTGCTACATCATGTGGTAGAGGCAGTACGTACACCAGAGCTTTAATGTGTCACCACAGAAAAAAGTCACATGGAGTGAGATCTGGTGATTGGGAAGGCCATTTCATTTCATGAAACAGCTGTCCCTTTCTGTAGCACGGCCAATCCATCGATGCGGCAGCTCCATGTTCAGGTACCCTTGAATTTCACAATGAAAATGGGTTGGAGCCCCTCCTGCTGAAAGATGAATGGAGAGTCTGATTGCATTTGAGTCATCAGCCATTGCTGCAACATGTCCAAGTAGGAATATCCAGTGACAGTACTCTCGGCGAAGAAGAATGGCCCGTACAGTTTTCAATGTGACAAGGCACAAAAAACATTTACCTTTGGGGAACCACACTCAAATTCAATGCATTCATGTGGATGCTTTGTACCTCAGATTCAATAATTACGCCTGTTCACTTTCCCATTAGTGTGAAAAGTGGCTTCGCCGCTAAAAATTAAGTAATTAACAGTGGCATCCCCATGCTCATTCAATTGTTGCAACTACGAACAAAATTCAAAACTCTTGACTTTGTCGTTGACATTTAGCTTCTGCACTAGCTCTAATTTGAATGGTTTCATAGACAGCTTCTGTCACAGGACTTTCCACACTGTCACTGAAGCCATTTTGAGTTCATAGGATGCACGACGCATCGATTTCTTTGGACTCCTTATGAAAGTCTCTCGTACACACTTCAAATTCACTTCACTCACACTGGGATGCTTGCTTCTCTTTGCTGGGCACAAACAACCTGTCTTAATGAATTTGCTGTGCCAGTGGTAAACGGCCTTCCTTGTTGGTGGCTTCTTACAGTACTTGGTTATAAACACCTGTTGAACAGCTGTAGCACACTTGTTTTTGTCAAACTCCAACATACAGAAAGCTTGCTCTATACCTGAATTCACCATGTTTGCAACTAGCACTGACTATCGGCAAATTACCAAACTACGATGTGATGGTAGTTAGTTAGTTATGTGTTCCACTGATCAATAGCACATAAAAACTCTTATGATGTGGAATGTGTGTAAAAAAAAAAAACTTTCAGGGGTTTCTCTTCAAAATGACATATGTATGATATCTGTACAATGTTGGTTCTTGCGCAATAAATAATTGAAGGGGTTCCCAGATTTTACTTACACCCTGTAATTAAAATAGTACTGATAGAGACAGCACTCTAGTTATGCTGTTTGTATTATCCTATATATACATCTAAAAACATACCTGTAGGAACGAGGACTTTTCAGGTCGAGAACATTGCTCGTGTAATCAGCAAGAACAAATGGCATCACAGGGTACTGCATTAGGTCATTGTAGGAACGCCCAGCCATTTTGTTCAGCTGTGACAAATACTCCCAGTTTGTAAGTAGACCCTCCCTCCACAGATGAACTGCATCACTCAAGCTGTCTGCCGCTAGACGATTTGGCAGTCTGCACTGGGCGAGCTCATTTGCAAATGCGTCACGCTCCTGTAACAGAATGTGACACTTGAACACACAACTTCATCACAAAGTTTGATGTTTTTACTTCACAGCGACATACATGCGTTTAACACACACAACAAAAGGTGGCTTGAATGTAAGATTTTTTAAATTATGAATTTCTCTGTAATGCTGAAGAGATAATTATGGGTCAGAGAAAATAAGAATAAACAAGAGTAATGAAGAAAACTTGCCCAGGCTCTTGAATGATGTGAGACATGACAGTGAAAGATGAAAAATAACAATGAAAGGCTCGCAACAGATGAAATGTGAATGACAATAAAAAATTAAAACTAGAAAAGTTAGAAATTTAAGAGGTCAGAGACAATGAAAGGAACAGACTGAAAATAGAGGGAGAGATGAACAAAACAGATTGTTTCAACAAAGATTACAAGTCAATCACCAGCTGCAAAAAGAAAACCTTTATTTGGTTCACTTTATCAGTTTCAACAGTTTAAACTGTCATGAAATTTTAAACTGTTGAAACAGGTTTTCTTGTGTAGCTGATGACTGACTCTTAATCTATGTTGAAATATTCTACATATGCTGAATTACAGCTATGAACAAAATCATAAAACAGATTGTAACAGAGTAATGGAGGAAAAACAAAGCGAGGGGTTGTGTGTGTGTGTGTGTGTGTGTGTGTGTGTGTGTTGCAATGTAACAGATCAGGACGAATTATTTTAAGATTATCATACACATTTTTTAGTAAACAAGCAGATTCACATTGTATTCTGTACATAAAAGCTACTTATTGCGACTTTGATTGTCCTCTCGCTGTGACTATTCACTTATTATGTTTTATGCAAGTATAATTTATACCATTATTACATACATTTATGGAAGTTTAGTTAAAGTGGAATAATGTAAACAACATAATCACCACTGCTTGATTAACTATTGTTTTTACAACCTGGCATCATGCTTTGCACACAGTGAAAATTAAGTTACAATTTGTATGGCAATCTATGAATGAAGTTGCTTTTCCAATAATCATGTATCACTCCCAGCCCCGTAACTATCACTGAGGTGCTGATCTATTTAATAAGTGCAACTGTAATAAAAAAAAATTTACAGCAATTTATGATGTTTTGTAGACAATGTACACAAATCTTTGATGTATAATCAAAGTCTTTTCTAGTTCTTGTGTAGTGATACATACCACTCCAAAGAAGTGACGCATATCCCACCTTTTTACCAAAGAATGATAGTCGTAAATGAAAATGCATAATACTCATAAATGAAAACTATAAAACAATGTGTCATAAGTAAGAGCACAGATATTGTGAGAGACTGTTATTTTTGTTTGCATCTGATGAGTCATGCTGAGGGACAATGTGCATCCTTAAGATATGACAGCACTGTAGCATTGAATGTTAATAGTGACAAGAAGTCTTATTATAATTTGTATGACAACTTCTGCTTGAAGAATCAACAGATGGTTTAGGAATTCAAGATGGATTTCTTGCATTATTTAAGATTATAGCTGCAGTATAGCTTATGTCAACATCTGCAGAAGGGTAGTTGGATATGAGTCAGATATAATGATACAAGATGTCACAGTCAAGAAAATAAAAGGTAGAAGAAATAATATGTCCAATGGACTACCACATTTGTGGAAAACCCTAGCATGGGATGCAGCTTCACCTATTGATGGAAATGTAATCGTCACTCAAAATATGTAAGAAATCATATTGACAAAGGAAGAAGCATTGGACAAAAATTGCTAAGAATGGTTACTGAATCAAAATATTTGAGAAGAATAAACTATTTTACTCAAATAATTATTGTGAAATTGTGCCACTGCCCTTGGCAATTGGATAAAAAACTGACTAAAGAAAGAAGTGTTCAAAACCAAGGAAAATAATAAACCCAAGAAATATAATGAGAGTCTTGAGGCCCCGATAGAATTATTAGAAACATTTGTTTAGAATCAGGGACAAATTAAAATAAATAACTCACAAAATTTAAACTGGAAAGAGGATTTTTAGAGAATTTTCAAAACCATTATCAAAGTGTTGGGACGACACAAAAAAGCAAATTTTGTTCCGAGCTATACACAAGGGGATCCTGACAACTGGGAAACATCTCATTTGGAAGGATTCACTTTGTGGACTGAGTTCCAAGAAATTTTTTTAAAAAAGTATTGGTCATTCAGCTCACAAAAAAGTTGGCTCTTCAGTTATTAGATTCTCATTATTCAGGATGTATATTACAAGGAAAAAAGTCTGTGGATATTCCAGTTTAAAGAACACTTTTTCCTGGGTGGAAATACACTATACCCCGTGTGAAAGCATGTTTCACCTACGTTAAGTGACAATATAATTCCCCTTTTAGCTGTAAAACTTGTCAATCCATTGAATGGTAAAAGTTTTACAAGCAGCAAGAAACTTCCTTGCACATCAGGAAAGAAAACTCGCCAAAAAACAATACGTTTTGAAAAGATATTTAATGCACAGCAACATGCACACTGCATGTTTTTATATTACAAAAGTATAAATAGGAATTCCATCTTTTACAGCACAATAGCTTCCAAAACAATGAAATCGAGATTGCCCTGCATGATATGCTTTTGTCAGCCTGTCGTAGCTCATGTCATGTGACCTCACCAGCTAATGATAGCAGATATTCAGAGTATACGTCACGTGACGTAGCCAGCCAATAGCAACATCACTCTTAAGTAGCACAAGCACACAAATATGAAAAGTTGATGATTAAATTAATATACATTCAGTATAGCTACAACAAAAGTTAAGCTTTCACATATAATATTGGTTGTCAAACAGTTTTTTGCTTTTTTCAACCAAGTGTGTCATTCGGCAGGATCCCAAGAACACAGCTTAAATTGCAGCAGCTAAATATTTCTGACAAACACGATTATAACTTTCACTGGTGTGCACCAAAAATTTTGTAATCGCCTAGCTGAATACATGTCCTGTCTAGTGTTTTGACATTCCCACAGAAAATCCAATTATGTGTGAAATTACTCAAGAGTTAACCTCACACTTTGGATAATTATACTTTTTGCCATCACTGTTGCATAAATTGTAATCTATGAAAGATCTAAAGTAAGTATGAAAAACTAACCTTGAGGACTGATCTTCTTTAGCAAGTGTTACCATCTAAGATATATCAAACACAAATGTGCCGGGTCTTCTGGGCCCAAAATTTTTCTATGTGGCTAGTCCTCTGAGTGTTAAGTTTTGAATGAGAATCAAATGCTCTGTGATTTAAGAAATTCTCTGCGCATTCACACACATAAAATAATTCATCATGCAGGAAAGGAAATTTACTTTGAAAGAAATGCTTCTCAAACAACCCATCACAATATTTTCCAGTGATCAGTTAGAAATGAGGGGCCCAGTGGGAAAGGGGCACATAGCACCTGCACAATGATTTTGGAACAGGAAGACAGCTGATGCCATCTAGTATCACAGGTGGGAACTTCTAGCACAGTGGCATGTGCTCATTCCTTTAAAGACAGCACATTATATCTGCTATTATTCAGGACTGGCATATTCCCCGTGGAAAAGAGGCCCATGCCAACAGTATCTCTGTGTCTCATGAGTCGATTTGTCTCATTGGTTGACCGGTTTCAGAAAGCCAATCAGAAAGCATTTTTCAAATGTTGTTCATGTGTTTCCAAGATGGTGACAATAGGTGTTGCTATTAATGTTACTCACGAAGAAAATGCAACAGTACATGTAAAGAAGAAGAATTCGTAAAGGAATGAGTGGAAAGATAATGAAAGGAAGAGGTTAAAAAGCAAATGGAAAAGAAGATAATATATATATGATTGTGCCAGAGAAAGTGTTTCATAGTGCCAGTGATCCATGCTGCAAAACTAGTTTCTGCAAATAATCAACACTGAACGAAGAACAGAAGGAGGAAATATTTGTTGAGTTTTATCGGTTGGGAGATTACAATAAGCAAAATGCTTATTTATTTGGATTAGTGTGGCCAAATAAGTGCAAAAAAGTGTATCCGAAGAACAGGAAGGATCCAACAGTAAGCCAGAGGACGGTTTCTTTCAGGTATTCTGTTGTGACACTCCAGTTACTGAAGTTGAAATGTGTATTACTGCACTTTTAGCTGTTCAGCCATTTCTGTTAAATGTTTGAGGACTGTCCATAGCAATGAAGAATGTGATGCCGAGTCATGAATCTATAACACATGTATCTGTACATACACCTAGAGAGGATAGAAGAGGCAAGCATTCTAATAGACCTCATTCCATTGACAACGAGAGAAGAAATAAGGTTAGAAATCACATTGAAATATTTCCAAGGGACACATCACATTATAGTAGAATGCAGAATCTTACATAATCTCTGTTCACTCGATTGCTGGAATGTATCACTTGTACTGTGAAGATCTTAAAAATACAGACGAAGTCCCAGTGAAACACATGTGTACGAAACCATTTCCACCACAGAATAATATATTGGTTTTAAATTGCCATCATATGATACATGTCGTACTTGTGATTCTGCTAAGGCACATAATAACACCGAATCCACAGACATCAAACTACACCTTGAGAAAGCTGAAGCTGCATGTAGTGCTCTGAAAAGTGACTCAAATTAGTCAAAACAGGATGGTAGGGATGCACTCGTTTGTACATGGACTGACAAGCACTGCCAACACCATATATTTCGACGGAAACAGTATTTTATGAGACAACTTTGGACATATAATTTCTGTATTCACCATTGTAGTGATGAGAAGGCAGTGATGTGTGTTGGTCTGAGAAGGTTGCATCTAGAGGGGCCAAAGAAGTAGCTAGCTGTGTTTTAAAAGGCTTTAGACATGGTGAAGGAAGAATGTCATTGAAGGCTCATCGTTTATTGTGATTCGTGTGTTGGGCACCATAAAAACTATATTATCCTAGGTCTGTAGTTGTACCTCCAAGATAAAAAGTGTTTTGATGTTGATGCGCACAAATTTCTCCTCCCTGGTCACATGTTCCTGCCATGTGACAGGGTTTTTGGAGTTATTGAGAAGCTGACAAGAAAGGCACAGGCTGTGTACACTCCAGCAAAATGGGCTGAACTTATAAGAAAGAGCAAGCAAAAGAACCCATTCATTGTGGTTAAAATGAAGAAAGATAACTCTGTGTCTTTGTTGTCTATAATGAACAGTATCGTCAAGCGTAATTTTACTGTTGACAGAAAGCCTGCAGACATCAGAAACTCAATGCTGTTTAGATTAGTGAGCGGTGAATATTCTGCATATGTCAAATATTCTGCATACGTCAAATATTCACCCAATCAAAGTGAGAAACCAGAGAGAGAGAGAGTTTACAGAAGTTTCATGGACGATTTATGAAGCTTGCAGGCTGCCATTTAGTTCCTAAGTATCCAAATGGACATCAAATTAAGGCAGCAAAGTTCAAGGACCTGCAAAGTTTACTGCAATTTGTGCCTCCAATATATTCAAGTTTTTATCAGTCACTGATATGTGATGGTAGTGACGATACAATGGAACAGGAAAACATTGATGGGGAGTTTGATTATTAATGACATGCTATGTAATGTGTCTACATGTCATGGATTTCATTTTCTGTACTTTAAATTGTAATAAAGTGGCCTAATATTTAATAGTATTTGCAAAACACCATCTAGTAACTTTAATAACCGTTAGTATCACAGCAGGAGTTCACATTACTATACAAAATCATATTCCCTTAATTCCCATTTCCTGACACAGCATAATCTGTTGGCATGTGCCCCTTTTCCACCGCACCCTTCAAATGTAAACAGTTGGGATGTCATGCTTATCGAAAGCAATTTATTAGTATGAAGTATTGCAAGGGCTTTGTCCTAAGGCTTTGACACATTTTGCTGTCTGCGGAAACTTGTGTGTGCAATGTGTATTGATGTTATAAATGGGCACATTTTCTTTGTAACTAAAGTTTTATTTTGGTGTCATTCTCTCATTTATGTTTTATTTCTGCAGTATTATTCTGAAAAAGCAGGCTAAAGTGAAATTCTTTGTTAGCATATCAGTTCTTAGCAGTCAAAATTACAAAAATTAACTGAAAAAACTAACAGAATGAAAAATTCCCAGAATTCTGAAAAGTTTCTGAAATTCTAAAAAATTCCTGCATTTTTCCCAGATTTCCCAGCTGCCCTGGGGAGTATACACCCTGTTGTTATAATCACAGGTGCATGGCATTTAACAAGATCAAAATGTAAGTGATCTCACAGAGGAAAGTCATCTGGTGATTCTATCTTATCAAGTGCAGAAAAAGGTTTGGTATTGTGGTTGGAAAAATGTAAATGAACTATTAATTTCTGTATATGGGGTGATCCAAAAGTTCTTTTCAAAGGCCATACAGTCTAGAATCAGTATACCAATCACGGTGAGCAATAAAGCAATGATCCCACTGACAGACCAGGCTGAAGAGACCTGTTTGGTAAAAAACCACTCCCTGCTGCACATCCTCATCCGACAGGAACCATCGACACTTCGTGGCCTTTTTTAAGGGACCAAATGCATGATAATTGCATGGGGAGGGATCAAGACTATAGGACAGATGCCTGATCATCTCCCACTTAAGTTGGTGTAACTAACTTCTGCATTATACGTTAAATACGAACATTTTTAGGTTAGGCTTTACCATGACTGTTACTGACATTAAATGAAACAACAAGTTTACTGTTACCAGTCACCATTTTATATTTTCCCACGACGCGTTTCGAAGGTTTAAACCTCCATCATTGGGTGGATTTACATTAGTTAGTATTACATATGTGTGTATGTTGTGTTACGGCTTTGGAGGAACTTGTGGCACTGCCTAGTGGAGAAACAAGACACTATTTCAGAATATGGTTTTGGATAACTTTTGACAAAAAATTAAACTGATATCTAATGGTAAACTTTAATAAGTAAACTAGAGTACCTCCAGTGGATTTGCAATATGGGAACATGCATTATCACAAAGCAGAAGCACCCTTCATCTACAGTGATGGTTTTCAACAGACATGCTGTCCCATACACATTATTCATTCTCTGATTGATTTCTCCTGGTATTTGTAAAGAACAACAAATATGAATGACACAATAATCCCTTGCCTACATCTACATGCTTACATACCTACATTGGAAATGTGCTATGTTACACTGAGTGAGGAGAGTTTATGAGTACATTGCAGGGCATAGTTACCACACATACAAAGCAATATTTGGTGTGGCAAAAGCAGGGAAACCTGGTAGCTACCAAGATAGCAAGAGTGCACACTAACCTTGGAAGACTGAAAAGCAACAAGATATGTTCTTCCATTCAAAAGGAAAATCTCCAATGCTCTCTCTTGTAGCTGGTATCTCCGGTTGTGAATTTCACACACGTCTTCGAAGTTCCACGCTGTCGAAGAGAGATCAATTTCATCGGGTGATAGCTGCCACTGGAATACAAGAAAAGTTTGAGTTAGTCCCGATGATTTTAATTATACGTGTTACAAACATTTTACAAGTTTAGATGAAAACAAATGAGGATCAATGACAATTTCACAAGCAGTGAGAGAAATCTTACCTCTCAATTACACATCTAAATTTCTGCCATGCTAAATTTCTGCTTCATATTGATAGTTCGTTCACAGAAACTAATTTTAAGGCAGTACATTAGTTCCAAAATGATTACAAAATGTTTCTACAGAATAAAAATGTAACTGCTCATACTCAAAATTTAATATTAATAAAATGTAAAAGTAATTTATCTCAAAACATACAATGTGCAAATCCTGTACAATATCATTATTAAATTAAAAATACATGTAACTTTTTGGTGAAACTGTTACATTCTCTTCCAGTAATTCTTCTACAAACAGTAGCAGTAATATCTATTTAAAGGTTTTACAAGCATTGTTTTGGTGAGCCAAGATCCATGTTAGGTATATCTCTGCCTTTTAGTTTATAATAAATCTTTACTCACATAGATAGCTGTGACTGGGCATAAAGTTTTAATCTGTGTGGTGGACGTTTGAAAATATCTTTGTGATGAGTACGTCTTGAAATGATGAATTTCAAGTGTATGGTGGTTATCTAAGAGGAAAATCAAAATTTCATAAACATATAGAGAAAGAATGTTTAGTATTTTTAAATATTTAAATAGTGGAAGACACGAATCTCTTTGCTGGGCCCCACACATTTCTGATGATTTCATTTTAAAGCATTAAAAGTCTAGTGTTGTTGGTTGATTTTGAAGTAGACATAGTACACTACCTTTCTTGTGCACATTTTAATGGTACCAAATACAACACACATTACAAATTCTAGCTTCCTCAGTTTATTTTCTAAGAAGTCTACATGTGCCTTTTGTCCAGATTTAAGCCTACAAAACTTCACATGGCTTACGTCAGTCATTTCCTGATCATTACAAGTTATTTTTACTCCAACGATTTCTGATGAAATAGCTCTAAACTGGATTATCTCAGTTTCGTTACATTCTATTTCACTCAGTTCTGATGACACCAGGATTCCAGGTCTTCTACAATATTTTGTAAACTATCTGTGATTTATTTTTAGGATATCATTTTCAATGAGGACTGAGCTGTCATCTGCAACAAAGTCTGAATGAACATCTGTATTTAATGGCAAGTCATTACATACAACAGAAACAGATGCAGACCACTGTTGTAGCTTGTGGCACCCCTTCGCAAACTATCTTCCAGTCCGAGAAATAATTGCTTCATTTGCTGTTATAACCACTCTTTGTTTCCCCTGAGTTCAATAGGAGTTCAACCATTCCAACATACTGCCCATGATATTCCTGAAGTTTGTAAAAAAAAAAAAAAAAGCACATTCACTGAAGTAAAATATTGAGGAGAAAAATATTTATTTGTCCAAAATAATATAACACTGAGAAAATTTTCAGTAAATACAAATTAGCAGTTATCTATCAGAAAACCTTGTGCATTTTCAAGGAGACTTTTAAAGAACTTAAATCTTAGTTTGCAAGTTGCCCAAGAGGAATATTGCGTGGATTTGTTGTCAAAATAGCAGCGTAAAGCTAATAACTTATACCGTCCAAATTTTAAATCTACTGATGCCTAATGTTTTTCATAAAACTATGTTCAGCCACGTGGGTGGCTTATTACACATTAGCAAAAGATATGAGAACATGCATCTGAGGCAGCCTGTGAAGCCTTTCCTGCTGGACCAGTGGCCTTGCCCATTCTGGAGAAGTGCAGAGAGCACGTATGCTAGCCACTGGAAGCTCAAATGTTAGACGGGTAATGGAGCCTCTCAGAGAAATAGTAAGCAGGTCACAAAAGACTGTCAGTGAACACTAGGTATGCTTGCTGGTAGGTCTCATCCAAGATGTCGAGAGGTCTCTGTCGGTTGCAATCAAATGCACTGTGTGCAACTGGCTGCACATAGTGGCTCATTTCATTGCACATCATGCTTGTTGTTCTGGCTCTGAGTCCATTCTCAATTCCTCTCAGTGGCTGGCTGAACTGGTGGAGACAGCTAGCATCGCATATGGGGTACAGGTTTAGATTAATACTGACAGCATTGTAGCCAGAGTCAGTCGTGGTCTTCTGGTTTGGAGCATAGTGGGGGAGTAGTATCAACCTGCATTATCAGCCACCTTTGCAAGGGGTACATGTGCAGACAGGTTCAGCTCAGCAAAGAGATGGGGGAAGGAGACGAATGGTGAGATGTGGAGGATGAGGTGGACTGAGAAAGAGGGAGGAGGAAAAGGACAGTAAGGAGGTGTATGGGATGGACATAAAGTGTAGGGAGCAGGAAACAGAGAGACAGAGAGAGAGAGAGAGAGAGAGAGAGAGAGAGAGAGAGAGAGAAGGAATCATGTTGCCTGGACAGCATTAATATGCCTTGCAGGGGCTGCACCCGCAAATTGGCATGTCTGAGCAGAGAGATGGGAAGGGAGAAGATGGATAGTGACAGAGGGTGGAATGAGCTGAACAGAGAAATGGGAGAGGAGGATATGGTCAGAGAGAGGGAGCAGAGGAGATGGTCAGAGAGAGGGGAGGAGAGGAAATGGTCAGAGAGAGGGGGTGGGGGTGGGGGGCAGACAAGCTAGGCATGGAGTTGGGGAAGGTGGGAATGGACAGGGAAGGTAAAAATATACACTGGGGGGGGGGGGGGGGGGGAGAAGCAGAAGGCAGGTGGAAGGGGTCAAGGGGTAGTGGCCAGGTGGAACAGGAAGAGGGGCAGGAAGATATGAACAGAAAGAAGGCAGGCAGGCACGCAGATATGGACTGGGGGGGGGGGGGGAGGGAGGAAGATGTGGTCTCTGAGAGGGGTAAAGGAGATGGACAAAGAGACGAGGAGGAGTTGGAGACACAGAGTGGTAAGAAGGAGATGGAGACATAGAGTTGGGACGATGAGGTGGGCAGAGAGATGGGAGGAAGGAGGATGTGTCTGAAATATGTGTGTCAAAAGATTAACATTGTAAGAAAAGGACATACTGCTACTTATCGCGAAGATGACACGTTAAGTTGCAGACAGACTTAAAGACACTCACACATTAGCTTTCAGCCACAGCCTTCATCAGAAAAAGAAACACACACAAACATTCATTCACATAAGCAAGCACACCTTATGAACACACAACCACTATCTCTGGCAGTTAGGAACAGAATGCAACTGCCAAATAGAAAGGAAGCAGCAATCTAGAGGAGGTGGGGAAAAGGAAGGGATAGTGGGGGGAGGGAGGGGGGAGGAGTGCTGTATGACAGAGTGTGTAGAGACTAGACTGCCAAAAGGCACAGTGTTGGGAGGCTGTGAGGCAGGGACAGGGGAAGAAGGGTGTGAGGGGGGGGGGGGGGGGCAAAATGAGAAGAGTGGGGAAAGATGGGCAGGTGTGTTGGCAGAGTGTGGGACATGAAGAGGGTGGGAAACAAACAAAAAAAAAAAAAAAAAAAAAAAAAAGGGCGGGAGGCATTAGGACAGAGCAGGTGGAATCTGTTGGGTGGAGGGTGTGGAGACAGTACATTACTGCAGATTGAAGCCAGAATAAATTCAGGATCAGAGAATGTGTTGTATGGATAACTCCCATCTTTGCAGTTCAGAAAACCTGATGGTAGAGTGGAGGATACAGATGACTCGGGTAGTGAAGCAGCCTTTGAAATCAAACATGTTATGTTCAGCTGCATGTTGTGTCACAGGGTGGTCTACTTTGTTCTTGGCCACAGTTTGGCGATGGCCATTCATCCTGGTGGACAGCTGGTTGGTGGTCATACCAATATGTGTGCAATGACTGCAACACAGTGGCTATATAACATGGCTGCTTTCACTAGTGGCTTGGCCTCTTAACGGGATAGAATAAGTGTACATGACAGGACTGGAATAGGAAGTACTGGGTGGGTGGATTGGGTAGATCTCGCACCTGGGTCTTCAACAGGGATATGATACTTGTGGCAAGGCACTAGGATTGGGAGTGGCAAAGGAATGGACTAGGATTTTGTGGAAGTTGGGTGGGTGACAGAAAACCACTGTAGGAGGGGTGGAAAGGATCTTGGGTTGGATGTCCATCATTTTGGAGCTGAATGATGCATAATCAAAGCCCTGGCAAAGGATGTGATTAAGTTGTTCCAGCCCAGAGCAGTTTTGGTTGATGAAGGGGGCTCTCTTTTGCAGCTGGTTCTTAGGGATGGTGAAAAGACTGGCGGTGTGAGGAGAAATGGTAAAGGAGATCTGTTTACTGAATAGGTCTGGTGGTGGTGACTGTCTCTGAAGGCCTTGATGATACCCCCAGAACACTAGGCAGGGAGTTCTTGTCACTGCACAAACACCACTCCTGGGTGGCCATGCCGTATGGGAGGGATTTTTTGGCATGGAAGAGATGATAGCTGTCCAAAAGTTGCTAATGCTGGTGGTTCGTGTGTTCAATGTGGACTGAGGTGTGGATAGAGCCATCAGAAAGGAGTAGGTTAACATCCAGGAAGGTGGCATGCTGGATTGATGTGGTCCACATGAAGTGAATGGAGAAAGTGTTACGGTGGTGAAGAAATAAAGATAGGTTGTCTTGCCCCGAGTCCAGATCATGAAGATATCATCAATGAACCTGAACAAAACTAGGGGTTTGGCATTTTGGGAGGCTAAGAAGGTCTCCTCTAGATGACCCATAAGCATACTGGCATAGGACAAAGGCATGTCGATGCCCGTGGCTGTGCTGCAGATTTGTTTGTATACCTTCCCTTCAAAGGGGAAAGTAGTGAGTTGAAATGATGTTAGTAAGGTGTATAAGGTACAAGTTAGTGGGTTTGGAGTGTGGAGGACAATGGGAAAGGTAGAGTTCAGTAATGATAAGACCATGGACTGAGGGATGCTGGTATATAGGAAGGTGGTGTCAACAATGACAAGTAGGGATCCAAGAGGTAAAGGTGTGGGGATGGTGGAGAGTCAGTGATGGAAGTGGTTGGTATTTTTGACTTGGGAGATTAGATTATGGGCAATTGGTTAGATGTGTTGGTCAATGAGGGCAAAAATTCTTTCACTGAAGACACAATAACCAGCCACAACAGGGCATTCAGGATTGTCCGATTTATGGATTTTGGGGAACTCGTACATTGTGGGTGCGCAAGATATCATAGGGGTGAAGAGGGAAATGGATTCAGGAGAGAGGTTCTGGGAAGGACCTAAGGCTTTGAGCAGGGACTTAAAGCAGGGATTGGAGATTTATGTTGGAGTTCTGGGATGGGATCACTCTGGCAGAGGTTATACATGGAGGAGTAAAAAATTGGCAAAGACCTTCCACCAGGTAGTCACTAAAATGCATAACAACAGTGGTAGAACCTTTGTCTGCAGCTAGGATGATTAGGTCAGGATTTGTTTTGAGGTTGTGTATTGTGTACAGCTGTCCTTTCTTCTGCTACTGGAGATGGTGGTCACGTGTGTGTAAGGCGTGCTTTTTTATGCGAATGAATGTTTGTGTGTTTCTTTTCTGATGAGGCTGTGGCCAAAAGCTAATTGTGTGTGCGTGAGTTGAGCTGTTTGCAACTTAACATGTCATCTTTACAGTAGTTTGATAAATGTATCGAATGCGTACATGAGCAAAGCTGTGGGGAAAAGGCTTCTGTATGGGTTTGCAGTGTATGTAAAGAAAACTGTGTGTTATTCAGATAGCCCTCTTCTGTAATGAAAAGAATTTTTTTTAGGTGGCAAGTAGTGAATAAGTGGAACCCTAAAATATTATTCTGTACAGTGCAAGAGAATGGAAATAGCCAAAATATGCCATCGTGGAAGATTTTGATATACAAACATTTATGGTAATTATAAGAGCAAAATGGACTGAATTGATTTTGTGTGCAACTTTTATTACATGGTTATTAAAGTTTAAGTTCCATCAACATGAATCCCCAGAAAATTTGTAACTCTGTCTACGGCTTTGTCACCAGATACCACATCTAGATTTACAATTTGAATTATTTTTCCAAGATGCATGTAATTTGTTTTATTTGCATTTAAAACCAAACTAAGAGCCAATACACTTGAAGACTTTATCAGTAGCTGTATGCAGCAACTGCTTTGGGGCACTTATCATCACACTAGTATCAGTGGGAATAGGACGACACTGGCAGCACTGTTTGGGCTGTGAATATCACTCACATAGATAAGAAATAATGTGGTACTTAGATTATGCAATCTTTTTCCAAATGTTTCCCCTCTGAAACAAAACCAATTTTATGAGTGGACTAAGGTAACACCAGTCCTACAATCTGTGTTCAGTTTTGTAGGTACAATCCCCACCCCCTCTGGATTTCCGGTTATTTGTTAAGGCTAGGACATTACTGCTGTTTCTGTGTTTATACTTGCTTGAAAGCCAAGCTTACCGTATTTACTTGAATCTAAGCCACACTCTAATCTAAGCCGCACCTGAAAAATGAGACTCGAAATAAAGGAAAAAAAAATTCCCGAATCTAAGCTGCACCTGTAATTTTAGACTCGGAATTCAAGGGGAGAGAAAAGTTTTAGGCCACACCTCCAAATCGAAACAAAGTTGGTCCATTGTAATATGAGACACAATTTAGGTCGAATGAATGACGATACAGCTACAGTAGTTCGGTTCGAGTCGTAAGTATAGCAGTTAAGCTTTACCAGGTAGCCATTGCTATGCGTCAGGCGCTCCATCCGTATTTATTCGGGTACCCTTCCTTTGTCACGTGCTTCTTCTGGTTTGAATCGATTGCTTAGTTTGCTTCGATCTGATAATTGCCGTTTTCTTTGTTATAGGTGTTTACATCACTCTTAAGCTGAAAATTCATTACTGTACTGTGTCATGCATTGTTTGTCGCATTCTGATAGTGCGTGTTTACGGCCTGTCGCGGCATGGCTTGCTTTTGTGCGCGCTACCGCCGCTTACAAAAAAAAGAAAGAGAGGAATCGTCTCATTAGCGAAACAATGGCAAGAGACTGCTATTTGTTGTTACTTACGCTGCTGCTTTCTTTGATAATGATCAACAAGAACCAAATAATAGACTGCGTATGATAGAACATGTTCTAAACGAGAGTTACGTGAAAATTTTTTTCCATTTGAAAATCTTTGCGGCCACTTCTTTAGTACATCAAATTCTGCACAGAAATTAGAGTCATCTTAGGTTTAAAAATCTAGTCAGTTGCCGGGCTTCATTTCTGACTGTATCACTATTAGGCATAAGAATAATACGAATATAAACATGACACGATACGTATATTCTTCCGTGTTTGCTGTTGTCTCACTCTAGTTTCGTAGTTTATTAGGCAGACAGGATTTAAATGAGATAGCAGCAAACATGAAAAATATGTGGCAAAATGTTTATATTCGTATTATTCTTATGGTGAAGAGACTACTGCTTGTGATTCACATTTCATCAGGTTCCTATTAGCAACCATCTCTCCTCACAGGTAGGAAAAAATTGAGAATGTAGAGTTGGCCATATTGACAAACATCCCAAACAGTCTTGCCAGTCAGATTTTCGTAGTACATTGAAATTCTGTTACATTCAAAGATGAACAATACAGAATTTGTATTTACTTCGTTGGATAATGTATGAAAATGCAGTGGTCGAAACTCGGGGCGAAGAAAAAAAGCTCGTCTTGCACCCTTTTTTTTTTTACTGGCACAGAGGTTTTGGCGCCAGTATTTATCTTTGTGCCTACAAAGCTTCCCTGTGTAGCACTACATATATTCGACGGCAGAAGTTAGTTGTGGCGGCACCTACCAACATTTTTTTCAGAACTTCTGCTTGCTTTGCACTCGATTCTAAGCCGCAGCCGGTTTTTTGGATTACAAAAACCGAAAAAAAAGTGCGGCTTAGATTCGAGTAAATACGGTATTACTGTTTAATAATAATATTTATGGTTATTTGGATATTGAATTAGTAAGTGTTTTATAATTTTTTTTTAATATTTTGAAGAATGGCTAAAAGAGCTATTTACTTTTGACGTTTACAATCTTTCAACGGCCTGGTAGTTTGTGGAATGGTCTCCATTGTGATAGACACCAGCACCATATCTACTCCTGTCGACATTTTAGTTTTCAAGCTCTCTCTCTCTCTCTCTCTCTCTCTCTCTCTCTCTCTCTCTCTCTCTCTCCCCCTTTCTCCTTCTCTCCCCCCCTCTCCCTCCTCCCCCCTCTCCCTCTCCTTCCTGCTCCTCTCTCCTTCTCCCTCCTCCCCTTCTCCCATCCTCCCCCTCTCCCATCCTCCCTCTCTCCCTCTCCCATCCTCCAGTTAATATGAAATAAACAGCAAGCTAAGAGAGAAAAAATTTATGATCTATGCAAGAAAATGACCCAGAGTACGAGGTAGCAGCACAATCCCATAATGAGGCAGTTGTCTACGAGACAATAGCAATCAAATACGTGGTTGTGTGGAACCTGATGCAACTATGCTGTTTAATGCTTCGAGTGGGTCATTAATGGGTGGTACCTCTGTCCATGGCAACAAAACGACATAATGAAAGTTTATTTACTTATCATTTAATTAAACAGTACTTTAGCTCATATTATGTAAGTTTATTTTATCATTGTTTAGTTAAACTAAGATTGAACTGTGATTTTGCTCGTATGCATTTAGCTTGGTAACATAAAGACCGACATATTTACATGTGTACGAAGTGAATCACATGGCCAGTCATGTTATGAAAAATGCTGTGCCTGCCCAGGAATTAATGATTAACCTTTGTACAATTCTAATGCCAGATATGGTTCAGAAACTTGTGTTACCATGGGATCTGATCCTTGACCTTGGAAGAGATGGCTGGACCTTGTTCAATGGAGCAACTGATATCACCTAGTCCAGGAGAAGGAGAAGAAGAAGGACTAAACACTGGCCCATCAGTAAGAAATGCTGTGTATGAGATCAGAATTGAGGGATAACACATGTTATGATGATAACGGAGATTCCCAGAAGGAAAAAATAAAAGAAATGAGGAGAATGGAGTCTCTCTTCTACTGTACAGCTATCTGTTGCTGTTGCTCTCTCTCTCTCTCTCTCTCTCTCTCTCTCTCTCTCTCTCTCCTGCCCCACCACACCATCCTGCAGATGGGGAGGGAGGGGCAGATGGGGGGAGAGGGGAGGGGGGAGGAAGAGAGGGGGGAAAGGGGGAGACGGGGGAAAGGGGGAGACGGGGGAAAGGGGGAGACGGGGGAAAGGGGGAGACGGGGGAAAGGGGGAGACGGGGGAAAGGGGGAGACGGGGGAAAGGGGGAGACGGGGGAGAAAGACAGAGAGGGAGCGGAGGGAAGAGAGGGAGGGAGCGGGGGGAAGAGAGAGAGGGAGAGGAGGGAGAGGGAGGATGGGAGAGGCAGAGAGGGAGGATGGGAGAGGCAGAGAGGGAGGATGGGAGAGGCAGAGAGGGAGGATGGGAGAGGCAGAGAGGGAGGATGGGAGAGGGAGGATGGGAGAGGGAGAGAGGGAGGATGGGAGAGGGAGAGAGGGAGGATGGGAGAGGGAGAGAGGGAGGATGGGAGAGGGAGAGAGGGAGGATGGGAGAGGGAGAGAGGGAGGATGGAGAGAGGGAGGATGGGAGAGGGAGAGAGGGATGATGGGAGAGGGAGAGAGGGATGATGGGAGAGGGAGAGAGGGAGGATGGGAGAGGGAGAGAGGGAGGATGGGAGAGGGAGAGAGGGAGGATGGGAGAGGGAGAGAGGGAGGATGGGAGAGGGAGAGAGGGAGGATGGGAGAGGGAGAGAGGGAGGATGGGAGAGGGAGAGAGGGAGGATGGGAGAGGGGGAGGATGGGAGAAGGGGAGGAGGGAGAAGGAGAGAGGGGCAGGAAGGAGTGGAGAGGTGGGGAGGAGGGAGAGGGGGGGGAGAGAAGGAGAAAGGGAGAGAGAGAGAGAGATCGGATGTTGTCAAACATGAATCACTGTTTGAGAAATATGTGGCATAACGCAATCATCATGCTGCCACATGTTTCACTGACACAGCATACTATTCTGGTAAAACTGGTTTGTTCGACATAACAGCAAGAGATCACAGTTATGACTCATGGTACATACAAGTCACTAATGTAAACTGAACTCAAGATGTCCATTGCTGAACTCTGAGAGATAAGAAAATAAAGGTGATTATCTCAGGGAAGATGAATGATGATATCTCAAAACTGGGGTGTGGTGTGGTACGGGAGGGGAGTGGGGGGGGGGGGGGGGGAGTTGGAGAGGGGGGATGAGGATGATGCACAAAAAATCCTAAAATCACCTTTATCCAGCAGTGGAGGTCTAACGTCTGAATAATATTGTAAATATAATAAAAGATAAAAATGAGGGAACAGCAAAGAGTCTGCTAAAAGGGTCATTATTGCAATTCATGGCAGAATGAGTAAAGAGAGAAGAGAAAATAATATGGAACTAACCAACAGTAGACACTGTGCTTTGACTAAGAATAATAATACAATCTAATATAAATGTGACACCTTTTGAGAAGTGTACGAGTCTTTCAGGTGTTGTCATTGCCTCAGATCTGTATAACACTGGCAGAAAAATGAACACAGGTGTCCACCAAGTATGGTCCTAACCTCTGACAATGCCGATGAGCAGTCACTGTCTGCAACAAAGTACATGCAGCTCTCGCCAATCAACACTTCACCGGGCACCTCCCGTGCAGGTGTGACGATGCGAGCTGTTGTCATGTGGCGAATCTTCTCATTGGTGTGTAGGCGCTCGATCATGACGGTGGAAACACGTGGCTGCTGCTGTGATGTATCACGTTCCAAGAGGTATGCCAGGGGCTCACCTTCCAGCTCATCACCTAGAAATTGGCACATCATCATTACAATTAGGAAAAGAGACAAATTGTTAAGCACTTTCACTCAAGACTTTAGCTAAATCATTTTTTTTTGTCAGCATGTAAGGAGGGTGATACCAAAGACTCCACAGCTGCTACTAGACCATCAATGATCCGCAGAAATAGGGGGATGTTTAGTACAGACCCCTGTGGGATCCTATTCTCTTGGATATGGGGGTAACTGAGTGAAGCATCCACTTGAACCTGGAATGTATGCTTCAACGTGAAGTTCTTGACAAAAATTGGGAGTGAACCCTGGAGACACCACTCATGTAATGTAGTAAGGATGTGGTGACACCGTGTCATGTCATGAGCCTACTGTTGGTCGAAACAGACAGCAATGAGGTGCTGGCAACTCCAAGTAAACCAACTTATCAGTAGTGGAGCAGCCTTTGTGAAAAACTATCCTGAGATACAGCCGAAAGGCCCCGAGAGTCAGGGAGCCAACAAAGCCTATTGCTCACCATGCATTCAAGCAACTTACAGGGAATGTTGGTAAGGATAACTGGGCGATAACTGTCCATATTGAGGGGGTTCTTATCTAGTTTCAGCACTGGAAATATCAAACTTTCTCACTCTCATTCCAGAACTGATGAAAGAGGACAAGGATGTGATGCTGACAATTCACTGAGAGATGTTTCAGCATTTGGTTGTGGATGCAGTCTGACCCTGGAGTCATATCACAGCTACGGGCAACGGCACTGGAGAGTTCATGTTCACTGTAAGAAGCATTATATGGCTCCAGGTTGTGGATCATAAAAGATAAGCACATTTGCTCCTCCCACTGTTTCATGAGCTGAAAGTCGGGGTGGTAGTTCTCAGATGCATATGCGTAAGCATAATGCTCAGCAAAACTCTCGGAGACAGTGTCTGGATCAGAATTAATGGTACCATCTAAGGACATACTTGGCCCATCTGAAGGGGACTGTAAACTATAGAGTTGGCTTATCTTTGCCCATACCTGTGATGGAGCGGTACATGATCCTATGGTGGAAATGTACTGTTTCATGGATTCTTACTTTCACTGTTTTATGAGGTAGCAAACATGGGCACAGAGCCATTCAAAGGCAATGAGGTTATACAGTGAAGGTTGCCACTTATAGCACTCGAGAGCCCACCTACAATCTATAATGGCAGCAGCAATCTTTGGGTCCACCAGAGTACCACCTTCCAGTGAGGGAATCCCAAGAAAGAGGGGATGGCCTGTTGACTGCCAAAAGAATAGCTGCCAACAGCCGCATCAAAACGACATTGTGACAGAGACCTAAGGACAACAGCAGAGGTGAACCCATCACAGTCAGCATTATGGAGAATCCATCTGGGCAGGAGTACAGGGGAGCAATGCTGATGAAGGGACAGGAAGATCGGGTAGTGGTCATCAGCACACAGGTCATCATGGGCCATTCAGTGGATAAATAGTAGAAGACAGGACTGCAAAAGAAGAGATCAATGACCACGTCCATACTGAAGTGCGTAAGGGCACCAGAGTTCAAGAAACAAAGATCATGTTGTGCCAGAAAAATTTCAATGTTTTTACCATGGCCAGTGATCACCGTTCCACCTCACAAACGGTTATGGGCATTGAAGTCTCCCAAGACTAGGAATGTTTTGTTTGTTTTGTTTTTTGAGTGAGAAAACAACTTTGGTCATACAAGCCTATGTCCGAACCATAGAACGTGAAGATGAAAAAGGAATTAAAAGTGACTACACATTACACACAATCAACAGAAGGTTGGTTGGTTGGTTGGTTTGTGGGGTTGAAGGAACCAGACTACAAAGGCCATCGGTCCCTTTTTCCATGATAATGAAACACCCACAAGGAAGAAAAACAAGCAACAGAGATGACGAGGGATGACATAGAACAAGAAAGACATAGACAAAGACCAGAAAAGAGGAATTAAACACACACAGAGTGTTACAGTGGTTGGCCGAGAATGGAAACAAAAAACCAAAAAGCCAACCACCAAGAGACACACTAAAAACCTCAATCTAAAACCATAGGCCAAAGACCAGACTCAACACAAAAAAAGAGACAAAACCTCAGATCGAGTGATAAAAGCCCCCTGCTCAAATAAAACTCAAAACTAAGCCTGCCATTGCAGCGTCATCCGATAAAAGGGCAGGGGGCGTATCAGGCAGTGCAAACGTCTGCCTGAGCACAGTTAAAAGTGGACAGGCCAACAAGATGTGGACCACTGCCAACGCTGATCCACAGTGACATAGAGGTGGGTTCTCGCGGCGCAATATATGACGGAGAACAACTGAGTCCTTGCAAGAGGCATGCAAGGAGGAGTGCCACACACCTGTAGTCTCCTTAATGACCCGAAGTTTGTTGGGGAGGGGGTGGGGGGTGGGGGGGAGGGAGCAGGGTGAGCCACTCATCACCCCAATACCAAGGACTTTTTGCTGCAATACTGACTGGAGATCACATTCCAGATGGCCAATCTCCAGGGCTGGTGCACTGATAGCCTGTTTGGCCAGCGTGTCAACACATTCATTACCCGGGATGCTGACATGACCCGGGATCCACATAAAAACCACGGAGCGCCCACAACGGGCAAGAGTATGGATGGAATCCTGGATAGCCATCACCAGACAAGAGCGAGGAAACACTGGTCGATAGTTCATAAACCACTCAGGGAGTCACTACACCCAGCTGGTGTGACTCAAGCAGCGAAGAGCGTTAAGATGCCGCCAGCACGTTTGTTTAAGCTGCTGAATATGAGGGAGCCAAGTCAACCAGGTATCAAAAAGCAATCCCCAAAACTGATATGTCTCCACCACAGCAAGAGGTTTGCTATTAAGATAAAGCCCTGTCTCAGGGTGAACAGGGTGACGCCGACAGAAATGCGTGACACAAGTCTTGGTGGCCGAAAACTGGAAGCCGTGCATTACGGCCCAAGACTGCACCTTGCAGATAGCGCCCTGCAGCTTCCGTTTAGCAACTGCAATTCCAGCGGAGCTATAGTACAGGTAAAAGTCGTCAGCATACAAAGAAGCTGATACGGACATTCCCACAGCTGCAGCAAGCCCATTGATAGCAACTAAAAAGAGGCACATACTCAAGACAGAGCTTTGTGGGACCCCATTCTCCTGGACTTGGGAGGAACTATAGGAGGAACCAACTTGCATGTGGAAGGAACGAAGCGACAGAAAATTTTGAATAAAAATTGGGAGCGGGCCCCTGAGACCCCACCCATGAAGCATGGTGAGGATTTGATGTCGCCATGTAAAAAAGATGGCAACCAGATGCTGACAGCGGGCAAAGGCCATATGGATGGCAGACTCAAGGCAGACCAGATTATCAGTGGCAGAGTGGCCCTTTCGGAACCCAGCCTGAGACGGAGCCAGAAGGCCCCGAGACTCAAGTAGTCAACTCAATCTCCGGCTCACCATGCATTTGAGCATCTTGCACAGAACATGGGTGAGGTTAATGGGGCGGTAGCTGTCCGCTTCCAGTGGGTTCTTGCCAGGTTTCAAAACTGGTATGACGATGCTTGACAATGCTTTCCCGCCATTGTGATGGGAACTCACCCTCAACCCAGATACAGTTGAAACGGTCAAAGAGATGTTGCTGGCAGTCCACCAAAAGGTGTCAGAGCATCTGATAGTTAATGTGATCTGGCCCAGGAGCCGTTATCAGGGCAAGCGGCTAGAGCACTTTGGAATTCCCACTCGCTGAATGGAGCACTGTGCGATTTGGCGTAGCACGTATGGAATGAAAGGCTCCGATGTTCCAACCACTATTTCAGGGAGCAGAAGCCCAGCAGGTAATTCGTAGAAGCGGAACTCTGAGCATAATGCTCTACTAAGAGTTCTGCAATCGTGTCTGATTCAGTACAGACTGCTACATTCAGGGAAGGCCCAGGTGCACTGACGGGGGTCTGATATCCATAGAGTCGCCTAATCTTGGTCCAAACCTGCGATGGAGAGGTACAGATGCCAATGGTGGAGACATACCATTCTCAGCACTCCTGCTTCTGTCAGTGAATAAAGCAGCGGGTTCGGGCACGGAGCCACTCAAAGGTAATCAGGTGTTCCGGTGATTGGTGCTGCTTATGAAGTTGGAGGGCCTGCTGGCAATCTCAAATCGCCTCAGCGATCTCCAGTGACCATCAAGGCACAGTCTTCCGCCGAGGGGACCCATAAGAACAGGGAATTGCAGATTCTGCTGCAGAAACGATGCCGGTGATTATCGTGTGAACCACCACATCAATGGTATCATGAGAAAGAGGCTCAATAGTGGCAATGGAGGCGAACGAGTCCCAGTCAGCCTTAATAAAAGCCCATCTGGGGAGGCGCCCAGAAGAGTGATGCTGTGGCATTGACAGAATGATTGGAAAATGGTCACTACCGCACAAGTCATCATGCACACTCCATTGGACAAGTCATCATGCACACTCCATTGGACAAACGGTAGGACAAGTCATCATGCACACTCCATTGGTCAAGTCATCATGCACACTCCATTGGACAAACAGTAGAAGGCCAGGGCTGCAGACCGAAAGGTCGCTGGCTGAGTACGTCCCATGCACCACACTGAAATGTGTAGAGGCACTATTATTTGAGAGAGAAAGATTGAGCTGTGCCACCAATTGCTCAACAACAGGGCCTCGGCTTGTTGGCACCAGTCCATCCCACAAAGGTTTGTGGGTGTTAAAGTCACCTAGTAACAGAAAAGGTGGCGGCAGTTGGGCTATCAGCGCAGCCAATACATGCTGTGGGACATCACTATTCGGTGGAAGATAGAGACGGCAGTCAGTAATAGCTTGAGTTGTCCACACCTGAACAGCAACGGCCTCTAAAGGCGTTTGAAGAAGTACACACTCGCTGTAAAGAGAGTTAAGGACATCGACACAGACTTCATCAGATATCGTTGCATAAGCCGCCCGATTCTTATAATAACCCTGATTGCCACAGAGGGCAGGGGTTCGCATCGCTGGAAACCAAGTTTCCTGGAGAGCAAAGCAGATGAAAGGATGAAGGCTGATAAGTTGTTGGAGCTCAGCAAGAAGGTGGAAAAACCTGCTGCAATTCCATTGGACGATAGTACAATCATGAGGTTGGGAAGGCAATGATCATTCATTGAGGCAGTTTACGCTTCAGGGTCACGTACTGCCACCATCTGATTTCCTGAGGAGTCAATATCCATTGTGTCCGAGGGTCCGGCGAGATCCAGGTCCTCAGTGGATGCCAGAATCTCCACCTCATCCTCAGACGCAGGGCTTGTAGGTAGTGGTGGTGTGGGTGCCACTGCAATTTCCTTGTTCTTGGGGGGTCTTCAGTTTCGATTTCTCGCACTGTTCCTTGGGGTGCTCTAGCTGGGAGGGCTTCTTTCATGCAGCCTCCAGGACTGAGGAGGACTGTGAAGCCCTGTGACCAGCTACCTGTGGCTACTTCAGCCACTGGCGGGGTGCCCACTTTGCCACTGGTAGGAACCTAGGAAGGGAGTGACCCAAGGGACCCCTTTTGAGCGAGAGAAGCCGACGAAGACTTATGGTTCTCTGGCTTAGAAGTGGGGACTGTTGTCTCTGATGGTTGGGGGGCGGGGGGTGGGGGGGGTGGGGGGGTGCTGCTCCTGAGGTAGGTGGTGCGGGAGCAACAGGGAGGGAAGTGTCAACAGTGACTTCACCATTGTTATCACGCAGTGAAGGTATTGATTGCGTCTTGCCACTGGTGTGCTTTATGTATGACCAGAACCTTTTTGGGTTTTCTGCCACATTTCTAGACAGAATTTTGTTGTGGAAAGTATTAAAAATTGTCAACCGCCCTGATGCCACCCACTCCCACCAAGGGTGCCACCCAGCCTCAGCAAGGGCCACCTGGCAGGATGGCCATTGCCGGGAGTCCCGATGCCCCAAGGAGATAGGCAACTACTCCTTGGCATACGTGGGGAGTTAATGGCGCAGGCATCAGCAGAGCGAGCCATGTGTTGTCAGGGGGCTACAACCAACAAGGTACATGGTGGCCGCACCACAACGGACTGGCTACCGTACTGGATATCAGCTGCAAATAAGTCCTTGGTCATCATTGGCGCAGATAGTGGCACTGCATAGTACATGGTGGAAAATGCACCCAGGAAGGTGTCCTCACCCAAAAGATGGAGAATGAGTGGGACTGCAATGCAATGACGAGAAAGTGGGCTAAAGATCACAATGCATGATGGACATGATGCAAAATGTAAGGTGCCCTTCCTCAATTGGCTCCTCTTCAGAAAAATTTTGAAGAATGGAGGTCAAACCCTACAGGGGACTAACACGTAAGGGCCAAAATGTGAGAGACTCCTTTTAGTCGCCTCTTATGACAGGCAAGAATACCTCGGGCCTATTCTTACCCCTGGACCCGCAGGCAGAAATTGACGGAAGGAAAGACAGCTAAAAACAGGGACTTTCTCTTGTAGAAAGGGTCACAAATTCACCATAAAGGCAAAGGAAGCCCTGAACTGAAGATTAAAGTCCTTCACCATACTGCTATAACGGATAAAAAATAAAACACGGTCAACAGCCCTTGCATCGTTAGTTGATACGATTGATAACTCTGACAGCAAACATAAATTAGGATATAAGTGGTTAAAAAAGGGCATTCCATCAGGAAATGGTAAACCATCGAAGGCTGAGGACAAAGTTGTGGGTGATCACCACTTAAAAGATAGCGATGGTTAAAAAGACAGTGTCCGATATGCAACTTAGCTAAAATGATGGCCGAGAGGTGGTCAGCCAAGTCACTGGGAGAGCTTTAATTCCCTGACACTTATTCCCATGAAGGGAAGACCAATGGCAGCACCAAAGTGACACCACCTGCTGACAGATGAAAACACAGATATAATCAGAGGGAATGGAAGAATTAGTGGGCTGACGCATGATGACTGCAGCCTAGGCAGCAGCATCAGTGGCCTCTTTTCCCATCAGATCGACATGACCAGGGACCCACATAAGCAACACAGTGCCTCCATCGAGAGTGAGCAAATGAAAGCTTTCTTGGACACACTGCACTGAGGGGTGGAAGGTGTATAGCACACAGAAGCTCTGAAAGGCACTGAGAGAGTCGGAGGATATGACACAATTGAAAAGCCTGTGTCACCGGATGTACTGCGTGGCATGATACAGGGCGAAGAGTTCCACTGTAAATACTGAGCAGTGTTCTGGAAACCAATACTAAAAATCGTTGGTGCCAATGACGAAAGCATACCCTGGTCAGTCCAAGAGCCATCAGTGAGCACAAAGGTACTATCATGAATTTTCCTGTGAAGGTCGAGGAACTTACAGTGATAGAGTGAGTCTGGAGTAGTTCTCTTAGGATGCAAATGAAGTCCAAGGTGAACACAAGGCGCTGCATGAAGCCAAGGTGGTGAAGGGCTCACATGCATTGGGAATGTGGCTGATAGCGTGAAGTTAAGCTGCCAGAGTAATAGCCGAAAGTGAACTCCAGGAGGTAAAAGAGAAGAGGGATGTGCCCCATACTGGCAATCAAAAGATCCATCAAAGGAGGGGGCATAGGATGGGTGGCCATGCATTGCAGATAAATGGCATGCATACTTGCTGAGGAGAAAGTCATGGCAATATGACAGTGCCAGTTTGGTAGCTTCTGCATACAGACTCTCAATCAGGCTAGTGTAAATGGTGCCAGTGGCCAAATGGATGCCATGATGGTGGATAATATTGAGATGTAATAAGATGGGTGGATGTGCGGATGCATAAACTAAACATCAATAGTCTAGTTTCGAATGGACAAGGGACCGGTACAAATGGAGGAGGGTGGTCTGATCCATTCCCCAGGAAGTACCACTGAGGACACGTGTGACATTAAGGGACGTGGTACAGTGGGTAGGCAGATAAGACATGTGGGAGGAATAAAAAAGGATCCTATTGAGCATGAGGTCAAGAAATTCCATAGTTTCAATGAATGGAAAAGCAACAGGCCCAAGATGTAAAGGTGGTGGAAGAAACCAATTGCGCCACTGCCAGAAAGTCATACAAATGGTTTTGTCAGTGGATAAGACAAAGCCACTGTCAGTGCTCCACAAGTTAAGATGATCGAGACATCACTGAAGATGCCACTCAAGGAGATAAGTCCATGGAGAACTGCAATAGATAGCAAAATCATCAACAAAAAGGCAGCTGGAGATGTCTGGTGGGAGGCAGGCTATAATAGGGTTGTTGCCAACAGCAAAGAGGACAGTTCTCAGGATGGAACCCTGAGGCACACTGTTTTCCTGAATAAAAGTGTCCGACAAGGCAGAACCCTCACCTATGTTGAAAACTTGGCCTTCTAAAAATTCTTGAAGGAAACGGGCATGCGGCCTTGGAAGCGCCACATATATTGAATATGGATGATACCAGTCCTCCAGCAGATGTCATAGGCTTTCTCCAAATCGAAAAACATAGCCACAGTTTGGTATTTCCGCAGAAAACCATTCATTATATGGGTTGACAAAGGTATGATACGATCAACTGCAGAATGGCATGATCGTAATCCACATTGTGCAGTGGTTAGTAAATTGTGAGACTTGAGCCACCATACCAGCCAAGTGTGAATCATGCATTCCATCAACTTGCAAACACAGCTGGTAAGAGAAATGGGGCAGTAGGTAGAAGGAAGTTGTTTGTCCTTACCAGGCTTAGGTATGGGTACGACAGTGACTTCAAGCCAGCATCTGGGAAATGTGTCCTCTGCCCAGATGTGATTGTATGTATGAAAGAACAAGTGCTTGCCCGCAAGAATGTGAACATCGTCAAGCCCTGGGTGCAGAGGATCAGGATGAAGTGAGAGCATGATCTAGCTCCCTTGTAGTATAAGCGGCATTGTAGCACTCATGATTCTGAGAAGAGAAGGGTATCGCCCAAGCCTCCTGCGCTCCTTTGCCTTGAAAAAAGGAAGGATGATAGTGGGTGGAGCTAGAAATCTCCACAAAATGGTGGCGGAAGGTGTTGGAGATAGCATCAGGGTCAACTATGACATCATCTGCTATGGTCAGGCTGGAAATTTGGGAATGGACCTTGGTCCCAGAGAGCCGTTGGAGGTCAGCCCACATGATGGAAGAGGGAGTGGAACTGTTAAAAGAACTAGTAAATGAAATCTAGTTAGCTTTTTTGCTATAATGTACAACGTGATGACACTGTGCGTACAACTGTTTATAATGAATGCAGTTTGGTATCATAGGATGGTGGTTAAAAAAATTCAGAGAGCACGTCTCTGTGCATGAATTGCATCACCGCACACCTCAGTCCACCAAGGGACTGGAACATGGTGTGGTAAGGATGATGTGCAAGGAATGGAACATTCTGTGGTGGTAAAGATAACATTAGTAAGGTATTCTACATGGTCATCACAACTGGGGAAAGATTGTTCGTTGAAGGTCACCAGAGAGGAGTATAGTCTTAGAAAGTTGCCATTTGGGTTCAAATGTAGGTGGGGTAGGAGTCATCAAATGGATAACACACAGGAAATGGTGGCTCAAGTATGTGTCGGAGAGAACGTACCTCTCAAGATGATGGGCAAGCTCGGCAGAGCAGTATGAGAGGTCCAAATGGGAATAGCTGTGCACGGAGTGTGGAAAGAACATGGGTGCTCCAGTGTTAAGGCAGATGAGGTTCTAGAAGAGAGGGGTTCTAGAAGAGCCCCACAGGGGATGGTGTGCATTAAGGTCACCAAACAGCAAAAAGGGGTGAAGGAGTTGCCCAATTAGCTGGACAAAGTCTGTCCTGGTGACACTGAATGATGGACGGATGTAAATGGTACAAAGGGAAAAGGTGAAGTGGCGAAGAGAAATGCAGACTACAACAGCTTGCAGCTGGGTGTTCAGGGGGTGGTGTGACTATGAATGTCATCCCAGATGTGCAGCATGACTCCCCCACAAGAGGGAATACCTTCCTCAGGGGGGAAGGTCAAAATGGACCTGAAAGAAATGTGAGAGGTCAAACTAGTCGTGAGGGCACAATTTTGTTTCCTGGAGGCAGAGGAGAAGTGGAAACTGCAAATTCAAGAGCAACTGTAATTCCTCCTTGTTAGATCTAAGCCCATCACAGGAGAGTCATGAAGAGGAAAGGGGAGGCAGAAAAAATGTAGGGCTGTCACCTTGGTGGTTGTCGAGTGCCAGCCTTCGAAGACTCACTGCTACAGGGTGCAGAGTCTGGAGGATCCTGCTCTATGAGATCTACAGAGGCATTGGCATTCTCCCTCATTCAGTCTGCAGAGTCCAAGGCAGAAAAACAACTGACAGTGTGCATCGGCAATATGGAGGTCAGGTGGGTGAGGGTTTCACACAGCAACACCGGAGAAGAGGTTCTCCGAGTCAGCATAGGAGAAGACCGTTTGCCTTTGTTTGATTTCTTAAGACTTTTCGGTTGGCAGATTATGATTCAGATGTCTGTTGGCTAGAGGGATGTAAAAAAAGTCTTCACGGAAGTATTCCTTCTGTCCTTTCCGGTCTGTTGGTTGTGTAGCAGGTGATTTCGCATGTGAGACAAAAATTTAGTGGCTTGTTGCAACACTGGAAAAGAACAAGACAATGATACTACTGTGACATTGGGTGATTTTAGCACTGTGGTGCTGAATCTGAGGTTGTGTGTCTGCACGGCCATGGCCTTCGTGGATCAAGATGTAGCAAGAATGGTATTGTAAGTGCTGGATAGTAAAACACAGGGTTTCCAACTAGCCAACCACTTCTGAGCAACAGGGTAAGGCACTTTTTCCTTCAATCTGATCTCCTGGATGGGCATCAAGATACATGGGATAATCTCAGGAGCAGGCTGCATGGTTGCCATTGCAATTGATACAGCTGGGAGAAGGAGGCAGACAATCACCCTCACGAGCATCCCTACGACATGTTACACATTTGGCCAGATGTCAAGACGACATTAGAGTATGGCTGTAATGATGACACTGCTAGCAGAGCATTGGATTTGGAATGTATGGTCAGATTGTAATAACTTCATAGACTGCTATGATCTTGGATGGAAGCATTCATTATCAAACTGGAGTGTGTGTGGGCACTAAGGATGTGTTCACCGTTTTCATCATCCAATGGACTGCAATGGCGTCCTGATGAGAGGCAGGTTTGGATTTCTGCCTTGGTCAGATCATTGACCAGCCTAGTGTAACATCACACAATGAATTCAGCGTTCGATGGACCTTGACACAAGCAGGATAGCCATGGAGGAGCGACGGTCAAGCAGTAGTTGTGCTTGAGAATCACATGTAGTCTTCAAAAGCAAAGTGCCATTGCATAAACGAGAGCAGGATTTCACAGGGCCAGCAATTGCATCAACACCTTTTTGCGTAATAGACAGATTAACAGTAGCAAAGGAATGACTATTTCCAGTACACGAAGCCATGAGGAAACAAGGTGCAGCTGGGAGGGTCTTTGATTTATTAGCCTCATTCCATTTCCATTTAGTAGACATAGACCGAAAAGATGATGTTTGGCTCACTGGGAGAAAATCCCCCATGACTGCCAGCATCTCCGATGGTGCAGTCCTGCCAACTGCCCCCCCCCCCCTGTCCCTGCCTTCAGAGGGGGGCCCACCCACCTCAGGTCACATCTCCCGAACACATGACAAAAGGACCAGTAGGCAATTTGGGAAGGTAACAGCTCAGGCAATCACCCCTCTCTGGTATGGGCTCTACCAGGGTTATATCAGACATGTGGGCTGGCCTTCAAGAGTGCACATGGACGAACAAAAAAAGAAGAACCTCAAACACTTAAGTGAGGGGGGGGGGGCGGGGGGAGGAGAGACAGAGAAACAGTGGAGGGACTGTTCTGATGTCAGGCAAGTGAAAATGCAGAACACATTCCCAAAAACATTCCAGACATGTTGCCCAAGTGAGGGGAAAAAGAATAGCAAGAGGATAGACATGCAGCACAGAAAGGAAAAGATATTGCAAAGACTGCAGCCCTGTGATAGCCAAGCACAAACTCACCAAGTAGTGGTGAGTCTCCTGAGGGCACTAGGAATGGTAAGGGGGTTGAGAGAGTAATGCAGACAGTACATCCTGGTACATGACATCATCGGGAGGGAGATAAACATTACAGATGGTAGATTCATGATGTGGCCATACCCTAACAGCCACAGGCTTCAATGGAGTATCAAGAGGCACAGGTCACTGTGTATAGATTCCAGCATATTCATACAAACACCACCTGATACCCTCTCATAGACAGTACAATTCTTAAAATTAAAATAAACTTTGTAGCCACGAAGGGCAGGGGTCTGAGTTGCTGGAAACTGTGTTTCCTAGATGGCAATACAGAATGCAAGGTACATGCTTAAAAGTTGCCGTAGCTCAGCCAGGTGGTGAAAAAATCTGTTACAATTCCACTGGAGGATAAGACTGAATACGGTGAGGGACATGAAGTGACCGGGGGCAGGGGGGCCGAAAAAGTTTCCCTGAATTGGTTTCAGGTAGAGAAGATGAATGAGAAGTCCAATGGCCAACAGCATGTGGTTCCTTCAGCCACAGGCTAGCATTTGGCTATGGAGCACAGCAGGAACTGTGGAAGGAAGAGTCCCAAGGGGGTTCATCCTATCTTCAGAAGCTGAAGGAGGCTGAGGTGCATCCGGATGGGGGATGGGGCTGGTGTGCCTGGCAGATGGGGCACCAAGGCTCCCAAAGTGGCTGTGGTGGAAACACCAGAAAGGGTTCCAGCCACCTAGGGGACTAGTATTGTCATGCAGCTCTGAGGGCCCACTGTAAGAGGTGCAACAGAGGAAGGCACCATGGACAGAGAAGGTGAAGATGTTGCAGCTGTAGCATAAGATTGCACCATTTGTTTGGGATTTATATGCTCACACTTCTTCTGGTCTCTTGATATGTAAGCTTATCCAGTGTTTTATAATCTTGGATTTTCTTCTCACACTTAAAAACACAGCAATCTGGTGAGCAGGGAGAATGGAGCTCAACGCAGTTTATATAGATGGAGGGAGGGGCATAAGGAATGTTCATGTGTGATGGATGTCCACAGTCTCTCCAGACAGCAAGTATTAGTGCAACAGGAAGAGACACGTCTGAACTTCATACACCTGAAGCATCTCACAGGAGGAGGAACATAGGGTTTCATGTCACACTAGTAGACCTTCACCCTGACCTTCTCAGACAATGTATCACTTTAAAAAGCCAAGATGAAGTCTCTGGTAGAAACTCTGTTTTCCTCTGGTCCCCTATGGGCATGATGGCGGAAGTCCACACCCTGTCACTGTAAGTTGGCCTGCAGCTTACTGTCAGATTGCAGAAGAACATCAGGTGAAAGATGACACCCTGGACCATATTGAGACTATTGTGGGGACTAACAGTCACAGGAATGTCACCCAACTTCTCACAAGAGAGCAGCACATGTGACTCTACAGGAGATGGTGTTTAAATGAGGAGGGAACCACTCTTCATCTTAGAGATGGCTGTAACTTCCCCATATTTGTCCTCAGTGTTTTCCACAAAAAATAAAGGCTTTGTGGCCAAAAAGGTGTCCCCATCAGTTCTGGAACAGACCAGGTATTTGGGGGAGGATCTTGTCGTTTAGTTCAGCATTCCTCTAGGGCAAGATAAGAAAAGGCATTGGGATCGCACTTTGTTGCATCGTACAAGGCCTTTCCACTTGAAGAGACTGCTGGGCCCGTTTGACCACCAGCAGGAGAAAGTTTAAGTCACTTCATGTGTGAACTATCCACCATGATGCCACACACACTGAATGGTGGCTCTCCCCATAGGCGCCATCCAGCCTTAGGAATGGCTACCTGGCCAGTAATCCATTGCCGGTAGCCCTGTACCTCAGTCAAGATGGCCACATACTCCACAGCATTCATGGGGAGCGTGCAGTGCAGGCACCAACAGTGCAATACCTGTGAAGCTAGGGGGATACCATCATTCAGACACTTGACTACCCCCCCCCCCCCCTCCCCTAATGGGATGGGTACCATGCTGGGTTTCAGACGTATCACAACATGAAGGATGGCACAGCCTACAACACAATAGGCACTTCTGTAAAATTTGGAAAAGATGACAGGTCAAATCCAATGATGGGGACCATATAATCATTAATGGAAAGTGAAGATAGCACCTGAAGAGAAAATAGAAATTAACAACAAAATTGTGAACTAAGTCCAAGCAGGGTGTGCTCCAAAAGGACCATCCAACAGAAAGTCAGAGGAGGGAAGAGAGAGTCAAAGTGCAGGTTTGCAGCACAGAAAGATGAAGCAATTCTGCAAAGGGTGGGGCCCTGTGGCAGCCAAGCATGTACTCAGTACTCACCAAAGAGTGGTGAGCCCCCCCCCCCCCCCCCCCTTCGGCCCCTCGGGGGTTACATGAATAAACAGTCACAAATTGGACAAGTAGGAGCTGATGATCAACTGTATTTTATTTTGAATTAAAATCACAGACAAGTAGAGCAGATACATTTTGCAAGGTTTAGTAGTATCCCTGAATGGAGAACAAGTGAAACCCCATACTTTTGTTAAGTTGCTTTTTTGAGAAAACAGACAAGGTCACTATGATGCAAAGTTCCAACAGTACACGTTTTGTATTGTTGCCACACAGAGCATAATATGATAATGAGTGCCTAGTGCTTATAGATAAAGTTCATTGCATGTGAATTGCATTTTACAGTCTCAAGTCTGTGTTCTGGTACTTAAAGAAACACAACTAGTACCACATACACTATTCATCTAGTTAGTGAGCCAGTAAAAGGGGAATACCCACACACAGCCGAATCTTTATGTTGCATTAAGAAAAATCTGATGAAAGTTCCTGCCAGAATACGAATTTACAAACAAATTATAGGACTTTCTTTACCATTGTCAATCATCATCATAATATACTGTATTTTGCTGAAAGCTTAATTGTATAACTGTAATAATTTTTAGACTGTATGCAGAATTAGAAATGCTATGCCAGATGATTCCTCAGCTGTAAGGAATGTTAAACAACTATCAGGTACACGAGAACAACTAGATGATCTCCATGCCATACACAGACACATTTTCTTGACAATGACAAAGAGGAACTGGGAGAGTGGTGATTTGTCAAAGAAGCACAGCTGACAAAGAAGCACAGGGGACAACTCTGAGAGACATGAAGGATGTGCTTGAAGCTATTGCAAAACAGAAGCTCAGTCGAAGCTCAGCCAAAACACTAAGGTGGAGGGTGTGGCAATAAACAAGAATGAAACTTCCAGGCAGATTAAAATTGTGTGCCGGACTGAGACTCGAACTCAGGACCTTTTTTGCCTTTCGCAGGCAAGTGCTCTACCATATGAGCTACCCAAGCACGACTCACACCCCGTCCCCACAGCCTTACTTCTGCCAGTATCTTGACTTGTTCTGTGAAGTTTGGAAGGTAGGAGATGAGATAGTGGCAGAAGTAAGGCTGTGGGGACAGGGTGTGAGATGTGCTTGGGTAGCTAAGATGGTAGAGCACTTGCCTGCGAAAGGCAAAGGTCCTGAGTTCGAGTCTCAGTCCTGCACACAATTTTAATCTGCCAGGAAGCTTCATATCAGCGCACATTCCGTTGCACAGTGAAAATCTCATTCTGGAATGAACATGAATATTGATTTAAAAATAAAATAACATGTTTCATATCCATTAACGCAGAATTTTCCTTTTGTGTTTACAAATGTTTCCCGAGTGGCCACCGATGTAGCCTCATTCTAAAAGACATACAGACGTTGAATACTGCAGGTACCTGGTTCAACAGTTCTCTGAATGAGTGACTGAAATAGGTCAGCGAATTCAGTGATATATTTCACTACCTTTTTAGATGTTTGAGTACTGTTGAGTTTAGGTGTACAGCAGATTTTCTGATCTATATGTCAGAGGGTTCTCGTCAGTAGGTTCTCACAGATCTGCCTGCCACGTTGTGTTCAGCTACTTTGTCTATTGTGTTCTCATTTCACTGCATTTGGCTTCACTTTATGTGTTAGTGTTTACCAGGATTGGCATCACAATGTTTTTCTCATCAACCTTTCTACTAAGGAACAAATTCTGGAGATACTGACGAAGAGCAACCATTAGGATGAATTATGTGAAGTTGACGCAAGTACTAACTGCTCTGCACAGTCTGAATGCTACAGTCTTAAGCTGTCTATGTCAGCAGATAGAACACTGCAGTCTTACGTTTCAACAAGAGATGTAACTGGTAGTTCATCTGACTTCTAAGTAGTCTGGAAATGGTACTGAAATGCTTAGGAAGAAAGTCTGATTTCGGGACAAATTTGATTAGAAAGAAAATTATTTTCATCAACAGTCACACATTTGATGTCTCACCTTCAGAACAAATGTCATATAGAGAATGCTCCAAGTACCTTGTCATTCTTCAAGTTATTTTTGATTAAAGATACTGTGCTAAAAAATACACAGACTAGAGATTTGAAGTACTGTGATGTCCATTTCATTTGTGAAGTACACAAAAGTAAAAATACATTGCATCAGACAGATAAAAGCAATAGACGATCATCTATTTATGATATTGAATTACTCATATATCAACAAAAAATATTTGTAAACCTTATTGCTTTGAAGATTTTATTTCACAATTGCATGCAGAGTGTTCTGTTTTTGTGCAATTCCATAAACTGTTCAGAACCATAGGCATCTTATCTTTTTGTGGCTGTGTATGAACAAATTGTTAAGCCAGAAAAAAAAAAAACCAGAGTAAGGCATGAAAATTTCAGATTGTGTACGCCTGATCTAAAACGTTACATTAAAATTGCAAAATATTACTAACTGCATAAAAAGAGAACTATGTTGCCAATTTCTGATGGACAAGAAGCAATCATAAATTTAAGATATGTATTGTCAAATTTCCACAGGGCAAGTGCTGTTACGTAGGTGTATTGCTTACATGGTACACTTACTGCAGACAGGCAATCTGTCCTCCTCCACTGGTTAAGTGTGCAGTTACTATGGCAAAAACCAATTTATGAAGCTTCTGCCTAAGTGTCATTACATAGTAAAAGCAAAGTTAAAAATTTTTTCATGTATTTCACAACAAACACTAATACATGAGAATAATGTCACAGATGATCAGTACATTTCATACACCATACAAAGTGACAAGACACTTTTGACTACAAAAATACCATAAAAGAAAACTGTATGTACATCTGCATCAATGCTCTGCAAACCACTGTGAAGTGCAAGATAGAGTGTACTTCCCCCTGTACCAGTTAGGGCTTTCTCCCTTCCATTCATGTATATTTACTGTGGGAAGAATGATTGCTTAAATACATCTGTGTGCACTGTTATTGGTCTAATCTTTCCTTTGTGATCTCTATGCGAGCGATATGTAGGGGGGTTGTAGTATTCCTAAAGTCATCAATTAAGCTGGTTCTTGCAACTTTGTAAGTAGACTTTCTCCGGATAGTTTATGTTCACCTTCAAGAGTCTGCCTGTTCAGTTTCTTCAGAATCTCTGCGACACTCTTCTACAGGTCAAACAAATCTGTGACAATTCTTACTGCCCTTCTACGTTCAATATCCCATGTTAGCTCTATTTGGTAAGAATCCCACACACTTGAACAATATTCTAGGATGGGCTGCACGGGTGTTTTTTATGCAACCTCCTTTGCAGACTGATTGCATTTCCTTGGTATTCTACCAGTAAATCCGTGGTCTAGGGGTAGCGTCTTTGGTTCATAATCAAAACGTCTTCGGTCCCGGGTTCGATCCCCGCCACTGCCTAAATTTTGATAAATAATCAGCATTGGCGGCCGAAGACTTCCGGCATAAGAAGTCAGCCTCATTCTGCCAACGGCCTTGTCAAAGAGGGCAGAGGAGCGGATAGAGGTTCAGGGCACTCCCTTGTCCTAGGGGTGGGAAATTGCCCCTAAAGGCGGAAGAATCAGCAATGATCAACGACATGAGGATGCAGAAGGCAATGGAAACCACTGCATTAAAGACACGTAACGTGTATCCACAGGACATGTGGCCTGTAGTTGAAGAAGTGTCATGATGATCTCTCCATTGGCAAAAGATTCCGGAATAGTCCCCCATTCGGATCTGCGGGAGGGGACTGCCAAGGGGAAGGTTACCATGAGAAAAAGATTGAATAATCAACGAAAGGATAACGTTCTACGAGTCGGGGCGTGGAATGTCAGAAGCTTGAACATGGTAGGGAAACTAGAAAATCTGAAAAGGGATATGCAAAGGTTCAATCTAGATATAGTAGGGGTCAGTGAAGTGAAGTGGAAGGAAGACAAGGATTTCTGGTCAGATGAGTATCGCGTAATATCAACAGCAGCAGAAAATGGTATAACAGGTGTAGGATTCGTTATGAATAGGAAGGTAGGGCAGAGGGTGTGTTACTGTGAACAGTTCAGTGACCGGGTTGTTCTAATCAGAATCGACAGCAGACCAACACCGACAACGATAGTTCAGGTATACATGCCGACGTCGCAAGCTGAAGATGAACAGATAGAGAAAGTGTATGAGGATACTGAAAGGGTAATGCAGTATGTAAAGGGGGACGAAAATCTAATAGTCATGGGCGACTGGGATGCAGTTGTAGGGGAAGGAGTAGAAGAAAAGGTTACAGGAGAATATGGGCTTGGGACAAGGAATGAAAGAGGAGAAAGACTAATTGAGTTCTGTAACAAGTTTCAGCTAGTAATAGCGAATACCCTGTTCAAGAATCACAAGAGGAGGAGGTATACTTGGAAAAGGCCGGGAGATACGGGAAGATTTCAATTAGATTACATCATGGTCAGACAGAGATTCGGAAATCAGATACTGGATTGTAAGGCATACCCAGAAGCAGATATAGACTCAGATCACAATATAGTAGTGATGAAGAGTAGGCTGAAGTTCAAGACATTAGTCAGGAAGAATCAATACGCAAAGAAGTGGGATACGGAAGTACTAAGGAATGACGAGATACGTTGCTATAGATACAGCAACAAGGAATAGCGCAGTAGGCAGTACAGTTGAAGAGGAATGGACATCTCTAAAAAGGGCCATCACAGAAGTTGGGAAGGAAAACATAGGTACAAAGAAGGTAGCTGCGAAGAAACCATGGGTAACAGAAGAAATACTTCAGTTGATTGATGAAAGGAGGAAGTACAAACATGTTCCGGGAAAATCAGGAATACAGAAATACAACTCGCTGAGGAATGAAATAAATAGGAAGTGCAGGGAAGCTAAGACGAAATGGCTGCAGGAAAAATGTGAAGACATCGAAAAAGATATGATTGTCGGACGGACAGACTCAGCATACAGGAAAGTCAAAACAACCTTTGGTGACATTAAAAGCAATGGTGGTAACATTAAGAGTGCAACGGGAATTTCACTGTTAAATGTAGAGGAGAGAGCAGATAGGTGGAAAGAATACATTGAAAGCCTCTACGAGGGTGAAGATTAGTCTGATGTGATAGAAGAAGAAACAGGGGTCGATTTAGAAGAGACAGGGGATCCAGTATTAGAATCGGAATTTAAAAGAGCATTGGAGGACTTACAGTCAAATAAGGCAGAAGGGATAGATAACATTCCATCAGAATTTCTAAAATCATTGGGGGAAGTGGCAACAAAATGACTATTCACGTTGGTGAGTCTGGCGATATACCATCTGACTTTCGGAAAAGTATCATCCACACAATTCCGAAGACGGCAAGAGCTGACAAGTGCGAGAATTATCGCACAATTAGCTTAACAGCTCATGCATCGAAGCTGCTTACAAGAATAATATACAGAAGAACGAAAAAGAAAATTGAGAATGTGCTAGGTGACGATCAGTTTGGCTTTAGGAAAAGTAAAGGGATGAGAGAGGCAATTCTGACGTTACGGCTAATAATGGAAGCAAGGCTAAAGAAAAATCAAGACACTTTCATAGCATTTGTCGACCTGGAAAAAGCGTTTGACAATATAAAATGGTGCAAGCTGTTCGACATTCTGAAAAAAGTAGGGGTAAGCTATAGGGAGAGACGGGTCATATACAATATGTACAACAACCAAGAGGGAATAATAAGAGTGGACGATCATGAACGAAGTGCTCGTATTAAGAAGGGTGTAAGACAAGGCTGTAGCCTTTCACCCCTACTCTTCAATCTGTACATCAAGGAAGCAATGATGGAAATAAAAGAAAGGTTCAGGAGTGGCATTAAAATACAAGGTGAAAGGATATCAATGATACGATTCGCTGATGACATTGCTATTCTGAGTGAAAGTGAAGAAGAATTAAATGATCTGCTGAACGGAATGAACAGTCTAATGAGTACACAATATGGTTTGAGAGTAAATCGGAGAAAGACGAAGGTAATGAGAAGTAGTAGAAATGAGAACAGCGAGAAACTTAACATCAGGATTGATGGTCATGAAGCCAATGAAGTTAAGGAATTCTGCTACCTAGGCAGTAAAATAACCAATGACGGACGGAGCAAAGAGGACATCAAAAGCAGACTCACTATGGCAAAAAAGGCATTTCTGGCCAAGAGAAGTCTACTAATATCAAATACCGGATTTAATTTGAGGAAGAAATTTCTGAGGATGTATGTCTGGAGTACAGCATTGTATGGTAGTGAAACATGGACTGCGAGAAAACCGGAACAGAAGAGAATTGAAGCATTTGAGATGTGGTGCTATAGACGAATGTTGAAAATTAGGTGGACTGATAAGGTAAGGAATGAGGAGGTTCTACGCAGAATCGGAGAGGAAAGGAATATGTGGAAAACACTGATAAGGAGAAGGGACAGGATGATAGGTCATCTGCTAAGACATGAGGGAATGACTTCCATGGTACTAGAGGGAGCTGTAGAGAGCAAAAACTGTAGAGGAAGACAGAGATTGGAATACGTCAAGCAAATAATTGAAGACGTAGGTTGCAAGTGCTACTCTGAGGTGAAGAAGTTAGCACAGGAAAGGAATTCGTGGCGGGCTGCATCAAACGAGTCAGTAGACTGATGACCGAAAAAAAAAAAAAAAAAAAAAAAAAAAAAAAGCCTATCACCTGTTTTAGTCATGACTGAGTGTAATCATTCTATTTCATCGCCCTACATACTGTTACACTGAGGTATTCCTACGAGTTGGCCGATTCCAATTATGACTTGTTGATATTATACTGACAGGATAATACCCTCTTTTTTTAATGCACAATTTTACATTTCTCGATATTTAAAGCAAATTGCCAATCTTTACACCACTCTGAAATCTTATTATGATCTGACTGAATATTTTCACAGATTCTTTCAGACAGTCCTTAATTACGGATAACATCATCTCTGCAAAGTCCACTGTCACTATTAAAATGTTCCACAAGATCATTAACAAACAACATGAACAGCAAGGGTCCCAAAACACTTCCTGGAGCATGCCTGAAGTTACTTCTACATCTGTTAATGACTCTTCAACCAAGATAACTTGCTGTTCCCCCATCAAAAAATCCTCAATCCAGTCACAAATTTCTCTTGATACCCCCTATAATGATACTCCTGATGTATCATTGAGATTTTCATCACTCACATGCAACAAAACAGTATAATCTGCACATGAACAGAAAGTACCAACGATATGTGGTGCAAAAATATCTTCTCAAGTGAAATTAAATTTGTTTATTACTTTATTTACAAGAGTGAAGGATACTCATAGTACAGTTGGTATTATTAAATGTACTGATCTTTGTTGCACATTTATAAAATGATGACCGATCTTGAACATTCAAGCAACCACCCACGGAGCTAAATTTTACAGAAAAAGTACTGTCTGTAAAAATTCTACCTTCTTACTGCAGCTACTGTATAACAACAAAAGAAAGTGATATTGTATTAAATTCCTGGACTTTCCTGCAACCAGGAAACTGGATAGAAATGTTTCCACAATTTACAGAAAACCTCTCTGTATTGATGTGATGATAAAGGCCCATTCATATCATGTTCAATATGATAAAAAAAAGTGTGTTTTTCATCTCTGTGATTCTCCATCTAGTACACTTAGCACTAAAACAAAGCAGAATAAATAAAGAACACAATATACTGAAACAAAGTAAATTAGTGAACGGTTGTACAGCCACCAATATTACTTACACTTAAAGAAAAATTAAGAAATGAAATGTTTCGCGATGGAGTAAACCTATGACAAATAGTAACCAGAAAACATAATATATTACCATGAAATAACATGGCAAAATATCACAAAAACTAAGCTATGTTGCGAAAACGACAAACATTCATATGTACACCAGATAACATCAGAAGACATCTGAAAAGGTGTGAAACACATAGAAAACGGGAGACCACTGGGTCCGGGTGGTATAAACGCAGTATTAATAAAGGCAGCTCCTATGGTTGTGTATGATATTGTGGTCCAATTGTATATTAAGTGTTTTGAAGGGGACCCAGCATCCAAAAATGGAAAAAGTCTGCTATTACTTCAATCTACAAGAAGTAGAATAAGGAGGACTGTGAAAATTACCAGGGCATAATTGTGATGCCTTCACTAACATAATTATATGAGAGAATCCAAAAGAAATAACTGAGATGCAAGCTATAATATCGGAAGAAAACAATGGTTTTAGACTACGGTGCTCAAGTATTGATGAAATATTCACGTTACCAACTCAAAGAAAAAATAAAATTGTCATGGGAATAGAGGTCCATCTAAACTTTGTAGATTTGCAGAAGTCCTATGCTACAATACTACAAAACAATAGTGAAGTGTCAACTTTTTACATCAAAGTAATTAAACACTTCTATACAGACTATGTGAGTGCCATCCAAGTAGGAAATTCAATGTCACCAGAGTTTTCTGTTACAAAATGGCTACATAAATGGTGTGCTATAGCACTGACACTACTTAAAATGTATGTGGAGGAACCACTGAAAGTCTGGAAGAGCACAAATGAGGAGGCATATTCATCTGTGTGGGGGATGAAATCTTGTACACTTTAGTCTTCGCTAATGTTTCCAGGTTATTCTAGAAGGAGACCAAGCTGAACCTGTGTACATGCTTTGGAAGTTAAATGAGGAATATGAAAGATAGAGGATCTGGAGACTGGAGCCAGTAAGACCAGGGAATGAAAGTCTTTTAAGCATCTGGGAATTACGATACCATCAAATGAAAAAAGTAAAGATGACGTAAGTAGTAAAATAGGGCACGGCCAAGAGGATCATACAACTGAACTCAGTCCCATGGAATAACAAAAAGGTTCAAGAGGCAATATATCATTACACACGCTGCTGAAAGTAAACACTCTACAACAAACACAGAACAGAACATGAATATCCCACAGATTGCAACCTAGGGAAGACTGCTCGATGTGCTATAGGAAATGGAATTCTTAAGCAACAAAAAGTGCTCTCCTGAACAGATTTTAAACTGAACAGTGAGTGTTTAGCATGAAAGAGTATTTTGGCATTTTTAAGGAGATGCATTAATGATCTTGATATTTTGACATCATGTGCTAAAGTATAATGCATCACTGTACAGAAACAAGGAGTCACTCTGACAGTTACTACCTCGTGTAAAACCAAGACGACATTGGGATCGTTTCCGTATGACCCATCTGTGCTCGTCCACAAGATATCAGTGACTGAAGATAGAAGTTGGAGTGCAACTTAAGAAAAAGACTTCAGCTAGCTGCAATGAAATCAGTGGTGATGCAACGTTTCTCCCTGTCATTTAGTAGTTTGCATTTTACTTGCTTAATTACTTCATAATTTACTGATGCATATCTTTCCATTGTCAAATGGCAGCTGCACATTTAGAATATGTAGTCTATACCTTCTAATAAACTCTTCCTATATTTTATGATTATCATTAAGGTAATTCTTTTATTATGTGTAATTTTCTGTTTGTATGATAAATTTGATCATGTAACAGTGCATTCATCTACATCTACATCCATACTCCGCAGGCCACCTGATGCTGTGTGGCGGAGGGTACCTCGAGTACCTCTATCAGTTCTCCCTTCTATTCCAGTCTCGTATTGTTCATGGAAAGAAGGATTGTCAGTATGCTTCTATGTGGGCTCTAATCTCTCTGATTTTATCCTCATGGTATCTTCACGAGATATACGTAGGAGGGAGCAATATACTGCTTGACTCTTCGGTGAAGGTATGTTCTCGAAACTTTAACAAAATCCCGTACCGAGCTACTGAGCGTCTCTCCCGCAGAGTCTCCAACTGGAGTTTATCTATCATCTCCGTAACGCTTACTAAATGATCCTGTAATGAAGCGCGCTGCTCGCTGTTGGATCTTCTCTATCTCTTCTATCAACCCTATCTGGTACAGATCCCACACTGTTGAGCAGTATTCAAGCAGTGGGCGAACAAGCGTACTGTAACCTACTTCCTTTGTTTTCAGATTTCATTTCCTTAGGATTCTTCCAATGAATCTCAGTCTGGCATCTGCTTTACCAACGATCAACTTTATATGATCATTCCATTTTAAATCACTCCTAATGCGTACTCCCAGATAATTTATGGAATTAACTGCTTCCAGTTGCTGACCTATTTTGTAGCTAAATGATAAGGGATCTATTTTTCTATGTATTCGCAGCACATTACACTTGTCTACACTGAGATTCAATTGCCATTCCCTGCACCATGCGTCAATTTGCTGCAGATCGTCCTGCACTTCAGTACAATTTTCCATTGTTACAACCTCTCGATACACCACAGCATCAGCTGCAAAAAGCCTCAGTGAACTTCCAATGTCATCCACAAGGTCATTTATGTATATTGTGAATAACAATGGTCCTACGACACTCCCCTGCGGCACACCTGAAATCACTCTTACTTCGGAAGACTTCTCTCCATTGAGAATGACATGCTGCGTTCTGTTATCTAGGAACTCTTCAATCCAATCACACAATTGGTCTGATAGTCCATATGCTATTACTTTGTTCATTAAATGACTGTGGGGAACTTTTGTGAACCCTCTAGAACACGTGTTTTTGTCTCTTAAATAGTAGCATCACAGAACACACCGTAGTTCTCATGACACAGTACATGTTTGTAGTACATGAGATGAGTTACTCACTAAATGAAATTTTGAAGATATGTTCTCTGTCACTTTCTTTTCTTCTTATACAGTACATACTTAATGTAAATACAATTTTTTTGGACAATATTTTTTCTCTGAATTTTAGATGTGAGGACAATGCCTTTAAAATCTGAAACCAATCACCATTTTATAAATGTGCAATAAAGATAAATAAATTTTATATAAAAAATTAAATTAATATACATCACAAAGGAACAGTGAACTAATGAAGCATGTTTAAAGAGACACATAACTATTGGAACAGGCTGCCAAAACTACTGAAGGTAGTGTCATCTTTTAATCTCTGTGGATTTCTAACAACTGTTAATCACAAACAATCTTCAAAGTCAGAAACTAAGTTTCATGACCACAATAATGTTCCTCTCAGCAAGGGCAAATCTTAGGACAGAAGGAGACATCGTAGAAGGGGCTCCAGAAATATTCAGCATACAATGAGGCAGGTCACTCGGGCAGCCCTGGCCAACACTAGAAGCTCAGATGCAGGCTACTTAGCACAGTTGTCCACATTGGGCCACAATGATGCATTGCTCAGCTCCACACATGGTGAGCACATCTGCAGCAGCCTGAGGGTTAATGAGCATCATTCCCACAAAGACTTTGACTATATTATGTATCAAATGAAATTTATCGCCAACATTGTCATTTAATTCCTGTGCAATAATCCAGATCACCTTTGGCATTGCACAGTTCCCACAGACACTGACTATATTACACATTCAATGAAATTTATTACTAAAATTGTCATTTAATTCCTGTGCAATAATCTAGATCACTTTTGGCACTGTATTATCTACATCTATGTATATGTTATGTTCTGCAAGCCACTTTATGGCACAAAGCAGAGGTTCAAATGGCTCTGAGCACTAGGGGACTTAACATCAGAGGTCATCAGTCCCCCAGAACTTAGAACTACTTAAACATTATGAACCTAAGGACATCACACACATCCATGCCTGAGGCAGAATTCGAACCTGCAACCGTAGTGGTTGTGTGGTTCCAGACTGAAGTGCCAGACCGCTCGGCCACAACGGCTAGCACAAAGCAGAGGGTAGACCATGCCAACATCAGTAAAGCCTGGATTTTTTGTGCACTATTAAATCAGAAAATATGCATGCATTCATGTAATATCACATCTTTAAACATGCACAATGAGGCATCAAAACAATAAAAATAAGTGGCATCAAAATTCAGCTCAATATTTATTTCTATTCTCTTCTGAAATAGTAAACAGCAACCAATTTCTCCAAATTGTCTTCAGACAGACAGAAAATTTTGTTTGTACGAAATGTTCTTTCTGCACCACAAGGACTGACAGGTGAAGACTTTCTGATGAAGTAGAGCAAATTGAAAGTCTTTTTAGTTCGCTCCATGAAATACTTTGTCAACTTCATAAACTCAGAATTGGTATTTGATATGATACCTTTGTTTATCTTATCTTTTGATGTAAGACCAACTTCTCCCTAGGATAATTGCAAAGATTTTTCAACCACACTTGGCATCCATGTTTGTTAATGCACCAGGAAAATGTGAAAAATGTGATCTGATGTAAATCAGGTCCTGCTTCAAACCTGTTCTCTTGAATGCCACTTCCGTGTCTTTTATGCAAGCTGTGTGAGTGTCTTCAAAGCCTTCTACAACAAAAGTGGAGGAGGAAGTAATCTAAGGGTTTTGAATAGAATGTGGGGAGGGGGCAGTAACTTAAGGGTTTTCAATAGAATGCAGCAAACCCATGTTAACTTTACTAAATTTGCACATTTTATCATCTCTTACTGAATTCATCAAAATCATCACACTAAAAGATGACAGCATAGCTCCAGGTACCCATCTGATTAAAATACATTACAGTGGCAAAGCCAAATCTGGCAGTACATCTCTAAACGCAGAAACATGGAGAGATGCTTTCAAGAATATCTTCGATACAGAAAAAAGTCAGCATATGAATTAATTAATTCTACAGGAGTTATTATCAAGTGTTTGTAGTTTTGTTTGTCTAATTACCTCGTTTGTGGAAGAGATCACCGTATTCACATTGCCATATTTTAGATGCACTTTTTCAGCTACACGATATAGCGCATGGGCAAAACATGTAATGTGCTTTCCTGGCCTTCATGATATATGACGTAGCGTCACTTAACAACAATAGAAACTTTTTTATTTGAATTTATTGGCATGAAGTATATCGACTTCTACCGAATGGAGCAACGGTGCTTGAGCTCACAATGAAGTTTATAGACTGCATCAAAATTTGCAAAATTAATTCATCTGATAAAAATATTGATAAAATGTACAATATATGCACTAACCCCAAAAATGATGTAATGTGCATTACAAATGTCTAAATTCATGCAATTATATCGATGAAATCTTCAAAATATGCATTTACTCCAAAAATGGCGAAAACTTGCAAACAACATGCATTTGTGTGGAAATTTGGGCACTAATCATCATTTTTTTAGCATTTCATTCGCCTAGTGAGTGAATGAAAAATTACTATCTACATGCCTCTGTGTGAATCCTATCCCCCTTACCTCATTCTCAGGATCCCTATGTGAGTATGCATCAGTGGCAAATGAACGGTCACAACCTTGCCTGAATGTAGGTTCTCTAAATTTATGATAGGGTTTCACGGAAACAATGTTGGCTTTCTGCCAAGAGTTCTCACTTCAGTTCCTTGGATGCCATTTCGCCTTTGTAAGGGCTACAACGATCTTTTACAATTCTAGCAGCGCAACTTTAATTCGTTTGAAGTCTGTTGTTGGGGCTACTCAGTAAGAACTCTGGACACTGGAAAGATACTTAAGAATTAGTCATGCAGTGTTAGTGAATATTGCTACACTACGTGGATGGAGGACAGGTCCTAAAATTTAAACTTATTTCTCTCTAAAATAGAGATTCTCAATTGCATGTATAAAATTACGATTAAAATCAAATACATTAGTATTAACATTAAAAGTACCAAAGATTTAGAAGATGCTTCAAGTATGTTCACTTTAATATTAATATCAGTAGTATATTAACTGTCTTGGATATTGTGAGAGGGAAGAAAAAAACAAAGGAGCAATCCAAATTGATCAGCTGAACTGTGAAACTGTGTATCTAAACATGCAAAACTTCACTAAAGCAACAATAAAAATAATAGTAATTTTTTTTTTTTTTTTTGTCAATTAGTATCCATGGGACGGAACATGGAAAAAAAGGCAGAACACAGCTTCTGTAACAGTGAATACTTTTAGGTGGAATTCAGGGCATAAAAGTGTAATCTATGGGAAACACACTGACAACAGAGAATATTTCACTGTCATTGGGGATATGAGGAATGTGATAGCAGAAACATTGCTCCGGACACTGTCTTCACTAATGTGAAGCCATCATTGTCATTAAAAGCAATATTACAGACACCAAATTGCAGTGTCCTGTAGAAGATGTATTTCCAGGATTTGTGAAATCATGAAAGTTACTCAGATTCACAATATGAGACACTGATTAGCTAAGAGGTTTCTAGGAATCTAATTACTAAAAGCACTCACTGATCAGAACACTATCCATCCATTAGTAATTTTTTCTAAGGTTTACACTTCAATTTATGAGGTTATACGATTTGGAGGGTGTACTTAGACAGAAATATCAGGGTCTAAACAACTATCATGTAATACTATGGCCACAATATTTTGGCGATCATCGTTGTCGCCATCATCAGGTGTGCTGACAAACTGAGCTCCTGACGGTGGGCGGCCATCTTAAATCCCCTCCCCTCACGAGGCGTTCTCTCCAAGGTCTGTGCCCAAGCATCAGCGGTCAGTGAGACACTGGCGTCGGCGTCTGTGGTGGCGTCAGTGTAACTGCCTCGTCCGCCGTAGTCGCCTGTTCATTTCCTTTTCTGAGTGTCTTTTTAATTAGACTCAATGCTTGCTCCCATGCCCTGCTGAGGTTGTAGCCGCAATCTCGGTTGATGAGTACGTCCCTGGTATGAATTTCAAAAGCCTCTCTAATGACACTGTCCCAGTATTTAGATGTCTGTGCCAAGACTCTGGTATGTTGGAAATCCATTTTGTTATTTTTGGACAAACAGTGCTCTGTGGCCGCCAACTTGTTGGGGTACCCAGGTGGAGTGTGCCTCTGATGTTCTTGGCAACAATCTTCGATGGTGCGCACTGTCTGTCCAATATAAGTCTTCCCACACTGACATGGAATATGGTATATGTCGGCCTTCCGCAAACCGAGATCATCTTTGACACTTCCCAATAATGCTGGAGTTTTATTTGGTGGGCAAAAGACAGTCCTACTTGGTGTTTCCTCAATATTCATCCTATTTTCCCTGATAGTGTGCCAGTATATGGTATATATGCAGTGGCTATCTGTTTCTCTGTGATTTCTTCCAGCTCCACACACTGTACTGTAGAGGTGGGGCAGAGAGCGCATCTGATCTGCCATTCCGAGTACCCATTTTCCCGGAATACAGTTTTGAGGTCTTCCAGCTCTTGGGGCAGACTCTCTGCACCAGTGTTTTTAACCCCATTCCTCTGCTCATGGTGGTGGCAGCTATTCGCTTGCAAATACAGGTCAGTGAGCGTTTTCTTCCTGTATACCCCGTGGCCCAGGATGCCATCCACTCTTCTTTTGACCGTGATGTCCAGGAATTGTAATTTTCCTTCTGCTTCGTTCTCCATAGTGAATTTGATGTTTGGATCTATGGAGTTTAGGTGCGTAAGGAAGTCTAGCCTAACTTGTCCCATCCATGGGGCCAGATCACGAACGTGTCATCCACATAATGTAGAAAACAAGTAGGTTACCATTTGGATGAGCTTATTGCACAGAAATTTGACGAGAAGACGACCTACCTTTCGAAGCATGTTCAGACCTCCACGTATTTTCTCTTCAATGGAGAATACTATGTACAAACAGAAGGAGTCACAATGGAGAGCCCACTCTCGCCTATGGTCGTGAATTTCTATATGGATTACTTCAAGGAGAAAGCTTTGGCGTCATCCAAATGGAAAATTCACTATGGAGACCAAAGCAGAAGGAAGATTACCATTCCTGGACGTCATGGTCAAAAGAAGAGTGGATGGCACCCTGGGTCACAGGGTATACAGCAAGAAAATGCACACCGACCTGTATTTGCTAGCGGATAGCTGCCACCACCCTGCGCAGAGGAATGGGGTGCTAAAAACACTGGTGCACAGGGCACACACCATATCTGATGCACTGAGTCTGCCACAAGAGCTGGAACACCTCAAAACTGTATTCCGGGAAAACGGGTACTCGGAATGGCAGATCAGATGCGCTCTTCGCCCCACCTCTACAGTACAACGTGTGGAGACGGAAGTAGTTATGGAGAAAGAGATAGGCACTGCGTATATACCGTATACTGGTGCACCATCAGGGAAAATAGGATGAATATTGAGGAAACACCAAGTAGGAACTGTCTTTTGCCCACAAAATAAAACACGAGCATTATTGGGAAGCGTCAAAGATGATCTCGGTTTGCGGAAGGCCGGCATATACCAGATTCTGTGTCAATGTGGGAAGACTTATATTGGACAGACAGTGCACACTGTCGAAGATCATTGCCGAGAACATCAGAGGCACACTCGACCGGGGTACCCCAACAAGTCGGCGGTCGCAGAGCACTGTTTGTCTGAAAATCACAAAATGGACTACCAACATACCAGGGTCTTCGCACAGACATCTAAATACTGGGACAGCGTCATCAAAGAGGCTGTCAAAATTCATAACAGGGACAGACTCATCAACCGAGATTGCGGCTACAACCTCAGCAGGGCATGGGAACCAGCATTTAGATGCTCAACAAAGGAAACGAATGGGTGACTAGGGCGGATGAGGCAACTACACCGACGCCACCACAGATGCCGGCGGTAGTGTCTCACTGACTGTTGACGCGCGGGTGCGGACCGTGGAGAGAACGCATAGTGAGGGGAGGAGATTTAAGATGGCCGTCCGCCCTCAGGAGCTCAGTTCGTCAGCACACCTGACGATGGCAACATGTCTGATCGCTGAAATATTGTGCCCATTGGTTGGACACTATGGACCGGCAGAAGACCCATGGACTGTTTGAGCAACTATCATGTAACATTAGAACAAAAAGTCACATCTTGGAGACAATCACTTTATTGTGTTACAGGACATACTCAGCATCAAAACATTAAAAAAAATTTCTTTACATGAAAATGGAGTCCTCCACCCTGCTACATAAGCAGACGCTGGAGCAGAAAGAAAAATACAAGAAACTAGCAGATATAGTTCACAGGAAATATACAAATCTTTGCTCAAAAATGAGCAGTAGTGGCAGTAAAACTCTATCTGAGGAATTCGGTGAAGAACCTGTCTCAGCACTGAGGCAGTCTTAATTCCATGACCATGCCTAAGAGAAAAGAAGAAATCATCAGTGCTGTTGAAGTACCTTTGTTTTCTCTTCCAAAGGTACAGAGGTAGCAAGAAAGGATGTATAGCGAATTCTGCAAAAGCAAAACCACTCAACGACAAAGTATCAGTGTAGTAAAGGAACATTTTTTATGATGTAAAGAGAAATGAACACATCACCAGAATGGATAAAGGAAATATCACTGATGTTTTGGGCACAGTGGAGTATTACAAGAAGGTAGAACAACTATTGGCACAGCTGGTGTACCGTAAGTTCAAATGTGATCTGAAAAAAATGATCATAACAAAACTGAACAACCTGCTATCAGACTCCAGAATGGACAACTCTATTACCAACCTTCTGATGATACATTCATATGTCTCACCCAAAATGGATGTCCTACCAAAGGCACATAAGTAAGGATATCGTTGAAACCTATAGTGAATGGGATTAATTCTCCAACATACTTTTCACCTGGTCATTCATCAAGGAAACAAGCATGTTGTTGGAAAAATGAACACCAAAAGTATTCATTCCATGTAGGCTTTCACGGCCGGCATCTTTATCAGTAAACACTTCCGGGCTAAGTTGCCGTGGTTGATCTATTCTTCTCCCTGACGTTTCGTTCTCAACTTCAGAGAACATCTTCCGAGGTGAGTCGACGACTGGCTGCTAGGAGCTGGGGCTGCCGCTTATATGGAGATCGTAGAGGGCGCCACCACACGTCACATGGCGTCGATGTGTGGCTATCTCTGGCTATCGTCTGTTCTCTCGATTGCAGGCAATCGGTTGTCACATGATTGATGCAACGTCGACCGCCATATATTGTTCAATTTTAATCCTTCTTCTTTACGATTAAAATTATATTGATGTTTGTGGATTTCAATTGCCTCTCTATACATACGTGTATAATAGTGTGACGTCCTCGCTAGCACGCTTGTCTCACCAAATTTTATTTCGTGATCTCCACCCCTAAAAACATGTTCTGCTACTGCCGATTTGTCGATATGTCCCAAACGACAGTTTGATGAAATTAGGATGGAAACGTCCAGGATACTACGTAAAGCTAAGCCACCCAGCAGCAATCTGTCTCAAGGAGAAAGGAAGGCATTGCGGGAGATCAATGCAGACAAGAATGTTATTATAGTTGCCGCTGACAAGGGAAATGTTACTGTTTTACTGAATACTGAGGATTATCACAAGAAGATCAGTGACCTCCTGGAACCCAGCACATATAAGAAGTTGAAAAAGGACCCCACAACGAATGTGCTGAATGCCACCAATCGTCTGATAAAACAGTCTTCCATTCCTACAGAAGTTAAAAAGTATCTTTGTAAAACGGAGGCTTATCCTCCGAGATTATATGGATTACCAAAGATACATAAGCCTGATGTTCCTTTGAGACCAATAGACAGCGCAATTGGAGCTTCTACCCAAGAACTAGCCTCTTTGTTACAACCTTACATAGGCAAAACTGAGAGTCAAACTGAGAGGCTCTCTACACTTCATTGACATATTGAGGGAAATTACTGTCGGTCCTAATGACATCCTTGACAGCTTTGATATAGTGTCTTTGTTCACTATGGTTCCAGATGATGAAGCTCTCTCTCATATAGCCGATATGTTCCCCACTGATATAGTGGCCTTGTTCCAACACTGTCTATCCTTGACCTATTTTCAGTACAATGGTGAATTTTATGAACAGATTAATGGGGTAGCCATGGGAAGCTCCCTAACCCCCGCAATTGCGAATTTATTCATGGAATATTTTGAACATCAAGCACTCCAGTCGGCCAAAAAAAGCCCCTCGAAGTGGTATCGGTATGTGGATGATATCTTTGTAATATGGAATCATGAGGAAGAAGACTTGAATGATTTCCTGGTGCACTTAAATAGCATCAACCCAAAGATCAAATTTACTATGGAAAAAGAGAAGAACGGACAACTTAACTTTTTGGATGTATCAGTAATCAAACGGGCAGATGGGACCTTAGGCCATAAGGTCTACAGGAAAGGTACACATACTGATCGCTACTTCCATAAGAACTCAAACCACCTTCCTAGGCAAAAGAGGGGGGGTCATAAAAACACTAGTGGATAGGGCTAATAATATTTGTGAACCAGGCTACTTACAAGAAGAACTAAATCATTTACGAATGGCTTTTGCGAAAAATGGTTATACGAAAAACGAGATTAACCGAGCACTTCACCCAAGTAGAAAAATGCCTAAAAATAGGAGACAGCAACAACCATCAGCTGTAAAAGTATTTCTTCCGTTCATCCATAACATCATAGATCGCATTGGAAAAGTACTAGCCAAGTTTCAGGTGGAAACTATTTTCAGACCTACTAAGAAAATTAGTGAATGCCTAAGATCAACAAAAGATGCTCGTCACCCCCTAGCCACCCCAGGGGTATATAAAATTCCGTGTAGTTGTGGCAGGGTTTACATAGGAACTACAAAAAGAAGCATCAATACACGGTTGACGGAGCACAAAAGAAACTGTCGCTTGGGACATATCAACAAATCGGCAGTAGCAGAACATGTTTTTAGGGGTGGAGATCACGAAATAAAATTTGGTGAGACAAGCGTGCTAGCGAGGACGTCGCACTATTATACACGTATGTATAGAGAGGCAATTGAAATCCACAAACATCAATACAATTTTAATCGTACAGAAGAAGGATTAAAATTGAACAATATATGGCGGTCGACGTTGCATCAATCACGTGACAATCGATTGCCTGCAATCGAGAGAACAGACGAAGCCAGAGATAGCAACACATCGACACCACGTGACATGTGGTGGCGCCCTCTACGATCTCCATATAAGCGGCAGCCCCAGCTCCTAGCAGCCAGTCGTCGACTCACCTCGGAAGATGTTCTCCGTAGTTGAGAATGAAACGTCAGGGAGAAGAATTTCTACAGATCGACCACGGCAACTTAGCCGTAAGCGTTTACTGATACCGAAAGTATTTACCATGGCATACTGGTGAGCTTTGATGTAAAATCTGTATTTACTAACATCCCAGTAGTACATACCATGGAAATCATTATGATACAATTGCCACAAATTTAAGCGAGCCGATCGAATTCTGTTTGTGGTCAAATTTTATGAACAGTGTGATGGGGTTGCTAGGGGCTCACCTTTCTCACTCATAACAGCTGACATTTTTTATGAAACATTTCAAACAAAAGGTATTAATAATTTTTTCATAATGTGAGGCCACAGTCATAACATATTTCTTTAAAGTCAGTACCGCCATTAGATTTTTTTTTTTTTTTTTTTTTTTTTTTTTGCATGATCATGATTTCGGCTTTAAGTTGCCATTATCAAGTATTTTAATGTTATACAGTGCCTAAGATGGAGATGGCATACTGTCGTACTTAAAAGTTAGTAAGTAACATAGAAATAAAAACAACTTGCTGGCTCTGTTACACAGAAGAAACATGGGATGAATGGCCACACAACACGGAAGAGCTACATAAATGCCACAATTTTCTGAATAACATTCAGCTAAATATTAGCTTCTCATTGAAGATGGAGAGCGAGGTCAACCTCCCATTCATAAATGACAGCACTCTAGAATGTAGACTTAATAAGAAGGCTACCAACACAAATAAATATTTAGACACTCCTTCACATCATCACCCAACACAAAAATGAGCTACTTCTACATCAGCGACAGTACGAGCTTGACCTTTCCACAAAAAAATCCTTTCAAACAAAGTGATGATGACTCCCACATTTTCTGTAAGGTTACCGTTTGACACTACAGTAACTGATCTGAAATGCAGAATCCTTCAGAATATTATATAAAGACTACATTTTTCATTCACACAAGGTTAAAACTTCTTCAGTGGAAGTCTATGAAGTGATGTATGGTCGTGGCAAAGCTTGTACAGTGAAACTGGAAAAAAAATGAAAGTACACAGTAAGGAACACCAATACCACACATGTTGAAGTCAAAATGTAAAATCAGCAGAACACCATGAATAATGTGTCCTGGTTACGGATTTTAAGAACATACGAGTGCTAGCAGGAGATAGTAATATTTATAGATGCAAACTGTGCGAAGCAGTTGAAATATCAAAGAATAACTTCAGTAGAGATGGCAGTTACAGGCTTGATGGCAGTTACAGGCTTCAGTTTTGATAGGTACATGGTATCGAGGAAGTAAACACCCAGCCATGGCAAGCAAGGAACATAAATAATTACCAAGAAACAAGTGAGGGGGCACAACAACAATTATATATTTGTTTATCTCTCTCTAACTATCTGCTTTCAATAATTATGCAATGAAAATGGCCCATCAATGTCAGTCTTAAGATTTTTGCCTGGTAAATTCACTTCTCCAGAAAGTGAGTGAAAAATAACCATTTGTATGTGAGCTCCAGTCCTTCCACCTTTCAGCTTTTCTGTTCTTTGCTTAGGACTGGTTTTCCATATGGGATCTTGATACTAATGCAAGTGGTTTTCTTTTCCCCAAAGGTCTCTTTAATTTTCCTGTAGGTGGTATCTATCTTTCCCCTGGTGATATATGCTTCTAAATCCTTACATTTGTCATCTAGCCATTCCTGCTTAGCCATTTTGTGCTTCCTCTCAATCTCAATTTTTAGATGTTTGTATTCCCTTTTACCTATTTCATTTATTGTATTTTTATGTTTTCTCCTTTAATCAGTTAAATTGTGTTACCCACGGATTTCCATTAGTCCTTGTCTTGTTACCTACTTTTGAGTTTAGCAAGTAGAATATCAAAGTTGAAAGTGTCGAAAGCTTCGCTGAAATCTAAAAAGCATGTAATAGTTACCTCCTGTTTGTCCATAGGTTGTTTCCGTTCATCAGTCACTTTTATAAGAGCAGTTGTCACCCTGTGATTTTTCTGAAAACCAGACTGGTATTCAGCCAGAAGGTCATCTGATGTTAAGTAACTGGTAAGCTGATCATGAAATATGTATTCTAAAGCCTTAGATAATGCTTGTAGAACACAAACAGGCCTTAAGTCAGAAGATTCTTTGGTAGATTCCTTTTTGTGTAAAGGTTTTATGCATCCTTTGCAGGCCATTGAGATGATGCTGGACTTCAGAAAACGGTTAATAATATACAGAATTATCAGCAGTAATGGAGCAACAAGGTAACTGATCATTTGGACTGTAATATCGTCGTGTCCTGCAGCTATTAGAATGAATTCACCCAACTGACTTCCTGACTGTGTTAAGGCTAACTGGCTACAGAAGAGATTTTTCTTTTGTGCCGACAGCAGGTACTTCAAGCGGTTTGGTGATTTGAGTCCTTGTGCATTGGTCAAGTAGAGGTGTGGGTATGGCAAAGTCCTCATTAAATTCTCAATAGAAATGAGAGGTTCAGCTGATACTGAGGTTTGCCTACTCCTAACCCTCACAGATTTTCCACAAAATGGAGGTCCTTCAACAGTCGCCACTTAGCAAAAGAGCATACCTGAGGTTTGCATTGCTCTCCAACTGACTAACTGAGTTTCTAACATTTTTGACGACTAAGAGTGTGTGAAGTGTATGTGAAAACTTCCCACTTCTTTCATACGAGTCGACTTACTTTGTGTACACAGCCGATCTTCATCTCTGGAAGCCAGCTTCTGGAATCTCTATAAACTTCTTCACCTCCGAAGAATGATGCTAGTTACAGGAACCTTACAGACTCTCTCTCTACTTGCGAAATAATTAGGTACTTGAAGAATACTTTTCAACAACTATCGGTATATTTGAGCTTCATAAAGAACAAAATTCACGCTTCGCACATAAACATTTGACTTCTTCAAAGTCACTCATATAGTCTCACATTAAACACAGATTTAAGTACATTTAGCAAAGAGTTGGCTTAACAACCATAACTCTATTACAAACAAATTGCAAAATACGTCTTGCCTCCAGCAAGCCCAAGATAAGAAGTTTTTTTCAGACTTGAAAATCTCTGTTGTTCTTGTAATTGATAACAACGGTCACTGATACGATTAGAACAGAATAACCTAGAAGTACCACGGTTCTTCTGTCTACTTTCACTAGAACCTCCACAGATCACCTGACAAGTAGTTGTCGCTGCCGTTTGTCTGCTCACAACTGATTTCACACCTGCACACACAAACATGTGACGCGCAGTACGTAGGATTTTAGCGTCCCACTCTCACATCTATAATATCATTTGTTTGAGACATTAGAAGGGTGAGTGGTTCTAGAATTTACACAGAAATTCTCAAAACACTCCAAGTTGCACCGTCACTTGTAGGCGATATGATTCTCAGAGGTCGGGTGCTGTTTAAATTTCCTGTGTGTTGCATCTCTGATTTTACATTTGCAACACCAATCTTTTGCACAAAATTCTGTAATTGGTATTGAAGCAATCCTGTTTCCTGTGTGCTTGTATTTTGTCATTATTATGTAGTATAATGTGGATATTGGTTTGAGTGGTGAACTCAGAAACTGACAGTTATTCCTTCTGTTGCATAATGGAATTGATGCATAATTGAAATATCAGTGAAACACCCTGATCACGTGCTAGGAAGAGAACAAGAAACACATCAAAGTGGAAAACACAACAACAAAAGTGAGAGTGGTAAGAATAATAAGTCTTGCAGAAACACTCTGGTCTAACATGGGAAAATCTTTAGTGACTGCAGTTTTATAAAACAATAATATTAGCTAGTGGAACACCTTGCACTGCTAATGAGAGTTCCCAGTCTGGTCAATGGCTCACATGAAATGCCTGATAATGTAATCTAAATGAGAGCAACACTAAAGACTTAAAACAACTCGATTAACATACTTGATTATTTGTAGGTCATTTTCTTCCACAACCAAGAGAACTATAAACTTTTAGAGACAGAAATCCTAGTTTGTAAACCCCCCGCCCCCCTCATCCCCAATTTTCTGATGTTCTTGAAATGTTAGTATCCAATTTCTGTTCAAATGCTTTTTTATTGCTATGAAAAACAGAATTACAATATCATATTATCATCATTTAATGGCTTTTTTTCACGAGATTAACAAAAAATAGCCTAATCAAAACTTGAATTGATGGAATTACATTACATCCTGGATTTTACATTGTTCGGTTGAATTAAAAGACGTTGGTTCACTATGAATCAGACTTCACAAAACAATAGAACTTAAATATTGATGCATTACGGATGTAGCTGTGAAAGAAAAATGTTTGTGAGCATCAATATTTTGTCTATAGAGGTTTTCCATTCATACTGAAAAATAAGCCCTTAGTGAATTTGCTCGTTTTGACACTAGATACATCATGTGAAGAATGGCATGCCCGCAAAATGTACAGGTACATCAAAAAGATGAGTAGTAGAAATAAGTTTACCAAGCATTTGTATGCATGAGAAATTAAACTCTGTGCATACTGCTACATAAACTAATCGACTTGTTTGCACAATACCATGACAGCCACTTCAGCAACCTTTCTGAGACACTAACAAAGATAATTTAATATTAATATATAGCAGCAGTAGTGTCATATGTCATTGAGGAAACTGTAACTTTTAGCTCAATACAGGAGCACGTACAGAAGCTATGACTCAAGGTTAAATAAATATTTGACCATGCACAGGATAGATATGTATCCAGTAGAACAGTTCATAATCGGAGAGAACCTCCATCGTATACCCGTAAAGAAACTTCTAAAGAAACAAAGACAACTGCATAATAGGTGCAAAACAAAGCATAGGGCTACAGATAGAGAGATGATGAATGAAACACGTTTGGCTGTCAAGAGAGCAATGTGTGAAGCCTTCAGTGACTACTGTAGCAGAATATTGTCAAACAATCTTTCACTAAACCCAAAGAAATTCTGGTCACATGTAAAGGCTGTTAGTAGCACCACAGTTAAGTGTCCAGTCAATCACAGATAAAATTGTGGATAGTAAAGCAAAAGCTGAAATGCTTAACTCCATTTTCAAACCTTCCTTCACAAACGAAAACCCAGGAGAATTGCTCCAATTTCATCCTTGTACCACTGAAAAGATGAATGAAATCAGTATTAGTGTCAGTGGTATTGAGAAACAGCTGAAATCATTAAAACTGAACAAATCTCCAGGGCTGATGGAATCCCTATCAGAGTCTATACTGAATTTGCTGCTGCGCTAGCTATAATCTATTGTCGATCCCTTGAACAAAAAACCATGCCCAGCAGTTGGAAGAAAGCACAGATCACACTTATTTACAAAAAGGGTAGTGGAAGTAATGCACAAAACTACTGTCCAATATCCTTGATGTCAATTTGTTGTAGAATTGTAGAACATATTCTGAGCTCAAACATTATGATGTACCTCAAACAGAATGACCTCCACCATGCCAGCTAGTGTGGATTCCAAAAAAGTCGATCATGCAACATCCAACTCTCACTTTTCTCCCATGCCATACTGAAAGCTGTGGATCAAGGCAGTCAGGTAAACACAGAATTTCTTGATTTCTGAAAAGCATTTGACTCAGTACCACACCCACACTTACCATCACAAGTACAACCATATGGGGTGTTTCAAGCAAAATTTGTTATTAGATTTAGGACTTTTTGGTAGGGAGGATGCAGTATGTTATCTCAAATAGAGAGTCATGTTTTATGTTAATGTTCTTGTGGACAATATTAATAGCAGCCTCAGACTTTTTTTCAGGTGATGCAATTGTCTGTAATGAAGTACTGTCTGAAAGAAGCAGCATAAATATTCAGTCAGATTTCAAAGTAGTGCAAAGATTGGCAGCTTGCTTTAAATGTTCAGAAATGTAAAACTGCGCGCTTCACAAAACAAAACAAACAAACAAAATATGCAGTATTCTATAGCTATAATATTAATGAGTCACAGTTGTAATCTGGTGACTCATACAAATACCTGCATGTAACACTTTGTAGGGATGTGAAATGGAATGATCACATATTCTCAGTTGTGGGTAAAATAGGTGGTAGACTTTGGTTTATTGGCAGAATATTGGGAAAATACAGTTATACTGCAAATAAGATTGCTTACAAATATCTCATGGAGCTAATTCTATACTTTTGCTCATGTGTGTGAGGCCCTTGCCAAATAGGACTGATGGGGAATACTGAACATATGCGGAGAAGGGCAGCACAAATGGCCACAAGCTTGTCTGACCAATGGGAGAGTGTCACTGAGATGCTGAAGAAACTGAACTGGCAGACTCCTGAAGAAAGACGTAAACTATCCCAATAAGTCCTACTTATGAAGTTTTGAGAACAGGCTTTAAATGATGACTCTAGGAATTTACTGCAACCCCGTAAGTATCGCTCATGTAAGGATCGTGATGACAAGATTAGGTTAATTACAACATGCACAGAGGCATTCAAACAACCATTCTTCCTGTACTCCACACGTGTATGGAACGGGAAGAAACCATAATAACTGGTACAATAGGATGTACCCTCTGCCATGTGCTTCACGGTGGTTTGCAGAGTGTAGATGCAGCCATAGAAACATTCTTGTTTAACAAACTGATCTAAACAAATGGAACTATCAACAGTAACACTGCACATTCACACGAGGAAATTCAAATTTATACCATACACAGAGTACATACTATTGCATCTGAAAAGAATGTCGTGACTTACGCATCTGACGCTGTACTGCTGGTAAGAAATACCGCCTGTCCATTCCCAGGTGGCAACGTTGCATGCGATTCCTCACACGAGCGGGCCCCTCAGTTGGGTCGAGCTGCCACGATCTGCAAGCAACAGCTACGATTGTATCTTCCAAACATGCAGCCTCAAAATTGCTAAAACAATAATCTCAAGAAACTATAAAGTATCACAGAAATTACAAATCAAACTGCAATTTAAAATTTGCTATGGGTCCATGTCAGCCTCCTTCAGTGAGTGTCAGTACCATCCAATATTCATTTCTAAATCATTCCCGGATTTCTCCTCAGTGGGAGGACTGGGATGTGTAGATATCAGGCTCGGAATAAGGAGCTCCTTAAAGGAAAAGCGACTAATTTAGTTTGGGGAGTGATTAACTTGGATGACACCACTGTCAGACAATGTAACACAAGATAGTGTAGCACACAGTCCACATGGCATGCTCTTCAAGCTACAATATTTTAAGAAGTGACGATTTGTAAACTTCGGTCTTTGGTAAAAATATGCAGGTTATCATTACATATTAATATTACATCATAAGGACTTTTATTAATATTAATAGTATTATATCATCACATACCTGGGATACGATTTAGGAAAATACCACACAGCCCGTTCGTGTGTGAGAGCCTGCCGCAGGCGTAGCCAGTGAGAGCGTACACGGACATCTTCACTGAAGCGGGCCTTTATGTGCTCCATAAACGATTTCCTTTCTGCACTCTGCGCTCCCACAACATGTGCAGTGACATCCATGGCTGTTTCTGTGAGGTGCCGAACCAAGCCCTCCATACGATATACACTCCTGGGAAGAGTTAAGCATTACATTTCAGTTCACTGAAAATATTTTAACCTGCAATTTTGCCAATTCATCTGTTTATGTTTATTTTAAAATTTCAACTGTAAATTCAGCAGTAATGTTCATCACAGTGAGGTTATTTGCATGTACACTAACAAGACAATTGAAATTCCAAGATGGAATGATGACATTATTATGAAAAGGAGAGATTGTTACTCACTATACAGAGGAGACACCGAGTCACAGACTGGCACAACAAAAAGACTCATATACATTTAAGCTTCCGGCCAAAATGTCTTTTTCTAAAGTAAAACATATTCATTCACACAAGCACAACTCACACAAGTATGACCAATGTGTGTGCTCACCAGGCCAGACTGTGTGGAGCAACTGTGCCTGAAGGATCAAACTTAAAGTAAAATTCATGTTTGAATATTGAATGTTGTCAGAATATTTACAGAGGTGAACAAAGGAAAAGCAAGGACAATTGGATATGATATCCTGTCAATATCAAGATCATTAGAGATGGAGCACAAGCTCAAATTGTATCAAGGATGAGGAAGGAAATCAGCCATGCCCTTTCAAAGGAACCATGCTGGCATTTGCCTGGAGCAATTTACGGAAATTCCATACAGATTTGGGCTTTCTGTGAATCAAGGACAAAATTACAGAAAGAAAAATTGTTATTGATGGCAAACGCAGTTTTCTCTTAATTTCTGTCATTGATTCTACAAAGAAAAATACAGTCCTGATTAAATTAATTGCGAAAGTGTTTTTATATTGTTTTAATTTTTCAGGAACCTACTTACAGCCAAAAACATTTGTTGAACATTGTTGGTATCGTGTAAACAGTAATTATCAAAATCTAAAAGCTCTAGACCAGCAGTTTGCTGTAAGTAACAATACATTATATTAATTTAATTTCGATACAGTAATGCTGATAATGGAGGATGCAGTGCTTTGTAAGTTTTCTTGGTAATTTATGAAGAGAGTTAATTATTGGTTATCTTTGCACACATTATAATGAGGAAATTTCAGAGAGTTTTTAAAAATAATTCTGACTGAATGAAGAGGATTTTGCTATATTTTTCAGTTTTATGAATATTTAGTGAGTGTACAAATACCTTCTCCTTTTTGACTGACAGAAGCCAGTTTTCTGGTCAGAGTATCGTGTAGTTCAACGTTAGAAGTTTTAGTGGGTTCTTGTTACACTGCACATTTATCTCAGTTAGACCACTTTTTATCAGATGCAAAGATGATAGTAATATCCAAAAGCCAAAGGCAAATTAAAGAGGCAAATATTCTCTCAAGGATAGTAGGCACTATGAAATACTCACGATAGTTTGAAACAAGAGTCTGTACAATTTCTTTATAAATTATGGTTGTCAAACAAACTGAGGCACTTAGAAGAAGAAATGGTGGAGAATATGTACCAAGGAATTAAAAATGCATTCATAAAGCAGCATTTGAAGCACTGGAGCAGCAAGAGGAAGGAAAAAAATGACACCCACAATGGTGGACTCAATGCTTCAAAGAAAAAGTGAACCTAAAAAAGATGTTCTATAAAAATTGGTAGAGAACATGGGTCAAACATGATAAAGCTTTGTATGTTAGAATGAACAAAGAAGGAAACAATGAAACCTGGGAGGATAAATGGAAAGAAGGCAATCGTGCATGGGGGGCACAAAAGTGGCAACATGGAAAATAATTGCAGAGCTGGGGAAAGAAGTAAAAGAAAGAGCAAACCTGCCAATTAGCAGTCTGGTAGTGTGGGAAAAGCATTTTGAAACACGTGTTAACAGAAAAAAGGACAGAGTACAAGGAAATAAAGTGACAGATATGGGAGCCAAAAAAGGTATAGAAGGCAGCTGCAGAAATGGAATTTGGGGTATCACCAGGGCCTGGAAATGTACCAATAGAATTAGTGAGGTATGGCCCAAGCATTTTGTATGGATACCTAAGCCAATCCTTTAATAAATGTATGTGGGATGGGGAGGAAATTCCAGCGAAGTGGAATCTAGTATATCTAAGCCCCATACACAAAAAGGAAGCAAAAATGTATGTAGCAATTATCATGGCATAAGTGTAACAAGAACAATGGAAAATCCAGGATGGAATGTAACAACATTATGAAAAGGAAAGTTGCTACTCACCATACAGCGGAGATGCTGAGTCGCAGCTAGGCACAGCAAAAAGATTGTCACAAATAAAGCTTTCCGCCATTATGGCCTTCGTCAACAGTAGCACACACACACACACACACACACACACACACACACACACACACACACACACACACACACACACACAAAACAGCAGTCTCAGGCAACTGAAACCTGGTTCCAGTTGCATAAGACTGCAGTTGTGTGTGTGTGTGTGTGTGTGTGTGTGTGTGTGTGTGTGTGTGTGTGTCATCTACTGTTGACAAAGGCCATAGTGGTGGAAAGCTTTATTTGTGACAGACTTTTTGTCGTGCCTATCTGCGACTCAGCATCTCTGTCCCAAGTACACTTAGCGGGCTGCACAGGATGATTTTAAAATCAAGAATGGAGAAGTTTGTAAATGAAGTGGAAGAACAAAGTGGCTTTATAAGAGGCAAGTCATACACAGATAGCATCTTTACCCTACAAAAGATCACAGAGATGAGATAGGAAAGAAATCTCAGAAGTCATTTGGTTTTCATAAATCTTCTGATAGCATATGACACATTGCCACTAAAGCTATCATTCAAGGTGCTGTAGTCAGGGGAACTGCCAAAACTTCATGTAATATGCATCATAAACCTCTACAAGTCAGCGGAATGTGTCACTAAAGTAGAGAAAGAAATTCCTAGAGAGGCCCCTAGAATAACTAAAGGATTGGAGCAAGGATGCTGTCCGTCTCCCACAATCTTTAAGATGTATGTCCAGAAGGCATTGAACCTTGGTGTAGAAGTGCATGGGCATGGGGATTGAAGTAAGGAACTGGTGTATGTACAGACTTTTCTATGATGATGAGGATGATGATGATGATGATGATGGTCAGATTGTTGCAGCAAACGATGAAGAGGATGTGTCTTACATGCTCAGGAAGTTGTTGGAAGAGTATAAAAATTGGAGATTGAAAATTAATTTTGAGAAGATGGAATATCTATAGAATATCTATACTGCAGAGAAGAGGAAAGTAACATGGATGTTGATGGACATATTATTAAAGTGTGTAAAGAGTTTAAGCACTTAGTTAGTATCCTACCACATGATGGAACATGAGACAGAGATATCTGACAATGGACCAGGCAGGGACGAATGGATATCCAAAAATTAAACCCTGTACTTTGTTCCTCAAAGATGAGTTTACAGACTAAAATTCATTTATACAAATCCATGGTGAAACCAAAAACAACATATGGGAGAGAGTGCTGGGAACTCACGGAAATAAATAAAAATAGAGGAAAGACAGCTAGGATGGTTTGGACATGTCAAAAGTATGGATGAAGACAGATGGCCCATGCGAGTAATTTTATGATAACCTTCTGGAAGGAGCAGAAGAGGAAGGTAGACCCAAGAAGTGATGGAAGGAAGGGGAATGGAGAGGATTAGGAAGAATGGTGAGATTGTGGAATTTGGTGACAGAGATGCGGATGTGGCAACAGCTGAAGAAGGACGCCTGCAACAAGGAGGGATATGGTATCCAACAATCTTGCGCATTTTGGCTCAAAAAGAGAACTAAATTAAAATATGAAGCTCTGCACAGACTGAATAATGTGTGTGAATGTAACTCTAAATGTCATTCTTTGGGGTCCAGGCACTCACTGCAATTGTGGTCTACCTCCCCGATAGTGCTACACTGATATTTGGCACAATTCATTGGCCTCACAAAGCTGAGACAGGGATTAACACAGAAGAATCACTTAGCCATTATGTAATGATTGGATACAGAATAACTTTTAAAGGCATGCACACTGCTATAAAAGATTGACATTTTTTCTACCCAAAATGCCTATTTTAATACCATATGTTTCACAGAAGATGATGCTGTAGTTCAAAGAGTATATCTCAATTGTACTCACTTTCTGATTGGGCAAGTTCACTTGTAAACCCCAGCTCTCCTTTTAAAGTCAAGAATAAACTTGATACACCTACAAATTGATGCCTCCCTGGGACCCACAATTTTCCACCCACTTGCCCATTACTGCAAGCCTACCCTGACCAATCCTGACAGGGAGACAGGCTCTATTTATGTAACACTGTAGCTGTGATGCTGACTGTTCATCATGGAGAGGTTTAGTAATATGCAATGCATGCATGGAATATGACAGAAGTATCCTTGGCTCACGCAACGATTCGTGTCCCTGGTGAACACTTCCACAGACTGAGACTAACATAAGTTATGTATCAGAACCTCACATACCAAGCACAATTTGTTCCAGAATCTTACTCTGAGTGAGAAACACTTGTAAGTGAAACAATTTATCCCATATAAATTAATCTAAAATACAACAATGTGTTCCATGCAGGAAAAGTACTGGACTATGCTCCAGACTGAATGCTAAAAGGTATAATCAGTCTTAAATGATGATGATATTAGGTAGCTATCTATAGTCATTTGTTTCTGCCAATGGTTCACACTTGGCAAAAACGTGACACAGCATTATCATCAAATACATTTTTAGAATGCATAGCCGCTGTTTTATTGGGGTGATGATTTTCAGTCTATGATGCACAGATTTCCATGCTTTTAGCATTTCTCTTATTGTGCCAGAAAATTGCTGCTTTGCTGTTACTGTTTCTTCTTCCTGCTCTGAAGAACTCCTCTCCACAACTTCCTGCTGTGAAACACCCTCCAACTCCATAAGCTCTTTGGCGGTCATTTCTTAATTGTGATATTCCACAAGCTCATTGATATTGTTATTACCCACTTCTAGTCCTATGATCTAGGCCAAAGACACAATCTTGATGACTAAAGGCTCCACAGGTACTGTCTCAAATGCCTCAGAGTCACATTCAAGAACGTATTCTGGCCAAAGCTTCTTCCAAGCAGAAGTGAGAGTTCTGCCTTTTCGATCATCTTGATTCAGGCAACGATATTGAAGTGATATTTCCAAAACTTTCCGAGAATGAGATCGGTAGCTTCAGTCAACTCACAGAAATGTTTGAAGAGTGCTTTAGTGTAGAGCTTCTTAAAGTTAGAAATAATCTGCTGGTCCATAGGCTGGAGTAACAGAGCAGTGTTTGGAGGTAGAAATTGGATCTTGATGAATTGAAATGGGCAGGAGCATTGTCCATAACAAGCAAGACATGGAATGGCAGATTCGCCTTAAGGAAATATTTTTTCACTGGAGGACCAAACACTTCATTGATCCAGTCACAAAAAAGATCACATCTCACCCAAGCCTCGTTGTTGGACATCCACACCACATTTAACCTGCTCTTCTTGATTTTACACTTCATGAAGGCTTGTGGAGTTTCTCAGTGGTAACCAAGTAGCAGTTTAATTTTCAAATCACCCCTTGCATTGGGAAAGAATAGTAGTGTCAGGCGGTCTTTCACTGGATTGTGACCAGGCAATTCATTCTCCTCTTCTGTTATAAAGGTACACTTTGGCATCTTTTACCAGAATAGACCCATCTCATCGCAATTAAAAATGACGACATTCTTTGCTGGCTCTGTGTCAGAGTTGACTGCTTCACTGTGCCTCAAAATGCTGCGAATGCCGGTTCTTGTCAAACTTCTTGAACCACCCAAGGCTTCCCTTAAACACTTCTTCAGCTGCTGATAATCCTGGCGTCTTCTTAACGAGGTCAGCAAAAATCATACTCGTCTTCTCACAAATGACGTTCCCATTAATAGTGTCACCTTGCAATTGCTTTCATTTATCCAATTAAGGAGCAACCTTTTGACATCATCCAGAATAAGAAACTGTTGTTTAGCTACTCCAGTTACTCCCTTTGAAGCATCTACCTCCTTAATCTTGTCCTTGTTTTTTGAGATCAATGCAAATAGTTGATGTATACCAATTGTACGTGCATGCTAAATCAGCAACACTCACAACACGTTTGTATTTTTCAATGGTTTTAAGTTTCATTTATAAGGTAATTTTGTTTCTCTTATGGTTGTCTTCTTGCGGCTTTATCTTTGGGGATATTTCTATGAAGATTATTAAAATTAGCACACACAAAAAACAATGTGTGAACACAAGTTTAGAAAACAGTGTGATCACAAGCTGCACTGAGATAGCAGCAAAAAGAATGCTAAACCCACACTGCATTACATACTAAAGATATTGTTCATACGCCACAGCTGACAAAAAAAAGTGTTCATATTGTTGAACGTTTCCCCTACCGCATATGAACAGGTGAAGATGTCACACTAAATCATCACCACTTGTTATGTAAAACTTCGCTTGTTAAGTTAGTCATTGTTTTACAATTTGTTTTGCTCATTACATGAAATGTGCATTATGGGAAGTGTTCGTTAAGTGAGCTTCCACTGCTTGTGATTCGGCTAAAAGATATCAAATATTATCTACCTCACTACAAATTATTAACACATTTATAGTAACTCAGTTGTTATGAAACTTAGTCATTTTATAATGTTAATGGTTAACGACAGAATGAGGTCAGTGTAATATTTAAAATAATTTTTGAAACATGCAAAATTACCTGAAATGCAGAATTTCTAACATTCCATGGTAAATAACTTATTGTTATGTTCATATTTTTTTGTGTAAAAGTTAGTGAAGAACTTTGACTAAATACTTGATCATTAAATAATTGAGTAAACAGCAGTTTTACTAAGAAACTAAAAGTTTATGTAATAGACTCCATTTCAGACAGATATGTTGCTTTCCTGACACTTTCATTTGTTCTGTTGCCTGAATGAATAAAGGGGGTAAAAAGGTACGTGTGTGAAGTCAAAATTATAATAACCAACTGAGAACAAAATGCGACTCAAATTGTGCAGTCTTGATGTGAGTCACATACACAGGGGAAGGGGGGGGGGGGAGAGGGGGGGGGGGAATTATGATTATTGTAGAGTAGCCACTTTTAGTTTTCTGTACTTTCTAAATACAACATTTACTTTGGTAATATAAGGAAAAGGACAGATTCCTACTCACAGTAAAGATGACTCACTGAATTGCAGGCAGGCAGGCACAATGGAAAGGCTGTTACACATTTAGCGTTCAGCCAAAACCTTCTTTAGAGAAGGAAACATGCACATTCATTCACACAAGCACAACTCACGAACACATGACTGCCACCTCTGGCAGCTCAGACCAGAATGTGAGCGTTTACTTTGGTATTTCAAACCAGGAAAGAATCAAAAGAAGGAGTACTGGGTTACCTCACTGAAATAGGAAACTGATTGGCTACTGTGTGTGTGTGTGTGTGTGTGTGTGTGTGTGTGTGTGTGTGTGTGTGTGTGAGTATGAGTGAGGGAGGGAGGGTACATGTGAAAGAATTAATACAAACTGTGCTTATTGCTTATTTTTGTACTTTTCTGGAAGTGTGCACTAGGATTGCATTCTCAGCAAAATGCCAAAGTGTCACTACAGGACAGATATTCTGCGCAGACATTTTTCTTCATTTAGTAGTTACTGTCCGGTCAGATCTAATACAGTTAACTCACTTTACACCAGTAACTCGGATAAATAACTGAGCAGCCTTTCGACATTTGTGGTACAACTGGGTTTTTAGAGCTTTTCTCAGCTGAGGAACAATGTACGACCTTTTAGAGCGGGTCGTACTTCTTTTCTTGATGTTAAAGAATGACAAAAGAGGTTGTGCCACCACAACCGATCAGAGGAAAATTTTGAGTGCAGTCAGAAAGACATCCAAAGATACTAGTGCTTTGAGGTCATGCCACCAATAAACTTAGTTAAAGCCCTGTTCCTACAGGAATAAGAAGCCTACTGAAAACAAACCAGGTGTCCTTTGTGCAACCAACAGTTCAACCAGTCTTTTCGGTCCACATGTGCCATGTATGTGACACCCACAAAAATTGGCCATCCAAGTTCCTTGAATTTTGTAGCCATCTGCTCATCCCTGAGTTCCAGTTTACACTCTTCCTTCGTGGCATTACAATTTCAAAAAGCAGAGAAATTAACCTATTATACATTACCTGTACACTGCAGACTGAGAATTGCGCAGAGATGTCTCTCTCGCTCCTGTAGCTTCCCCCTGTGATGCAGCCAGTTCTGAGAGCCAGCTGTCTAGTGGCGCGGGACCTGCCGTCAGGCCCCACTGGGCCAAGCGGGCCAACAGCTCCTCGGCGGCATGGCGCTCGATTGAGGTGGCCACCTCTGCGCGAGCCAGGTCCCACAGGAAGGCGGTCAGCTTGGCTTCTGCCACCTGGTGAGCATTGATGAGGGAAGCCACTATCTGTGGGAAAATGTGTCAAAATTTCAGTCAGTTTAAGTACCATACAATTTGCCTAATTATAGCAACAAGATGTAGCCATATTTACAGGCATTTCTCTTACTGTGTTTCTATAAACAAAACATTCTGATTACTTCTAAATCTCACTGTATACTCTCAGTTTACAACTTACACAAGCTAAAGTGTTTACAAAAAGAAAAAAGTTGTTTTATCATCTAAAATGGATAATCCCTGGAGAACAAGTCAGTATCCTATCAAGTATACTTCAATCATATTCAGCCGCTCAAACGGCCAGTGGCCATGTGTGTGTGAGTTGTGCTTGTCTGAATGTGTGCAAGTTTTCTACTTCTGAAGAAGTACTTTGTTGCAACCTGGTAACACAATACAACCAAGAATGTCAGTACAACTTTAATAGACTGTGGCATGTATGTCAATCACCATAACATAAACTGAACATGACAAGATGAGGCAAATGTATGCAAGCAGTAATAACGTGATAACTGAGTGTGAGAAGAGTGCAGCAGGGTTTAAATAGGCACTCGCCTGTGGTGGGCTCTATCAGAAGTTCACAGTATTGCTCTTTCACGGCATACTCTCACAGATGACAACACACTACTTATGGGTGTGGCTTTCAAGTGTTTGCACATTTCTTTATTCTTATTTCCTTGAGGAACAGCTCGGATTCGCAATATGTCCATAGCATCTTCCTCCCTGGGACTAGCATCTTCCTCCCTGGGACTCTGACTGAGATGATGCGCTGGTACTGGGATGTATGGTCACAAGTACTCAGAGTGCAGGCAGCATTGCAGTCTACCTTCTCGTATCAACCCATATGATAGGATGGGTGACGTCGGTGAGAGCTCTGTGCCTGTATCAAGTCTGATAGCTCCAGCGTGGACAGCAACCGCATTGGTACTGGTAGCAGTATTGGAGAAGCTGTGCCAGGTTTGTCCATTGGTGACGGGGTCTCCTTGTATGTCATGGAAGGGACCCAGCCCCATCAGGTGATCTGTCAAACAATGCAGACTGGCGTCGCAAAGTTGGTGTCATGGCTGGGGTTGTCTGGTCTTCCACGTGCAGGTGCAACTGGTCATAATGACGTGCACATAGGCCCTCCTCCATTTGGAGATTGCAGAGATGGTGGCCACAGCACTGGGAGATGACTGCAGGAATCCGTTTTGTGTGAGGAGCAAACCCGTGTGCCCAGACAGCCAACCCAGGCTACAGGAGATGCAGTAATGTCCAGGGTTAATGCCTGTGGAGCAGTTCAGCCGGGCTGTTGTCGCTGAATGGTGTGAATCGATAAAAAGACAGAAATTTATCCAAAGCAATGTTTGATGACTGAGTCACACACTTTTTCATTTGTGTTTTGAATTTTTTAACTTAACTTCTGGCCTTACCACTGGACTGTGGGTGGAAGGGCAGGATGTAAATGTGATGAATCCCGAGGGCATTGCAGGAGGAGGCAAACTCCTGCAACACAAACTGAGAGCCATTGTCGGAGACCAACTTTGCTGGAAGTCCTTTGATGGAAAAAAATTTCAACACAGTTGCCGTGGAGGCAGAGGTCAAAATTGACAGGCAATGACCAACATATGGGAAACAATAGAATGCATCAATTACTTTAAGCCAATGTGCATTGAGGAAAGAGCTGGTGAAATCAATGTGGAGATGGGCCCAGGCCTTCAGAGGTTGTGGCCACAGAAACAAAATTGCCCACAGGGCATGTTTCTGTGATGCGCACTGAGAACATGCCATAACCAACCAAGTGATGTCACTGTCCAAACCAGGCCAAAAAACATGAGGGCAGGCTATTGTGCCTCATTGTGAGACACTCCCCTGTGATCAGTGTGCAGCAATTGCAGGTTCTCTGAATGGTGAGCCGAGGGAGCCAGAAGACAGGAGGGTGCATCAGCATTCACATGTTTGGCCGTGGGGCGGGAATGAATCTCACAGCTGTAATGAGGGAGGAACAGTGCCCAATGCTGCAGGTGATGTGCTGTTTTGTCTGGCAACAATGCTGAGGGGTTACATAGCGAAACTAATGGCTTGCGATTCATGATGAGATGGAATTTTACACCTTACAGAAAATCATGAAACATCTTTAAGGCATAGACAATGATGAGAAATTCTTTCTCTATTTGTGAATATCTAGTACGACCCAAATTAAGGGTCTTCGATGCATATGGAAGAGGCTGCTTGAAGCCATCAGAAAATTTATGAGCTAACACCGCCCCCAGACAATGCTGGGACGCATCTGTTGCTAACACTAAATGTTGATCCTGCTGGTAGGTTATGAGGCAAGGTGCAGATTGTAACACAGACTTCAGTTTGGAAATGCTGTTTTACACACCTGCGACCAGTGAAAAGACATTCCCTTATGCAGCAAGGCATGTAATAGTTGTGCATCCAATACTGAAAAAAGCTGGAGGTCATAACGGCAGAGAGATTATGATGAAGGGGTTTGATACCAGCACTCAAGACCTCGAAACCAAGATAAACAATACCGAATTAGATGTTAACCGAACAAATAAGAGGACTAGGTATAATGCTCACGACACACAATTATGAGTCTTGGGAGGAAAAAAATCAGTTATATGGAGATATCAAATAAATAATGCAAGATTTAACTACTTTAAAAATTCATTTTTCCGCAGAAATTGTCGATAATAATGAAAATGTCAGACAATAAATACATAATAATGTAGATGTCAATGGGAGAGAATATACTGAATCTGTTGAGGAAATGAAGAAATACTTAAATAAAAAACAGGATGAGTGCTTTTCAGTTTTAAAAGATGAAATCGGAATCAGATGAAAAGAGCTTGAATCCCTTAAACTTCAAGTTGTAGTAGACAATAATGTGGTAACAAGATTTAAAAAAGACAGAAAAATAGAGCCCTTTCACAGTGTGCTTTAGAGGGAGTCCCACAGGATACATAATTATTGAGCCAAGTAAAGAAAGTGGAAGCAAAATTACTAGGAATGAGTAAAACCCTTTCAGAAATGACGGTTTGATTAGCTTCCACAAAATAAAAAGCGAGCACTCTTCATGCTCCAAGTAGCCAAAGATTGATGAAATTAGCCACAGGGAAAGAAAGACGCAACTCAATACTAAAAACACTTATAGATGGGAACTTCACTAGCCAGCCTGAAGAAATTCATAAGATGCCAAAGATCAGTGGAAGGAATTTCAGGTGGAAGGTGGCAGTCATTTAGCAAACTGTTTTCGGATTTCAAGCCAAAGGGTGTTGTTCAGCTGATATCATGTTTTTAACATTTGAATATTGTTTGCTGGTCTCATGGGATGACGCAAAGAGAATAAAGTTTTTAACTGGGCATCTAGAAGGAGAACAGTCGATGGGGGTGTGTTACTTGCAAAAGAATTTCACAGATCGGGGGGGCATTAGCATACAATTTAAAGAGCTGCATTGGTCAGACGGCAAGGAGCAGAAACTAAACTACCACTTTTAACATTTGATTCATTTTAAAATAATAAGAGGTAGGCCAAGCACAGAAAATATTTTGAAAGGCACCTTCAATTACTCAATTTTTAAATGAACCTGTTGGTGAAGTACATGTGATGAAAATATTGATTAGTTAATGAAGAACATCTGATCTAAGTTTTGATTAGCTGGATGCCTTCATAAGTTGGCGAGAAAATGATTGGGAAAGAATAGCCTAAACCCGTTTCCATGCTAAATTATTTGGTTCAATTAGATATTTTGCATAAACCTCGGGACAATGAATACAAGAAACGGAAAACATTCATGTCGATTATATCATGTAAAATGTTGACACTATGAGAATGATGGTGACAACAACAGTAAAATCAATAACATTAAATCAGAAAAAATGTAGGGAAGCTGCTTTTGTAGATGGTTATGGCAACCCCATAGGAATTGCTATTATTAAAAACACAGAAAATGGGGTAGGTCTCACGGGAGGGGCCACACCAAGAGAGCAATAAGTGCAATTGCACAGCTCCGGTTATTGGAATAAATGACATAGCTGGATGAAAATAAAAAGCAATCAAGGAGGGAATTTTACTATCTTTCACGTCAGTGACTGTAAATTTTGCTCACTGTTTTCTAGTAGTTTCTCAAATGAACATACCATTGTTACTACAGTGAACAATGAGATATACATTGTTAAAGTGGATGAGCAGGTTCAGTTGCATCAGGTACTAGTCTCTTGAAAGAGAAAGATAAACCATATGATGAACATCTAACAGATCTAGCTAGAAGAAAGGTACATACTGACCTTATCACTAACAAGTCAAAAAGAGTGTGATCGATTATACAAAAAGACAGGAGGATTAACATAATTTACTGAAACAACATAAAGAACTTCTGACCAGCCTGGATGTTTAGGCAGATATTAGAGTAAACTCAAGATTAAAAAAAGCTGCCACTGTTGAAACTGAGAAAATGTTGCAAGAAGTAGTCACTGAAAGATCACAAAGTGCATACAATAATGCTCTGTTAGTAGTTAAAAAACTGAGAGGAGGACCATGATTATTTTTGGATGCCAAAATATTAAATTAGATTCCTATGGAAGACATACTCATCACTGTAAGTGATGCAAAGTACATCAGCAGTACAGTCTTGAACACAGGTAACTAGCATGTATCACTATATCCCAATCTATACAGCTTCCTTGTTCCAGCAGTGATCTTATCAATTGACATTTTCTTATCAATATTACAATTGTTACAAAAAGTAGTTGATTACCTTATTACTTCCAAGACATGGTCTGAACACATTTTCCTACTGAAGGAAACATAAGATAAATTCAAACAAAAGGGTATTACACCTAAAGGTGTCGAAGTCTTCATTTGGTTGTAGAGAGTTTACAGTTCTGGGATATATTGTAAGTGCCCATGAAACCCAACCTTACACACATAGAATACAAGCCATTGTTAAATGCCCTTGTCCCCAAAATAGAAAACAACTTGTAAACTTTTTAGGAGTGACAGGATTTACTAAAAAATCTACACACAAACCATATTCGCAATCTTGTTACTATGTTCCTACTGAAACAAAAGTAATGTTTTTGACAAGATTAAAGATGATCTGGTACTTGCCTTATCATCCCACGCTGGACAATTTATTTAAAATCACAATACATGCCTCAGATTATGGCTTTGAATGTGAGCTCTTCCAGGGAGAAAAAGGTAGAGGAAAGGGTAATCACCACAGCATTACATTTGTAGTTGCATAATAAACAAATATTAGATTAAATTATGCAGTAACAGAGAAAGAAGCTTTCATTGTTTTTTGAGGTTTCAAATGGTTTAAATACATCCTGAAAGGCAGAAAAACTGTAGTATAGGTCACCAAGCATTAACTTTCTTGTGAATAGCAAACTGCTTTACCACCATATAATGGAGTGGGCACTGTTTCTGAAAGAATTTGATTTTGAAATTAAATATTCAAAAAGATCAAATAATATCATATCAGACACCTTATTTACACTGCCCGTGGGGATAGAGGATTGACTTGAGTTGGGAGGCCTTCAACCAAGTTTTGAACTGATTGCCTAAAAGTGGGAGCCACGCAAAAGGCTAACAAAAATTTGTACATATAATTATGAATCAACAGGTGACTGATCCTGTGTTAGATAAAATAATTCACACTATGCAAGACAACAATTTAACCAAAGACAAAAGCAATAAGTGGTTACTTCATTATGGAATATTACATTGGCAGAGTCATAGTGGAGGATTTGTGCACCTGGTGCAATGTTAAGCCAAGACTCACCTACTGAACAACTAACACACTTCACGATATACACGTACATTTCATTGTTCATAGATAAGCTGCGTAATTAATGATGATGAGATATAATGTTGCTGTCCAGAACTAAGTACAATCTAAAACTAAAGTAAAAACAAGTCCTAACAGACAAAAACATTAATATTAATGGAGAATTTGGGAAAGGAACTGAGATGTCAGTAATACCAGAACAATAAGGAATATGGAATAATTTAAATAAGTAATTATACAATATTTACTAATCAACAGTCTCTTACAGGATGTATTGTGAGGTCATGTTTCAGATTTTGTTGCCTTTTGGTTTCATATATTGTATTACTTTAGTACTAAGTTGACATGTCTAGGTTTAGTCTTCCTTAAGCTTATTTCAGTTTGTTGGTACAATATGTATATAACAAACACATGGAGATTTTGAGACTATGTTTCAATAGTTCGTGGAAATCACTATTAAGTTGTGAAATATTAATTTGCATGTACAATGATACATGAAGGAATGTTTCTGAAAGTAGTAAATGTATGGAGTAGGAAGAGGTATTAACCAATTTAATGAATAATGAGTCTAGCAATAAACACTTCTCTCTCTTTATTTCTAATGAACAAACAATCCATTATTTTATTTGGGGAAAATTAGCCTAAGTATGAAGACGCCTTGTTAATTTTTTAGTACCTAATCATGAATCTGTTCTGGCATTATGATGAAGATATGTACTGCAGAGGTGCTGTTTCACTAAATGTTTGCTACTGCCATGAAATTTTGTGTAGGCATATAATGTATTGTAACAAATGTGTATATCTTTCTTGAGAAATGTAATTTGTTTCCTCAAACTCATTTTGACACACAAGTCACCCACAGCTGACATACTTGTATTTGTAACTTGTACATTAAGCTGTGTGCTGTTATCACAGAGAGACAGTCGACAGTTGAGACAGTGGGTTTATATCGATTTGAATTGCATACAGTCAAAGAGAAACCAAGCAATGGTAATAAAATACGATTAGAGAAGATATAATGCGAAAAAAATATGAAGGAATCAACTTTTTTTTCCTCTTAAACTATTAAGTGATTCACATTATGGAAGGAAAAACTACTGGAATGTGATAAAAGTGAAAATATTAAACACATCGAATGCAAATGTTATTCACAGATGTGATGCCTAACATGGTGCATGACCCAACAAGTAGCTTCATCCTGCAGCAAGATACAAGCTGTGTCATGTCGCCCCACTCACCTCACGGGTGCGCATCGGCTCCTGGCAAAGCAGCAGCCGCACGACATGCGAACGATCACGAGCCGCCTGGCCGGGTGCGAGCAGCCAACATGCCAGTTGTGCCGCCCGCAAGCGTGCCGCATCTCGTACCACTGACGGTGCCGCACGCTCCGCCACCAGCGATAACAGAGCAGCCAGCAACCGCTGGCGGAAGGCACGCTCTGCTTCGGTTGGCGCGTGCCGCCCTTCTGCAACATTGATTGAGGAGCTAGGGTGTAATCACCATTTTCCTCAAGTAGCGGTTTATCTCTCGTTCCGAGACCAGAGGTCAGTAAAGAAACCAGATAGGTGAATGGTAAATAGCAAATATTATATTGCTGTTATTACAACCTGGCGTTTCCATTGTTTGATTGTGCCTAGCAATTTTTCTTCCATCCCACAACCCTGTGTTATTTTCCTTTGTTACTACCTCTAACTGCGCAGATGGGAGTTATCCTTGTTGTACATTCTCCACTCCCAGAATTATCCTGGCCTCAACTTATGGTAATCCTCTGCCCCCACACCCTCTATCCAAAAGTTTCCTCCCCCTCATCCTACCACCTCTTCCCCTCTCACATTCCCTCATCCTCTGTGTACACCACCATCTGCAAGTGTACCTGTCTGTTCTTTCCCCTTCCCTGCTTCCCTCCTTTTCTGCTCCCTAATTTTTCTCTCCTCTTCATTTCCTCCTTTCCTTTTCTGATCTCCTCCTTTTTCGACCCCCCCCCCCCCCCCCTCCCGACGACTGCATGTGTAACAGTCTTTTCATTGTGCCTGTTTGCAACTCAGTGGGTCATCTTTATGGTGAGTAGCAATCTATCCTGTTCCTTATACTGTTGAATAAAGACAATTGAGTGTGTAGCAAACTACCAGCCTGAGCCACATATGGATTAGCAATTTTATTAATTCCATATTACTGTAGTAACTATAAGCTATCAACCAGTATTACATACAGCTATTATATAATTATAATTTTAAAGTAACAAAACATGAACTTTCTGGAAAAGTCTAGGAGTTCTATAAGACTACTGTAGTATCACACATCCAACATGAGAATCAATGTCAGATGTACACTGCAATGGAGTGTGCATAATCCGAAACTTCCTGGAAGATTAAAACTGCATACCAGACCGGGACCGAGGAGGCAGTGGCCTCACCAAGTAAGCTGTCGGGACATGACTCTCCAACTAGTGCTGAACTTCACAAAATCTATACTGCATATCTTGCTGAAACTGCACTCGTGGAACTGTGGTAACACTGTTACTAAAGGAAATGCTCTACAAGTAATGTTGATGGGCTCTACTCTCAGTTGAGCACACAGCATTAACTTACCAATTTACAGTTGTATATAATTTTCATTTTTAAGTTTTGAGATATGAGAGTGTTGGTAGTAGATTACAAGTACTAATGTTTTGGCAACTGAATGTCGTCAATCAGCTAAACTATTAATAGTAATGTATAAGCTGAAAATATTTTAATAGAATCACAAATAAAAAAGCCGTAACAAATAAAGTATGTCAACAAAATTAACAAAACTAGACAATTTAAAGACAAAGCTAGAAATGAAGTTTACAAAGCTTTTTGTACAGATACCCTTTTTTTGTGGAGAAATGAGGGGGTTGTGAGGGCAAAATGGCAGTGAGATTGGAAGGAGAGAATGAGTGAAAGACACGAGGAGAGGGAGGAGGTTGAAGACAGGGAGATTCACATTGCTCAGTTTCCATACAATAATCTGTTAGCTCACTTCTTTCTAGAAGCAGTTTATCAAATTCTCAACAACAGATATCTCATATCCTCTAAAAGAATTGTGGTTCCCACTGATACAAAAAAAGTTTTGCATCACCCCGGTTCCCAGAATTCCTGAAGATAGATGTTGGCTGTAGATATTGTATCACAGACACAGTCCCTTTGACTGTTCAGAGATGTCACTAAACCTGCCCAAAGATGTAAACAACCATGCATGAGCAACACCTGTTAGACTGACAGGGTCCGACAGCTGATCAGTTCCAGTCATTCCACCAGGAAGGAGGTACATGGCTCATGTTGTCTGTAGTTCAAACATGCCTAGACAGTCAATACCGTGCTTCAATCACATTCGCATTATTACTCTGTGCCAGGAAGGGCTCTCAACAAGGGAAGGCATCTTGGAGGGAACCAAAGCAATGTTGTTTGGACATGGAGGAGATAACAAAGAGACAGGCACTGTCAATGACACACCTTGCTCAGGCCGCCCAAGGGCTACTACTGTAGTGGATGACCGCTGCCTACAGATTATGGCTTGGAGGAACCCTGACAGCAATGCCACCATGTTGAATAATGCTTTTCCTGCAGCCACAGGATATTTTGTTATGACTCAAACTGTGTGTAGTAGGCTGCATGAAGTGCAACTTCATTCCCGAGACAGGCATGGCGATGTCCATCTTTGCAACCACAACACCATGCAGTGCAGTACACATGGGCCCAACAACATGCCAAATGGACGGCTCAGGATTGGCATTACATTCTCTTCACCAATGAGCATTGCATATGCCTTCAACCAGACAATCGTCGGAGATATGTTTGGAGGCAACCCAGTCAGGCTGAATGCCTTAGACACACTATCCAGCAAGTGTAGCTATTTTGGGGTGGCATTATATGGGGCCGACGTACGCCGTTGGCGATCATGGAAGGCGCTATAATGGCTGTACGATACGTGAATGCCAGCTTCTGACCGATAGTGCAACCATATCGGCAGCATATCGGCGAGGCATTCGCCTTCATGGAGGACAATTCACGCCTGCATCGAGCACGTCTTGTGAATGACTTCCTTCAGGATAATGACAGCACTCGACTAGAGTGGCCAGCATGTTCTCAAGACATGAACCCTATCAAAATGCCTGGGTAGATTGAAAAGGGCTGTTTATGAATGACGTGACTCACCAACCCCTCTGAGGGATCTCCACCGAATTGCCGTTGAGGGATGGGACAATCTAGACCAACAGTGCCTCGATGAACTTGTGGATAGTATGCCATGACAAACACAGGCGTGTATCAATGCAAGAGGACGTACTACTGGGTATTACAGGTGCCGGTGTGCACAGCAGTTTGGACCACCACCTCTGAAGGTCTCACTGTATGGTGGTACAATGTGCAATGCTTGGTTTTCATGAGCAATAAAAAGGGCGGAAATGATGTTTATGTTGATCTCTATTCCAATTTTCTGTCCAGATTCCAGAACTCTCGGAACCAAGGTGATGCAAACCTTTTTTTGATGTGTGTAAGTAATATTTGATGTGACTTGCAATACATGATGTGACTCGCAATATGACACAGAAGCAACCTGCATTGGTGAAGTCTACAGAAACATCTACATCTACATCTACATTGATACTCCGCAAGCCACCCAACGGTGTGTGGCGGAGGGCACTTTACGTGCCACTGTCATTACCTCCCTTTCCTGTTCCAGTCGCGTATGGTTCGCGGGAAGAACGACTGTCTGAAAGCCTCCGTGCGCGCTCTAATCTCTCTAATTTTACATTCGTGATCTCCTCGGGAAGTATAAGTAGGGGGAAGCAATATATTCGATACCTCATCCAGAAACGCACCCTCTCGAAACCTGGCGAGCAAGCTACACCGCGATGCAGAGCGCCTCTCTTGCAGAGTCTGCCACTTGAGTTTATTAAACATCTCCGTAACGCTATCACGGTTACCAAATAACCCAGTGACGAAACGCGCCGCTCTTCTTTGGATCTTCTCTATCTCCTCCGTCAACCCGACCTGGTACGGATCCCACACTGATGAGCAATACTCAAGTATAGGTCGAACGAGTGTTTTGTAAGCCACCTCCTTTGTTGATGGACTACATTTTCTAAGCACTCTCCCAATGAATCTCAACCTGGTACCCGCCTTACCAACAATTAGTTTTATATGATCATTCCACTTCAAATCGTTCCGTACGCATACTCCCAGATATTTTACAGAAGTAACTGCTACCAGTGTTTGTTCCGCTATCATATAATCATACAATAAAGGATCCTTCTTTCTATGTATTCGCAATACATTACATTTGTCTATGTTAAGGGTCAGTTGCCACTCCCTGCACCAAGTGCCTATCCGCTGCAGATCTTCCTGTATTTCGCTACAATTTTCTAATGCAGCAACTTCTCTGTATACTACAGCATCATCCGCGAAAAGCCGCATGGAACTTCCGACACTATCTACTAAGTCATTTATATATATTGTGAAAAGCAATGGTCCCATAACACTCCCCTGTGGCACGCCAGAGGTTACTTTAACGTCTGTAGACGTCTCTCCATTGATAACAACATGCTGTGTTCTGTTTGCTAAAAACTCTTCAATCCAGCCACACAGCTGGTCTGATATTCCGTAGGCTCTTACTTTGTTTATCAGGCGACAGTGCGGAACTGTATCGAACGCCTTCCGGAAGTCAAGAAAAATAGCATCTACCTGGGAGCCTGTATCTAATATTTTCTGGGTCTCATGAACAAATAAGGCGAGTTGGGTCTCACACGATCGCTGTTTCCGGAATCCATGTTGATTCCTACATAGTAGATTCTGGGTTTCCAGAAATGACATGATACGCGAGCAAAAAACATGTTCTAAAATTCTACAAGAGATCGACGTAAGAGATATAGGTCTATAGTTTTGCGCATCTGCTCGACGACGCAGTGGAAGTAACTCAACTGGTTCACACTGGGATGACAGTGATACAAAACCAATACATACGTATATCATATGGCCCGATGCAACATCGTATGCTGGTTATCCCACACAGCTGTGTGATATGATACAAATTTCGAATCCTCAGATATAATTTGAAAAAAAAAAAAAAAATTGTTTTATGAAAATGAAGCAAAGCTAAATCCAGAATGAAGTAAAGCTAATTGATCTGCCTGCTTAGTTTTTTTTTTTTTTCAAAGCTTATAGTCCCCTATCACAGGCTGAGAAAGAACTGGTTTTCTTTCTGCTATTGCCTACAGTTACTGTGCTACAATGTAATGAGTACAATGCTGGGAGTATTCTGAAAAGTTAGTAGTGAAGAATGTAGTCACTGTGCAGTTTACACTTGGTAAGCCATATACTGCTGGATGCAAAATATTGCTTACATATTGAAATTGGTTTTAACACTGCAAGGAGAATCATATCTCTTTCCATTTTCAAGCAAATAAGTGATACATTTTGACATTTGGTCATAACAAGCTATGATGCACCTCACTTGATGCTATGGCCATGTGCTATGCAGAGCTGCACTAGTTTTTCATCTTCATATGGTGCAGATACAAGCCAAAGCATTCACTTGCATGTGTGCTTCCAAGCTGGTAAAAAGTCTTCATCTGTGGATATGTGTAGTCAATATATCATTCACACAGGAGGACTGTCCATACATGATCTTTTTTGTCCAACTTATTGAAAAAAATTTTCTATGGATATATACAACTAAATCATATTCAAGGGCAGATTTGACCAGCTTCGTGTGGAGGAAGAGAGCAATGGAAATGAAAGAAACAGGTAAAAAATAGCTGTGAAATTGTTATCACCATATTTAATTCCTTTTTTTTCATTGTTGCATTTTCTAATTCAGATAACAGCCCTACAGTTTCTGTCTATGATTGTAAAATTTAGTCAAGTGTTGACAGGTGTGAAAATTTCTGTACTGTCAGTTTAATAAGTCACCTTTGCAAAATACTAACACAAATTCTTTACAGATGAATGGAAAACTGGTAGATGCTGACCATCGGGGAAAATCAGTTTGGATTCCATAGAAATGTTGGAACACGTGAGGCAATACTGACCCTACAACTTATCTTAGAAGATAGATTAAGGAAAGGCAAACCTAACATTTCTGGCATTTGTAGACTTAGAGAAAGCTTTTGACAATGTTGACTGGAATACTCTCTTTCAAATTCTGAAGGTGGCAGGTATAAAATAAAGGGAGCAAAAGGCTATTTACAATCTATACAGAAACCATGTGGCAGTTATAAGAGTCGAGGGGCATGAAAGGGAAGCAGTGGTTGAGAAGGCAGGCAGACATGGTTGTAGCCTATCTTCGATGTTACTCAATCTATATATTCAGCAAGCAGTAAAGGAAACAAAAGAAATATTTGGAATAGGAATTAAAATCCATGGAGAAGAAATACAAACTTTGAGGTTTGTCAATGACACTGTAATTCTGTCATAGACAGCAAGGGACCTTGAAAAGCAGTTGTACGGAATGGACAGTGTCTTGAAAGGAGGATATAAGATGAACATCAATGAAAGCAAAATGAGGATAATGGAATGTAGTCGAAATATATTGGGTGACGCTGAGGGAATTCGATTAAGAGATGAGACACTTAAAGTAGTAGATGAGTATTGCTATTTGGGGAGCAAAATAACTGATGATGGTCGAAGTAGAGAGGATATAAAATGTAAACTGACAATGGAAAGGAAACTGTTGCTCAAGAAGAGAAATTTGTTAGCATTGAGAATAGATTTAAGTGTCAGAAAGTCTTTCCTGGAAGTATTTGTATTGAGTGCAGCCATGCATGGAAGTGAAACATGGATGATACATAGTTTAGACAAAAAGAGAACAGAAGCTTTCAAAATGTGGTGATACAGAAGAATGCTCAAGATTACATGGGTAGATCACATAACTAATGAGGAGGTACTGAATAGAATTGGGGAGGAGAGGAATTTGTAGTACAACCTGACTAGAACTAATGAGCACGTACTGAATAGAACTGGGGAGGGGAAGAATTTGTGGCACAACTTGACTAGAAGAAGAGATCGGTTGGTAGGATACATTCTGAGGCATCAAGGGATCATCAGTTTAGTATTGTTGGAGGGAAGTACGGAGGGTAAAAATCATAGAGGGAGATGAAGAGATGAATACACAAACAGATTCAGAAGGATGTAGGTTGCAGTAATTACTCAGAGATGAAGAAGCTTGCACAGGATACAGCAGCATGGAGAGCAGCATCAGACCAGTCTCTGGACTGAAGAAAACAACAACAACAACAAGCGAATTGTGTGTGCAGCTGTGGTGCCAATTCCCTCCAGCCACCTACCAAGGTCTTATTGCTTCCATACCATGATGCATTCCTGCTGTTATCTGTGCCAAAAGTGGAAATATCGGCTATTAGGTTCTGGCTGATCAATGTATGAGTCACATTGCATGCTGTATCTTATCTATGCACTTCCCAATATTATACTATCCATTTTTGGCTGGGTTCTGCCTGCTCTGCAACCACCAGTACCTGGCTGTCTTCAAGCAGACCCTTAGTCAGTGTCTCAATATCCCTACTCACCTGGCGAAGGCTACACTAAGTGTTACAATGTTTGCAATCTAAACCTAGCCTTTCCTGCAGCTGTTGACCTACACCCAGCCCATTACTGTCACCTAGCAGCAAGATCTTCCTTTTCACCTTAGTTTCTGACCTGACTCCCAAATTCTTATTAATGATCTGCTGTGTCCTACATTCTTCTCAAGCTGTAGGAAGGTCCCATCCTTCAACCTTCAACAGGAAACAGGAAATACCTGCTCTTTAGCTCAACTGTTACCTTTTACCATATCTCACTTTCTTCGCTCCTCACCCCTTTTCCCCTCAGCAGCACTAATTCAATTATTGTAGCATCAATCTATGCCTGAAATGCACAAATTTCCACCTCTTGTTCTGCATTCATCCCGTCTTTTTTAAACATAGCCTACATTTCTGTGGAAGAGCCTTATGGGAAATCCTCCTCCAGCATCACTGCAGTCACCCAAGGGGAATTGCTGTTCGCAATATAAATGGCAAAAAAGAGCTACAACTTACAAAAGAAAAGCAAGAGCATCTAACTATTAACTAAACATAATATACAGTTTGGTAAAGGTGATAAACAAGCAAACTATTAATGAAATTACAATGAAATCCAGACCTTTAGCTGCTTACAGGCATTGATAAATATCAACAGGGACAGCAAACTATTATTCTGTAGAGTGCAGCTGCAATATTCAGAATGCATTCTAATGACTAAGATATAAATGTATTATGCCAACTGGAGATGAGTGAAAACTAGGAATGTGTCTTGGCATAAATACTACTGTATAAAAAGTGGTTAGCTGTTGCATTTATTCAAGGAATGCTTCATAAATTTATTAAAATTTTCAGAATTTTGTTGCTGATTTTGTTCATAAGTGACTCCTTTATTTTTTACAGCGTCTTTAATTTCCTTGTTCCAGATCCTCAGAACTCTTGTTTTATTTTCTTCCTTCTTCCTAGGGCAGCTATTGTTACCTTTTCTAAGTAGCAACAAGCACTCAGTTTCAGTAGGTACTACTCCACTATTCAATCTCGGAGTTGTTTTATTCTTTCTTCACGTAATAAGTACTCTATGTACATTCACCTGTAACACTCTTGCCTATTAGGCAGTTTTGCTGCTTTACAAGCTGCATGAGCCAATATCATGCCACCTTCAGATTTCAATATCTCGTAAGTTGGATGAAAACTTACCATTCATGAAGAATTACTCTACTATGTGCACAGTCTTATGCACACTATGTACACTTGTAACTACACCTTTTTCTGCATAAGGTATTTACGAATTAAAGAAATTGTCCAAGGACACTGTCATTATTAATCCACTGATCCTTCCTACTGGTACACCTTACCTCTTACTGCTTTTTCCCTATTTTTCCAAAGAGTGCAGCTGGTATGTTCCTGTCTCACAATATTTTTCTTGTTCCATTTCTTTTCATTCAAATCCTCTTGCATTACAGACAGCTACAGTCAGTGATCTACAGTTTTAAGTCTCTCGTCCTTTCTACACTTTGGTCTTCATTGTAGCTTGCATCCAGTGACAGTGTAAGTCCTCACTACAGACTAGAGCTGCCATATGGCATGAATGCCAACTTTGAGTCCTCTGGCATTAATTTTCCCGCAACAGCTCTCTCTTCTGTATGTACAGTACACAAAGCGCAACTATGTAAGGAAATGTTTACCATGAATTAGGAAAGTAAAAAACCAAGTGTCAGCAGCAGGACATAAAATGTGCACAAAGCAAAGAGTATTAAGAGTTACTTCGCCTTTACTCATGTTGATTGTGGAAAGATTTCTGATACGACAATGTCTATGGAATAATTGCTATCAGAGGTAAAGCTGAGTGGGACACGAGTCAAGGTATTTCAACCTTTCCAGATAGACATTGAGGAAATCAACATTCCTCATCAAATACACTCACCAATTACAATGTCACCAAAACAAAGGACATAAAAAAGAAAATCAAAAGTTCTGAATTATATCACATGGAATTATTTTACTGCTAAAAGAGACACACTAATTCCTTCTTCCAACTGTCACATGGACACTGAAATTATTTGTAGAATTGAAATCAAGAGAGTATAGGTTTGGACCTACATTTGACTCTATATATATTATGTGGAAGTACTTGCTCACTTCCTATAAGTAATTTATTGCAGATTACTTGAGCTACAAGGTATTCCAAACAGATGGAAAAAGGTGCAGATACACATTTTTCTGGAAGGGTATTCATACAAAGCCTGTCAATAACAGACCTGTAACAGTGGATTCATGTAACTCCAAACTTCTAGTTCCAATATTATAAATGACCAAAACAAACTATTAATTCAAGCCCTGCAATCTCTTAATATTAGTAGCTGACTGGACAGGTGGGCGGGTGTCAATGTAGAAGGGATGGCAGGAGGGATAGGGGGGGGGGGGGGGGGGGGTTAGTCATCACAGGCAACAGGTGGGTTCCCTTCACACACTACTGTCCATGAATTGTGATGGAGCCTCTAACAATGACTACCGCTCTGTGAATAATAACAGATCATTATGTGTGTTAAAATCTGTACTTTAGATTTATAAATGTTTATTTGTCATACTCATCTCATGGAAAGCAGATCCATATGCCACATTCTAGTTCTTGCATGAAGGAAAATATAGACACTGAAGCACCAAAGACACCGGTATAGGCATGTGTATTCACATACAGAGTTATATAAACAGGCAGAACACTGCACTTCGGTTGGCAACACCTATATAAGACAACAAGTGTCTGGTGCAGTTGTTAGATCAATTACTGCTGCTACAATGGCAGGTTATCAAAATTTTAAGTGAGTCTGAATGTGGTGTTATAGTCAGCGCACAAACGATGGGACACATCATCATCTCCAAGGTCGTAATGAAGCACAGATTTTGCGTACGATCATTTCACAAGAACATCAAATCTCTGACAACGCCACAGCCGGAAAAAAATCCTGCAAAAACGGGACCAACAACAACTCAAGAGAATCATTCAATGTGACAGAAGTGCAACACTTCTGCAAATTGCTGCAGATTTCAATGCTGGGCCATCAACAAATGTCAGCATGTGAACCATTCAATGAAACATCATTGATATGGGCTCCTAGAGCCAAAGGCCCACCCGTCTACCTCTACCCTTGATGACCAAAGGCACAAAGCTTTTCACCTCGCCTGGGCCCGTCAACACCGACATTAGACTGTTGATGACTGGAAACATGTTGCTTGGTTGGACGAGTCTCGTTTCAAATTGTATCGAGCAGATGGATGTGTATGTGTATGGGAATGGAGACATCCTCATGAAGCCTGGATGTCAGTAGGGGACTGTTCAAGCTGGTGAAGGCTCTGTAATGGCGTGGGGTGTGTGCAGCTGGAGTGATATGGGACCCTTCATACATCTAGACAGGTGACACGTATGTACATCTACATCTACGTGACTACTTTTCAATTCACATTTACATGCTTGGCAGAGGGTTCATCGAACCACAATCATACTATCTCTCTACCATTCCACTCCCGAACTGCACGCGGGAAAAACAAACACCTAAACCTTTCTGTTCGAGCTCTGATTTCTTCTTATTTTATTTTGATGATCATTCCTACCTATGTAGGTTGGGCTCAACAAAATATTTTTGCATTCGGAAGAGAAAGTTGGTGACTGAAATTTCGTAAATAGATCTCGCTGCGACGAAAAACGTCTTTGCTTTAATGACTTCCATCCCTGCGTATCATATCTGCCACACTCTCTCCCCTATTACGTGATAATACAAAATGAGCTGCCACCCTTTCGATGTCCTCCGTCAATCCCACCTGGTAAGGATCCCACACCGCGCAGCAATATTCTAACAAAGGACGAACGAGTGTAGTGTAGTGTAAGCTGTCTCTTTAGTGTACTTGTTGCATCTTCTAAGTGTCCTGACAATGAAACGCAACATTTGGCTTGCCTTCCCCACAATATTATCTATGTGGTCTTTCCAACTGAAGTTGTTCGTAATTTTAACACCCAGGCACTTAGTTGAATTGACAGCCTTGAGAATTGTACTATTTATTGAGTAATCCAATTCCAACGGATTTCTTTTGGAACTCGTGTGGATCACCTCACACTTTTCGTTATTTAGTGTCAACTGCCACCTGCCACACCATACAGCAATCTTTTCTAAATTGCTTTGCAACTGATACTGGTCTTTGGATGACCTTACTAGACGGTAAATTACAGCATCATCTGCGAACAACCTAAGAGAACTGCTCAGATTGTCACCCAGGTCATTTATATAGATCAGGAACAGCAGAGGTCCCAAGACGCTTCCCTGGGGAACACCTGATATCACTTCAGTTTTACTCGATGATTTGCCGTCTGTTACTACGAACTGTGACCTACCTGACACGAAATCACGAATCCAGTCACATAACTGAGACGATACCCCATACGACCGCAGCTTGATTAGAAGTCGCTTGTGAGGAATGGTGTCAAAAGCTTTCCGGAAATCTAGAAATACGGAATCAACTTGAGATCCCCTGTCGATAGCGGCCATTACTTTGTGCAAATAAAGAGCTAGCTGCGTTGCACAAGAACGATGTTTTCTGAAACCATGCTGATTACATATCAATAGATCGTTCCCTTCGAGGTGATTCATAATGTCTGAATACAGTATATGCTCCAAAACCCTACTGCAAACCGACGTCAATGATATAGGTCTGTAGTTCGATGGATTACTCCTACTACCCTTCTTAAACACTGGTGTGACCTGCGCAATTTTCCAATCTGTAGGTACAGATCTATCGGTGAGAGAGTGGTTGTATATGATTGCTAAGTAGGGAGCTATTGTATCAGTGTAATCTGAAAGGAACCTAAACAGTATACAATCTGGACCTGAAGACTTGCCTGTGTCAAGCGATTTGAGTTGCTTCGCAACCCCTAAGGTATCTACTTCTAAGAAACTCATGCTAGCAGCTGTTCGTGTTTCTAATTCTGGAATATTCCATTCGTCTTCCCTGGTAAAGGAATTTCGGAAAACTGCGTTCAATAACTCCGCTTTAGCGGAACAGCCGGTAACAGTACCATCGGCACTGCGCAGCAAAGGTATTGACTGTGTCTTGCCGCTTGTGTACACTACATACGACCAGAATTTCTTCGGATTTTCTACCAAATTTCAAGACAATGTTTCGTTGTGGAACCTATTAAAGGCATCTCGCATTGAAGTCCGTGCCAAATTTCGCGCGTCTGTAAATTTTAGCCAATCTTCGGGATTTCGTGTTCTTCTGAACTTCGCGTGCTTTTTCCATTGCCTCTGCAACAGCGTTCGGACCTGTTTTGTGTACCATGGGGGATCAGTTCCATCTCTTACCAATTTATGAGGTATGAATCTCTCAATTGCTGTTGCTACTATATCTTTGAATTTGAGCCACATCTCGTCTACATTTGCATAATCAGTTCGGAAGGAATGGAGATTGTCTCTTAGGAAGGCTTCTAGTGACACTTTATCCGCTTTTTTAAATAAAATTATTTTGCGTTTGTTTCTGGTGGATTTGGAAGAAACGGTATTGAGCCTAGCTACAACGACCTTGTGATCACTAATCCCTGTATCAGTCATGATGCTCTCTATCAGCTCTGGATTGTTTGTGGCTAAGAGGTCAAGTGTGTTTTCGCAACCATTTACAATTCGCGTGGGTTCGTGGACTAACTGCTCGAAATAATTTTCGGAGAAAGCATTTAGGACAATCTCGGAAGATGTTTTCTGCCTACCACTGGTTTGAACAAGTATTTTTGCCAACATATCGAGGGAAGGTTGAAGTCCCCACCAACTATAACCGTATCAGTGGGGTATTTATTTGTTATGAGACTCAAATTTTCTCTGAACTGTTCAGCAACTATATAATCGGAGTCTGGGGGTCGGTAGAAGTAGCCAATTATTAACTTAGTTCGGCTGTAAGCATCCTATCTGATCACTGCCATCCATTCATGCCCATTGTGCATTCTGCCAGACTTGGGCACTTCCAGCAGGACAATGTGACACCGCATACATCCAGAATTGCTACAGAGTGCCTCCAGAAACTCTCTTCTGAGTTTAAACACTTCCGCTGGTCACCAAACACCCCAGACATTAACATTATTGAGCATACCTGAGAAGCCTTGCAATGTGCTGTTCAGGAGAGATCTCCTCCCCCTCACACTCTTACGGATTTATGGACAGCCCTGCAATATTCATAGTGTCAATTCCCTCCATCACTACTTCAGACATTAGTCGACTCAATGCTACATCATGTTGCTGCACTTGCGGCACTTCTTCATGCTTGTGGGGGCCCTACATGTTATTAGGCAGATGTACCAGTTTCTTTAGCTCTTCAGTGTATTATGAGAATGATAATTTTTTGGGTAATGTACTTCTGTCTGACATTAATATCAAAATATGATTTCAGTACGTCATTTTTGTGTGGAAATGGCTTAACCACTCAAGGAACAACTGCTACTGGAAATGTCAGAGGGGTTAAAATAAATATTTACACCTTATACAAAAGGAAAGGAACCACTGTAATGGAATTCCATCTCTCAAGCAGTATATCATGATTCATTATAACAGGTCAAGCCCTCTCCATCAGTTTACTGTAGAACAAATTTTATCCTAGTATATTTTTTTCCCTTTGGAGGGTGAAAGTTATCTGTATGAATCAACATGGATAACACAAGTAATAACCATACCTTTTTCTATTGATCGGACAGATGCAGAAGCCTGTTGAAAAATATGCCCAAGTTGATGATGCATTCCTTGACTTCTGGAAGGTGTTTGTGGTTGTTCCGCACTTCTGCCTGCTGAACAAAGTATGACTTAGAATACTGGAAGAACTTTGTAAGTCAAGTTATGAAGTCGCAAACACCAAAAAATTGAACCAAAATACAGTTAGAGGTGCAGAGATTCACTATTTAGAAAATGACTTGCAGTTGATCCTCTACCAGAAGCAGAGGGAGATAGAAGAAGAAGAAGGCAGACAAAGAACCAGAGGGGGAAGGTGGAAAAGAGGAACAATGGAAGGGTAATAGACTGAAAATCATAAGCCCCAAAGGAGTGTAATGATTCAAGAATGCTATACAGAAAAAAATTCTTCAATTTGTATGGGAATGGAATCCAGCACTTAAATTACTAATTGAATTTTAAACAACAGGAAAGGAAAATAGCTCCTAGGAAATGCTTTAAAGATGGAAAAAATAATAGGCACTGTATGGACAGATTCATCATACAGGAAGGCCAAAAATACTTTCAATGAATTTAAAAATAAAGATATCAATATAATGGCTGGAAAAACTGCTAAGCACAGAAATGTGTACAGATTGGTAAAAACAGCACATCGAGTGCCACTACGAAGTGTGAATGTGACAAGAAGAAGAACTGGGTAGTGATTAGGAACACATCAAGGATTCAGCATTAAAAGTAACAAGCTGATGGCGCTTTGAGAGACTTGTGTTCAAACAAGGCAGTAAGCACAGTTACCTGACTTTTGGAATTTCTAACATCGTTGAGCAAAACAGCTGTCACACAATTATTCCAGACAATCTGTAGAGTCTACAAGAACAGCCACAGTCCTTCAGACTTTAAGATGAATGTTGATGTATGTCTGAATGCAATGTAAATACAGGAATCCCTATGTTAAACAGAGGCCTACACCAATGCTCAAAAACACCCTGACCACATGCTTAATAGCAAGTCAGCCCACAAATGCCATACTTGGCAGCAATCCTATGTCATAAGGATTTGATAAGTACTTGATAAATTTCTGGAGGCATATGGAACCATATGTCTACAGACAGCTCATGCTATAATGCTCTTTCCCATTGGACTTCTTCTCATGAGCAGGTTCAATCAGTTTCGAGGAAAGAGAGCCACTTTGTAGATCAGTATATATTGTGATCTCAATATTGATGTATTTTTGTGGATGACATGTATCGAATACAGTCCACTTTGTATTTATTAATATGAATACAATTTTGTATGAAATCTTTGCTTGGTGCCAAGAGCAATGGTTGAGTAGAGGGTTGGGGTTTATCTCTTCTGTGATACTTAAAATCCTCTCTAATTATGACACTCAAATGAGGGGCCAGAACCAACAACCAACTAGAGCTACTAAGCCACACACCAAATACTGCTCCGCAAGTCTTAAAACTACACACGTTTCGTACTTGGAAATGTGGCCCTGGTCAACTTCGTATATTGTGAAGCATAACCTCATATGGAGACCAACAACTAAATGCAGGAAGTGGGACACTTTAACTGGTGTAAAATATGCCAAGCATTAGCTCCAGTGCAGTTCAGACCCGTCTTCAAGCTTCTAAACAGGAACTGCAAATAACAACCACTGAATAATATTATAACAGATATCATTTCCAGTTAGATACCGCAGTTACTGCCTCTATCTGCCCCACTTAACTTCAGAAACCAGAGACCCCAGATAAAACTAATCTGGAAACCCTCTAAAGCACAAAAAATTAGTCAGTTTAGTGGTAAAATGATAAATGGCTCTGAGCACTATGGGACTTTACATCTGTGGTCATCAGTCCCCTAGAACTTAGAACTACTTAAACCTAACTAACCTAAGGACATCACACACATCCATGCCCAAGGCAGAATTCGAACCTGTGACCATAGCAGTCGCGCAGTTCCGGACTGCATGCCTAGAACCGCTAGACCACCGCGGCTGGCTAAAATGATAAATATAAGCACCAATGTGTAGTGACATATTAGAAAAACTTGGTGAACTGTTGTTGTTGTTGTTGTTGTTGTTGTTGTTGTCGTCTTCAGTCCTGAGACTGGTTTGATGCAGCTCTCCATGCTACTCTATCCTGTGCAAGCTTCTTCATCTCCCAGTACGTACTGCAGCCTACATCCTTCTGAATCTGCTTAGTGTATTCATCTCTTGGTCTCCCTCTATGAATTTTACCCTCCACGCTGCCCTCCAATACTAAATTGGTGATCCCTTGATGCCTCAAGAACATGTCCTACCAACCAATCCCTTCTTCTAGTCAAGTTGTGCCACAAACTCCTCTTCTCTCCAATCCTATTCAATACCTCCTCATTAGTTATGTGATCTACCCATCAAATCTTCAGCATTCTTCTGTAGCACCACATTTCAAAAGCTTCTATTCTCTTCTTGTCCAAACTATTTATTGTCCATGTTTCACTTCCATACATGGCTACACTCCATACAAATACTTTCAGAAACGACTTCCTGACACTTAAATCTATACTCAATGTTAACAAATTGCTCTTCTTCAGAAACACTTTCCTTGCTATTGCCAGTCTACATTTTACATCCTCTCTACTTCAACCATCATCAGTTATTTTGCTCCCCAAATAACAAAACTCATTTACTACTTAAGTGTCTCATTTCCTATACTAATTCCCTCAGCATCACCCAACTTAATTCAACTACATTCCATTATCGTCGTTTTGCTTTTGTTGATGTTCATCTTATATCCTCCTTTCAAGACACTGTCCATTCCGTTCAACTGCTCTTCCAAGTCCTTTGCTGTCTCTGAGAGAATTACAATGTCATCGGCGAACCTTAAAGTTTTTATTTCTTCTCCGTGGATTTTAACACCTACTCTGAATTTTTCTTTTGTTTCCTTTACTGCTTGCTCAATATACAGATTGAATAACATCGGGGAGAGGCTGCAACCCTGTCTCACTCCCTTCCCAACCACTGCTTCCTTTCATGTCCCTCGACTCTTATAACTGCCATCTAGTTTCTGTACAAATTGTAAATAGCCTTTCGTTCTCTGTATTTTACCCCTGCCACCTTCAGAATTTGAAAGAGAGTATTCCAGTCAACATTGTCAAAAGCTTTCTCCAAGCCCACAAATGCTAGAAATGTAGGTTTGCCTTTTCTTAATCTAGCTTCTAAGATAAGTCGTAGGGTCAGTATTGCCTCATGTGTTCCCATATTTCTACGGAATCCAAACTGATCTTCCCCGAGGTCGGCTTCTACCAGTTTTTCCATTCGTCTGTAAAGAATTCGCGTTAGTATTTTGCAGCCGTGACTTATTAAACTGATAGTTCGGTAATTTTCACATCTGTCAATGCCTGCTTTCTTTGGGATTGGAATTATTATATTCTTCTTGAAGTCTGAGGGTATTTCGCCTGTCTCATACATTTTGCTTGGTGGACTAAGCTGCTTCAATTCCAGATGCACTGCAATATAACCACAAGCAGTGTCACCCTATTACTGTATAGTGATGATGATGAAGTCCCATACTCCGTAACAGAGCGGGAGGCCCGCACCGCCGTACTAGCCAAGGTCATAGTGGAGGTGGTTTGCCATTGCCTTCCTCCGACCGTAATGGGTATGAATGATGATGATGAAGATGACACAACAACACCCAGTCATCTTCAGGCAGGTGAAAATCCCGGACCCCACCGGGAATTGAACCTGGGACCCCGTGCTCGGGAAGTGAGAGCGCTACCGCGAGACCACGAGCTGCGAACTATTACTGTATAGTAACACACAATTTACAAGGTGACAATTGCTGAACTATATGAAAAAGAAATATAAATTAGTTACAAACTATGGTGTGCACACACTTCATTCAACATGTAAACACGACTACAGATATTCGGATTTAGGTTATAACATGTTCGATATGCCTGCCATCATTGGTAATGATGTGATGCAGACGAACAGTGAAATTCGACACGGACTGCTGAAGTGTCGGAACATCGATGTAGTCGATGACCTCCTGAATGCTTGTTTTCAGCTCAGCAAGGGTTTTGAGGTTTTTGTTGTACATCTTGTCTTTAATGTTGCCCCACAAAAACGAGTCGCACATGTTTAGATCTGGAGAAGATGGTGGGCAATAAAGGCCCATGCCAGTGGCCTCTGGGTACCCCAGAGCCAGAATGAGCTCCCGTAAGTGCTCCTCCAGGACATCAAACATTCTCTTGCTTCAGTGGGGCCGAGCTCGTCTTTCATCAGCCACATCTTGCAAAATCAGAGTCACTATGGATAATGGAGATGAAATCATCTTTCAAAACCTTCACATACCATTCAGTAGTCACAGTGCCATCAGGGAACATCGCAACGATTATTCTGTGACTGGACATTGCACACCACACAGTCACCCATTGAGGGTGAAGAGACTTCTCGATCATGAAATGCGGGTTCTCAGTCCCCCAAATACGCCAATTTTGCTTACTGGCAAACCTATCCAAATGAACATGGGCTTCATCGTTAAACCAAACCATGCATGTGCATACTAATTCCCATGATGCCCCACAGCCAACCATGCAGTTTGAATGCCATATCGCAAACCGTTCAGAAGTTATGATGAATTTATTTCATACAGTTCAATAACTGTCACCCTGTAAGTAAACACTTATAACCAAAGGAAAGTCCCTTCAACAGATACGCTTATAAGTGAACCGAAACTGCTCTTCTTCATGAATATTACTAACACCGACAGACTTGTACAAGGTAAAATGACAATCACATATTATTTACTAACACACAATTTAAGGGAACACTTGCAACGAAAGGCAAGTCTCTTAAATATCGATAACTTGCACACAATAAAATGACAATCACATATCACCAACATAGCAAACTTAATAGGTGCCAGGCTAATCAGTGCAACACTTAAAATCACATAAACATTTAAAGACAATTAGAGCAACATCAACCACAGCTTACCAAAAATTAAATGATTTCCTCTCAAGAAAATGTACAGAAGCATAACAACATATCACCGAAAGTGGTAAATTCTTAGTCCCTATCCATCTTCTGTTGCAAACACTGATGGCCGGAAGCTCATTGAAGCAATTAATGATCTCCAACTATGCAGTTCTTCAAAGGACATTGACAAAAAAACAAAAAAAATATATAAAAGAAAACCCCTCGTAGCAACTCTCAAAGACAATGTGTCGGTGGCCCAGCACACACACTGAGGCGAAGTCTCCGTTTTACTCCTTGTCAACTCGCCCCGTGCATTCCTTTGGCTAAAGCTAGAGGACATTGCCCGCTTACCCAGTATGCAACAGTCTGAAGTGGTGGCCCACCACACACACTGACGCGAAGTCTCCATTTTACTACCTGCCCACTCGCCCTGCGGCCACTGTCATTCCTTTGGCTAAAACTAGAGGACATTGCCTGCTTACCCAGTATGCAACAGTCTGAAGTAATGGTTAGATTAGATTAGATTAGATTAATATCGACAACTTGTACACAATAAAATGACAATCACATATCACCAACATAGCAAACTTAATAGGTGCCAGGCTAATCAGTGCAACACTTAAAATCACATAAACATTTAAAGACAATTGGAGCAACATCAACGACGGCTTACCAAAAGACCCCATGTGGGTCTGTTAAATTAACACTGTAGCCCACATAGCCAAAGGTGAAAGAAAAACTCGGAATACGGTATATGTAAAAGCTACAGATAGTTCAATGGAGATAACTGAACTTTCTCCAATGCCTCTCAAGAGAACCAAGAACAATTAGCAGATTAATAGATCCTTAACATTAAAAGTGAAATTATATATCTGAAGCTTCATGTAGTTCATCCTACTGATATCTTTGGCTTGCACAGAAGGTGCAGCAGTGTACAGTTAATACTAAGCTGCAGATGAACTCCACTCAGCCACAATGCTTATTCACCTCATGCAAAATTTTCAAAAAATGAATGTATAAATAACTGGAGTAAAATTCTTTCAGAATATGATTAAAAGCTTAAATAATGGCATATTATAGATGCACCCCATGTACAAATTAAAAAAAAAATGAATAAATAAATAATCAGAATCAAATTCTTCCAGAACATGATTAAAAGCTTAGACAACAGCATATTATAGGTGCACGTTACATGTAATTGCGCTATTAAAAAATTCAGGATCCGATTGATAATTATTATCAACGTACACATACAGTTGTTTTCACTTACACAAAGAGTATACCTCATATTTATGATTCTTCTAATTTGAAAGCAACACGCCTGCACAATGAGCTATGTTCTCCAGCCAATATTAAAACATAATTAAATAGGAGATCTTGTTGTTTTGTAGTAATTGTCTTCTTTATCTCACAGAAGAAAGGATTCAGTAATTTGACAGTGAAAGTTTCACTGATATAACTATTTGTATTTAATAAAACTTTGAGAAACTTTCACTTATGACACAATTTCAGTTTGCATACACTGCTTACAAGCAAGACTGATTATTTAGCTTTATATACACATATAGGTTTTTATCACTCAGAAGCATTATCAGATGCACTAAGCACAGTAAGAACATTTCTTTACCAACTGCTTCATCAAATTAATCTTTGTTAACAACTGTAATACACAAACTTTGAACTGTTCCCCATCTATTTTTTTTTTTTTTTTTTTAATGTTATACTGAGTAGAACAGTTAATATCATTTATGCCCTGTCATCTTCCCACAGAAAGTCTCTAACAGGACATATCCATAAACTAACCTGAATAAGAAGTAAATCCTTTCATTTACTTAATAACCTTCTGTTTGGGTATATTGCATTTTCCAAAGAAATGAGCTAAAACACACATTTCTATCAGTATTTTGTGCCATTTCATAGGAGCAAGATTAGTTTACATTCATTTTTCAACAATGTAAATTTCAATGTGTTCCTTCACAATGCTTGTTCAACAATTAAACATTTTGGTCTGGAACAGCAATGGAAGGTCCTCATGCTGTATGCTCTATGTATTATTTAACATGGTTTTTGTTTATTATTTGGAAAATATTCTGGGTATACTCTCAGAAACTTGGGAGGACATATCAAATCTTGTTCCTTTTGGGTATCAGGTCTTTCTCTGGCTGCTCCCAAGATAAAACATCAAAATATAACTACATCTCTCTTGAGTAGTTCCAAACATTTCTGTACCATTCACAATACTTCCACCCCCTCAAAGACAAATTCCAGAGAAAAGTACAAATGGGATTAAACGATACACAAACAATAAAATGACTTCAACCAATTAAAAAAATTTTCCTACAAAATATCCCAGTATAGAAATTATAAAGTGGAACTAGTTCAAAACCTTAACTTAATGATCAGTCAAGTTAAAGATTTGCAGTCACTGATCATGACAGAGGATCTACTTGTCTGGTTTGATCAATACCTGTCCTATAGAGAATTTTATCTTCACTCTCTCATCACAATGGAAACACCTTTGAGTTAATTAGTAGGTTAAGGGTCTAATTTGGAAAATACCACAGGAATTAATGACATTTAGCTCCTAGTGGGCATTGATTTACATCAATGGGGAGGTTGAAAATTTGAGCTGGGCCAGAATTCTTTACTGCGCTCCATTGTAAGAATTTTAGAATTTCTGCATTTGTTGACCAACATCTCTAACCAACTGCCTGAAACCTAGCCTCCCACACTGAAGATACTAACAACTCCCATCACAGATTTCCATCATCCGTCCCCACCCCCTTTTACCTCCTGAATCCTGACATGTCACTTATGATGCCACCTCCCTACACACGAACATCCTTATTCTCCCCCCCCCCCCCCCCCCCCTCCATTGAACACTGCCTCACTGCCTCTACCAACGTCTTACAGACTCCAAATCCACAATCACATTCCACACCCACTATATCCTAACCTGCAGTGACTTTTCCTTTGAAGGGAAGGTACGCAAACAAATCCTCAGCACTGCCATGAGCACCCACGAGCACTTCCTAAACTAACCTGTTTAAGGGTCATCTAGAGGAAAGCTTGTTGTTGTTGTTGTGGTCTTCAATATAAAGACAGTTTGAATATTGAATTTTTGAATTTGAATTTATTCATCTTTGAACATTTTACGTGTTATGGGTGCAATTATTTATATATAAATCTAAGATAAATAAAGTATATAAAAATTTCATGAGTTTTTGCATCAGTGACACATTGTTATACACAATGCAAAAATTATGTCTGTAAGAACATTTTAACCAGTATTTTGTTACAACTTAGTATGACAGTAGTCAGAACTTTATGTCACTTAAATCTGATTCCTCATACTCTTTGATGGAGCAGTATGCTTCCTTGTTAAACCACTCTGCTAGAACATTCTCAAATGTATTATAGGGTAAGAGAAAAGGCAGCTTTTGGGTTTCTATTAAAACATCTGGGGCCTAGATATTCATGGCTGTTGTGAACCTTAGCTAGCCTACTGTAGGGTATAACAATTGATTGTACAATTTTTATGGCGTGATCATGTACAGACATCTTAGGCTAAAATTATTTACATTCTCTTTAACACTGAGAAAGCAATTATACATGTAGTGGCTTGGTGCTGTCATAATATTAAGTTCTGTGAAATGATCTTCATGAGAGCCTCTTGGAGTCAGTGCTGCTATACATCTGATAGACTTTTCTTGCCACTTGGATACAGTTTTTCAGCTGGGGCAATTACCTCATAGTAGAATTCCATAGGTACAGTGGGAGTGGAAAAATGTAAAATAATCATACACTAGTAGGGTTTGACTTACACTATACCTCAGTTTGAACAGCAGATAATTCACTAGAGAAAGTTTTGAGCACAATTTTTCTGTACGAACTGCCCAGCTAAGTTTCTGATCTATATGGAAACCTAATAGTTTGTGCTGTAGCCACCAGAAAGATCATGGGAGGCGCACATCGGCACGGCGCGTCACGGACAGTAGTTGCCGCAAGTAGAGTCCCATCCACTAGAGGGCACGCGAGAAATCGGCCCCGACCTCTGCCGGCGGAACAACAACAACAACAACGACAACTCAGGCAGCACGGGCCGTGCCCAGTCAGTTCACATCAGGCATGCCTAGGAGACAGTTCCCGGTATACGCTATGTGAAGTGCGACGGAAAATGTGAACAGTGTTACTACACAATTGGCGACGAGTAGGGTCGTTCTTTCGCGTGATGCGTCATCGTTCCGGTTTCGCAGCTTATCCCCGGCATGGAGGATTTAGCGTGGGTTTTGGTTGAGCAGCAGACGGAGCTCATGGCCACCATGAAACAAGTGCTTCTGACATTGCTCTCCATGCCGTCTGCTCCAGCGCCGTTCCCTCCTCCCTTTCCCCTGTATGACGAGACGGCGGAGGATTGGGACACATATGAACATCGCCTTCGGCAGCATTTCCAAGCGTTTCATGTTGCCGATGCAGAGGTATGTCATGCTCTTTTCTTGTCTTGGATATCTCTCTCGCTGTATCAAGTTTTGCGGCAGCTAGTGCCAGTGCAGGAACCCTCGTCCTTGTCTTTTGACGCATTCTGTTCATTGCTGTCTTCATATTATCCCTACCACACGCATGTCTATCAATGCAAGAAGCAGCTCCATCAATCTTACCAGGCATGGGCCGCTACCCTGCACGGACTTAGTCGCAAGTGTCAATTTGTCACGGAGCAGTCGCGAGAGTCGTATGCCCACGGTATGGTGCGCGACGTCATTGTTCGTTCGGCCCCTGATAGGGAGGTCCGGCAACGGGCCCTGCAGTCAGAAGACCCTTCCCTTGAGGAAGTCCTGTCCATTGCTCAGTCGTATGAAGTTTCTCATGCCGCAGGTCAACAGTTGGAAGTGTGGTGCGATGTCGCGGCAGTTCAGGGGGGCGCAGCTGCGCCCGGGGTGGACGATGTGCGAGCGGTACAATCCGGCCGTTACGGCTGCTCCCGCACGGCGCATAAACAGAGTTCTGGCCGCCGGCCCCTGTTACCGTCCTGTGCGTCGTGCTATGTACATCATGATCGGTCAGAGTGCCCCCAGCGTTGGGCCGTTTGTCGCAAATGTAATAAAAAAGGACACATTGCTAAAGTTTGCCGCTCAGCCTCCAAAGAATCGAAGAAAGCAGGTACAGAGGACATGGACGTTGACATTCAGGAAGTTTCATCGGGCCAGGCTCCCGACGCATTGGCACAGACACTCTTTATCGAGGTGTCGGTTCGGTCGCGCCGATTACAACTGCAAGTAGATACGGGTGTGGCAGTTTCTTTGTTGAATGCACAAACTTACTCTGACCTTGGGTCGCCCCCGTTGGTGCCAGTTTCCAGCGTCTAGGTGGTTATGGTAAACAGTTCATTCCCCTACTGGGTCAATTCACTACCGACGTGACTTACAAATGAGTCACTCGGCCTATTACTTTTATTGTTGTCAGTGATGCGAGCTCCGGCAACGTTTTTGGCTTGGATGCCTTTCAAGATTTCAGCTTTTCTATCACTGACACCATACAGTTGGTCTCCGAAGACGTTCCTTATCAATCATTGGAATCTTTGATCTCTGACTTTCCGGATATCTTTGAGGAAGGCCTGGGGTGTGTTTCAGACTTTGAAGCTCACTTAACGTTGAAGGCGTTGGCTCACCCGCATTTTCTACACGCGAGGCAGATTCCCTTGGCTCTCTGCCCTCAGGTAAAAGAAGAGCTAAACCGGCTGACAGCCCTAGGGGTCGTTCTTCCCATTTCTTCTAGTGAGTGGGCTTTGCCCCTCATTATTGTCAGGAAACCCTTGGAAAAATTACGTCTTTGAGGCGATTTCAAGGCCACCATTAATTCCCAATTGGTGGTGGACACCTATACTTTGCCTCGTGCTGATGAATTATTCTCCGCCGTGGCGGGAGGCCAATATTTTTCGAAAATCGATCTTTCGGAGGCTTATCATCAGATACCACTTGACGAGGCCTCGAAACGGTTGGCGGTCATCAACACCCCATTTGGCCTTTACCAATACCAGTGGTTGGCCTTCGGAATATCCAGTGCCTCGGTGATATTCCAGCGTTATCTTGAGCACGTCACGTCGACAATCCCTCACTGTATTAATTACCTGGACGACATAATTGTCACAGGCCGCAGCGCGAAGGAACACTTGAACAAACCTTTGCACCCTCTTTCTCAAATTCAGGCCCGTGGGCTTGCATTGCAACCTGCGTAAGTCAAACTTCTTCCAACCGTCCATTGAGTATGTGGGCTACACCATCTCTCGGCACGGCGTCCAGCTACTAGGAAGTTTGGTCCAAGGTATCGTCGACCTTCCGTGGCCCGCTTCGCTGAAGGAGATACAAGCTTTTTTTAGGCAAGATTGCCTATTACCATTGGTTCATTCCCAGGGCTTCCACCATACCCCCCCCCCCACCCCCCCTGTATTGCCTTCTGCGCAAGGCTGTTCCTTTTGATTGATCGCCTGCATGTGAGCGAGCGTTCACTTCGTTAAAGGGCCTCCTCACGTCAGCGCCTTGTTTGGCTACTTTTGACCCCCATAAGCCGTTGGTCCTGGCTACAGATGCTTCACAGTATGGGGTGGGGGCAGTCCTGGCCCATCGCAACATGGATGGCTCCAAGCACCCACTGGCGTTTGCGTCTAAAACTCTTAGTCCCGCACATGGCCATTACTCCCAGGTGGAAAAAGAGGCTTTGGCCATTGTCTACGCTGTTACCAAGTTTCACCCTTTCTTGTATGGCATGAAGTTTCAGTTAATCACTGACCATAAGCCGTTAATATCGTTATTTGGCCCTGCCTCTCAGATTTCGGATAGGGCGGCCCACAGACTACAGCGCTGGGCCTTGTTCCCCTCTAAGTACCATTATGACACTCATTTTCGCCCTACCGGACAGCATGCCAATGCAGACGCTCTTTCCCGTCTTCCGGTGGGCCCGGATTCTAAGTTTGATCGTGAGGAGATGATGATGTTTTCATTTGGATGTGGCATCCCGCCAAGCGGTTGATGGCTTCCCATCACTAGTTCTAGAGTCGCCAGGGAAATGGCAGCTGACCCGGTTCTCCGGCAAGTAGTTCACCTCGTTCAGCAGGGGTGGTCATCCCGACCTCCAGGCCGGGCCTCGGACCCTCTTCGTAATTATTTTGTTCTACGAGACCGCCTCTCCGTCTTGGAAGGAGTTCTCCTTCTGGCTACCAAGGATACAGCTCCTCACGTGGTTGTTCCTGCAAGTTTGCGATGAGAGGTCCTCACGTTATTACATGAGGGGCACTGGGGTGTTTCCCGTACTAAAACCCCCGCTCGCAGACATGTGTACTGGCCCGGTATTGACAGAGAAATTGAGCACTTGGGGGCAGCCTGTTCCCAATGTGCGAGCCAACAGGCATCTCCCAGGTCAGCATTCTCTTCATGGCCACCTGCAACCCAGGCACGGGAACGTGTTCACATAGATTTTGCGGGCCCATTTCTCAATGGCTTTTGGCTCATTGTCATTGATGCTTATTCCAGATTCCCATATGTGGTTCGCTGCTCCTCAACCACTTCAGAAGTTGCAATCCAGGCACTAGCAAAAATTTTTTCGGTGGTAGGTCTGCCAGTCACTCTGGTATCGGACAATGGACCTCAGTTTATTTCGCAGACCTTCCAGGATTTTTGTAGGCGCTTCGGTATTCGGCACGTTTGCTCTCCCCCCTTTCATCAACAATTGAATGGAGAAGCTGAGTGCATGGTGTCACATTTAAGGCGCAGATGAAAAAGTATGTGCATGAATTTCCAGCAGAGGAGGCGTTGACATTTTTCCTGACGGCATACCGGACCACACCGATGGGAGAACGCAGCCCCGCAGAGCTCCTTCATGGACGTCAACCTAGGACTCTGCTGCACCTCCTCCGGCATGGTCCTCACCAGTCTTCACACAACGGAGTACCCAGCTTTCCACCGGGTATGTCGGTCTGGGCACGTGGGTTTGGTCGCAATACACATTGGATACCGGTAGTGGTCCTGCATCGCAATGGCCGCCGGCTCTATACCTTGCAGGTGGGGGACCGAGAGGTGCGTCGTCACCAAAATCAGCTATGTCCACGTTTGGGCACCCACCCTCCAACCCCTCGGGCACCGGCTTCCCCATTGCCGGCACCTACGTTGGTTTCTCAGGGGACGCTACCGCCCCTCCCCCCTGTGACTCCACCACACTGCGATGGTTCTCAGCCTTGGCAGCCTCCAGTAGCTCCAGCACCGGCATCGCCATTATTAGAGATGCTCCAGTGAGAGCCGGCCCCCCTCGCAGGCCCGGTTTCTCAGGAGGCTGGTTCACCTGTGGTCGTCCCTTCCCCATCGTCCCCACCACTGGGTTTTGCCCCTCCCGAGGTAGACCAGGATCCAGAGTTCGACGGCTTGTCTCCCGTTCTGTCCCGGGCTCTGGTGGTGGGACGACGGGGACCTCTTAGTGTGGGTCACTTCCAGCCGTATTCGAAGGTTTCGGCTCGAGGGTTGGCTGATCCCCTCGACTAAGGCCTTCCGATGGACGTGGTCATCACTCCTGCACGACGCTCTACCTTCAGACGCAGTGGATCACTGTGGCTTCACCCCCCGAAGGAGGAGGAGTGCTGTAGCCACCAGAAAGATCGCGGGAGGCACAAATCGGCACGGCACGTCACGGACAGTAGTTGCCGCAAGTAGAGTCCCGTCCACCAGAGGGCACGCGAGAATTCGGCCGCGACCTCTGCCGGCGGAACAACAACAACAACAACAACTCAGGCAGCATGGGCCGTGCACAGTCAGTTCACATTGGGCATGCCTAGGAGACAGTTCCCGGTATACGCTATGTGAAGTGCGACGGAAAACGTGAACAGTGTTACTACAGTTTGATTATTTTTTATTTTAACTGGAGGCACTTAAATTGAACACAATGTCTTCAGTTTTAATGTTATTACTTTGTAAATAATTTGCCTGGAAGCAATTAACACTTTGGCCCATAGCTACATTTAATTATATCACAGCTCCTCTGGACCATCAACTTGTGTGATTAGAGTTGTATCATCTGCACGCAGCCCTGCCTGACACGACAAAAACGAGGTTCACTCATTTACATAGACAATGAACAGGAATGGACCAAGTACCGAGCTCTGTGGAACACCTATTCTAACAGGTAATGAGTCTGCTCTCTGGTTGTTTATAGTTACCATCTGCCTTCTGTTGCTTAGATAAAACTCAATAAGATGAAGAGCATCCTCTCCAGCTCCATAGTATTGGAGCTTTCTTACACGTATAATATGGAAGACAGTGTCAAAAGCCTATCTCAAATCTGGAAGAGTTGCACAGGTTGTTTTCTTAACCTCAAAACAATCATATGTTATTGTGGTGCAGATCCCCACCCAACTCTATCCTGTACAAGCCTCTTCATCTTTGAACAACTACTGCAGCCTACATCCTTCTGAATCTGCTTACTGTATTCATTCTCGGCCTCTCTCTACAATTTTTACCCCCTACATTTCCCTCCAATACTAAAATTGGCAATGCCTTTATGTCTCAGAATGTGTCCTATCAACCGGTTCTTTTTTTGGTCCACTTGTGCTAAACGTTCCCAATTCTATTCAGTATCTCCTCATTAGTCACATTATCGACTCATCTAATCTTCAGCATTCTTCTGTAGCACCACATTTTGAAAATTTATGCTCTCTTTTTATCTAAACTGTTTATCATCCATGTTTCACTTTCATACAAGTCTACACTCCAGACAAATGCCTTCATAAAAGACTTCCTAACACTTAATTCTATATTCAATGTTGACAAATTTCTCTTCTTCAGAATCAGTTATCTTGCCGTTGTCAGCCTGCATTTTATAGCCACCCTACTTCGGCCATCATCTGTTATTTTGCTGCCCACATAGCAAAACTCATCTACTACTTTAAGCATCTTGTTTCCTAATCTGATTCCCTTTGGCTCACCTGATTTAATTTGACTACACTCCATTATCCTTGTTTTGCTTTTGTTGATGTACATTTTATGTCTTCTTTTCAAAACAGTCCATTCTGTTCAACTACTCTTCCAGGGCCTTTGCTATATCTGACAGAATAACAACATCACTGGCAGACCTTGAAGTTTTTATTTCTTCTCTCTGATTTTTAATTCCTACTCCTAATTTTTCTTTAGTCTCCTTTACTGCTTGTTCAATGTGCAGATCGAATAACATTGAGAATGGGCTACAGCCCTGTCTCACTCCATTCTAAACAATTGCTTCCCTTTCATGCCCCCTCAACTCTTATTACTGCCATCTGGTTTCTGTACAATTTGTAAATAGGCTCTCTCTCTCGTATTTTATCCTGTGACAATATTATGAAAAGGAAAGTTGCCACTCACCATATAGCGGAGATGGTGAGTCAAAGATAGGAGCGGAGATGGTGAGTCAAAGATAGGCACAACAAAAGGACTGTCACAAATAAAGCTTTCGGCCATTAAGACCTTCGTCAACAATATACGTAGACACACATGTACAATCACCCACACACACGCAAATGCAACTCACACACACGACTGAAGTCTCAGGTAACTATATGGTGAGTGGCAACTTTACTTTTCACAATATTGTTACATTCAATCCTGGATTTTCCATTGTTTGATTGTATTTTATCCTGCTACCTCCACAATTTCAAAGCAAGTATTCCAGTCTCATACATCTTGCACACCAGAGATATCATAGTGAGGTACAATTATATCTAAGCTGACACAAAATTGAAAGCTCTACTATCAATTTTTTAGGTACCTCAATAGTTTTTTCACCGATCTCGGTGCCTGTCAATCTTTTGAGCTGGTGCAATAAAGACGTATGTACTTGCACTCCCCCACTATCGTGTTAATTAAAAGTTATAACATGCAGAAGTCACAAGTTTTCATTCTCCTACTGAGCTATGTGCTGATATCACATCCGATGCAATGAGAACTTGCATTTTTAAATGGACCTTTTTGGAGAAGAAGTCAACATGAAGAGAGAATAGCCAATGCAACCATGCTGGCATTTTTGTACATCGTTGGGGAGACGAGGGAAAAAATCAAGCGACACACCAAAACTCAAAGGAATTATTCTTCAAGTAATGTTCCAAAACTGCCACATTTCTTAACCTGCACACAACATACTTGCATGCTTTTCTGAACTTACAATTTCTAGTGTGGATAAACATGCTTTCAGCCTTCCCTTCTTTGCTTATGACTGGTTTACCATCTAAACTTTTGATATTCATACAGCTGATTCTCTTTTCCCCAAAGGCCTCTTTAATTTTCCTGTAGGCAGTACCTATCTTTCACCTAGTAAAATGTGCTCCTAAATCCTTATATTTGAGCTCTAGCCATTCCTGCTTAGAAATTTTGCACTTCCAGTCAATCTCATTTTTTAGATGTTTGTGTTCCCTTATGCCTGCTTCATTTGCTACATTTCTAAATTTTCTCCTTTCATCAGTTACATTCAATATCTCTCGTGTTATCCAAGGATCCCTACGAGGCCTTGTATTTTTACCTGTATTGATTCCCTGATGCCTTCACTATTTCATCTCTTAAAGCTACTATCCTTTTGGGAACTGTTTTACCTTGAGCATTGTTTGCTTGAGGAATAAGGGACTGATGACCCTGTAGTTTGGTCCCTTTATACCCCAAAGCAACTAACCAATCTTAAAGCTATCCATTTGTCTTTTACTATATTCCTTTCCCGTGTTCCAGTCAACTGTTGCCTGATGCTATCTCTGAAGCTCTCAACAACCACTGGTCATTTCAACTTATCCAGGTGCCATTTCCTTAAGTTCCAACCTTTTTTCAATTTCATCTGTTTTAATCTACAGTTCATAACCAATAAATTTTGGTCAGAGTCCACACCTGTCACTGGATATGTCTTACAATTTAAAATCTGGTTCCTAAATCTCTGTCTAACCATTATATAATTAATCTGAAACTTTCCAATGTCTCCAGGTCCCTTTCATGTATACAACCTTCATTTATGATTCTCAAACCAAGTGTTAGCAATGGTTAAATTATGCTCTGCGCAAAACTCTACCAGGCAGCTTAATCTTTCATTCCTTTTCTCCAGTCCATAAACACCTTCTATTTTTCCTTCTCTTCCTTTTCCTACTATCGAGTTCCAGTCCCATCTCCTTTAACTATCTGAATAATTTCTTTTTCCTCATCATACATTTCTTCAATCTCTTCATGATCTGTGGAGCTAGTTAGAAAGTAAACCTGTCCTACTGTGGTAGGCGTGGGCTACAATAATGTGCTCATTATGCTTTTCATAGTAGCTTATGTGCATTTCTATTTTCTTTTTCATTATTAAATCCACTCCTGCAGTACCCTATTTCACTTCATATTTATAGCCCAGTATTCATCTTAACAGAAGTCCTGTTCCTCCTGCCACTGAATTTCACTAATCCCACTATATCTACCTTCAGCTTATCCATTTTCCTTTTTAAATTTTCTAACGTACCTGCCAAACTAAGGAATCTAATATTCCACACTCCTGATGAAACATTCACCTGTGTAGCCCCCTGGAAAAATTAAGGCTGTAGTTTACACTTGATTTCACCCATTCACAGTACTAGCACAGCAAGGCCATTTTGATTGATGTTACACGACCAGATCGGTCAATCATCCAGATTGTTGCTCCTGCAACTACTGAAGAGGCTGCTGTCCGTCTTCAGGAATCACACGTTTGTCTGGCCTCTCAACGGATAACCCTCCATTGTGGTTGTACCTATGGTACGACTATCTGTATCACTGACGCACACAAGCCAACCCACCAACAGCAAGGTCAATGGTTCTTGGCATCCCTAAACTTCCAACCCCTAGTCTGGTTCAGGTTCATTGATATCTTCATGATCTGGACTCTGGGCCAAGACACTTTGTCCACATCCCTTGCCCAGTATGCTGAAGGCCTCATGAAGGTCTTCACAGAAAGGCAATATCTCCCAAACCTAGAACACAAACTGATTTCCTGTGTCATAGACCCCCAATCCTCTCACCACTCCCAAGTATCAACTACAAAGAGGGTCCCCTCTCATCACACAATACCATACTTGTCTGGAACTAGTGAAACATATCCTTCACCAGGGCTTTGATTATCTTTCACCCCCGCACTGAAACGAGGGATATCCTACCCAAGACCCTTCCCACTCCTCCTAAAACAGTGTGCTGTTGCCCATCCAACCTCCACAAAATCCTAGTCCATCCATATACTCTCCCAGTTTAGAGCTGTGTTTACTCCATTACGAAACTGATTGTCAACAATTAGTCACAATTTCAAAACAACAGTAACATTCAAAATTACAATACTAGAAGGAGAAATGACTTACACTATCCTTCATTCAGACTTAGTTGGTCACTAAAAAGAGTAAGGTACTGAACCATAAAAATCTTTTACCACCTACCCAGAGATGTAGAGTTGAATAGCTATTAAAATTAACTCGAAACACAAATTGGAGTCATCTGCTTGACAACTACTCCTTCTTAGCAGAAGAATTCTGAATGTTAACAGTATTTTGTGTGTGTGCGTGTGTGTGCGTGTGCGTGTGTGTGCGTGTGCGTTTGTGTGTGTGTGTGTGTGTGTGTGTGTGTGTGTGTGTGTGTGTGTGTGTGTGTGTGTGTGAGATCAATATTAGTGAAAAATCACAATCATGATCCATACAATACACAAATATCTGAACTAAAGAAGATAATTTCACCTCCATAAGTCCCATAGATAACTGAAGTAAATGCGAGAACTGTCACACAACCAGCTTTGCAGTAATGTATCCAAGTTGCTGGCTGGAACAAAAACAGAAAGATTATCACAGCAATGTTAGGGATCAGCAAAGTTAAGGAACTGTTACTGTGTATGTATGAAGAAAAAGGGGGGGGGGGGGGGGGATGGTTTAGAGCGGCTTAACAATGAGGTCATCAGTGCACAGGATCTGTTCAATGGCAGTTTGATAAAGGTATCAGAAAGTAAATTCTACCATTATGTTTGACATCTGAAGCAAGACTAGGAATTAACACACATTCCAATAACTTTTCTATAAAGAAAAAGAGTCTGACAAGGTGAAATCATAAAAGATGTCTGACATCCTCAAGAAATAGGTTATGTTATTGAGGCATAAGAGTAATATACAATGTGTACAAGAACCAAGAGGTATAATTACACCAAGAGGGAATCGAACACATTAAAAAATTTGTAAATGCAGTAGGCAGATTTTATCTTTGTCTGTCATACCTGTACATCAAAGAAACAACGAAGGAAATAAGAGATAGGTTCAGATATGGTGTTAAAATTCTGAGTGAAGGGGTATCAATGATAAGGTGTACTGACGACACTGCTGTTATCTGTCAAACTGGGGAAGAGTTATAGGACCTGTTGAATGAAATGGAGAGTTCACTGAATAAAGAATATAAATGAAAGCAAATCAAAGAAAGACAGAAGTGCTGAGGAGAAAAGATGAAATTATAAGAAACTAGACAAGAAAATTAGGAACCATGTAGTACGCTGGAGTGAAGAAATACTGCTGTCTTTAATTCTGAGATGGATTAAGTAAGGAAGACATAAAATCGACTAGCACAGGCAAAGAGAACATTCCTCACCACAAAAATCTATTATTATGCAACACAGAATTTAGGAGGAAAGCAGAAAATGAGATGGAAAAGGATGAATAGTTGAGTAAATCAATAAATGTTATTTTATCCTTGCTGGATCTTGAGAATTCAGTAGCCGTTAATGACTGTTAGTGAATACTTTGACGAGGCACAAATACTTTTAAAGTGCTTTTATTTCAAAGCCACAACATTTTTTGGCATTTGTGCCAATCTCCAGATGGCTAATGTTTCCAATTATATAAATGTTCTATCAGCAGCATGTTGTCAGCTTCAGTACTGTACAACCATATTTGAATATTTGTATACACTCACAACTGTTCCAGTGGAAAACTGTTTCACCTTATACCTACATAAAAGCTGGCATATTAGCCTGTTTTAATCACCGAAACAACATAAAGGTGGTACTAAATGTTCAAACATTCTTGTGCAGCGTTCCAGTTGACAACGTGCTACTGATGAAAACAGTCATGTAGCTGTAAATGTTTGCCATCTAACGATTGGCATGATGCCTGGAACCTGTTATGGCTCCAAAATGAAAGTACTGTAAAAGTATTTGAGGTCAGCTGTGTTATTCACCTGAATCAATAAGATCCACTGACAAAAAAATATTGAATGTAACAATTAATGAAGTAGCAAAAATTTGTGGGTGGTGGTTAACTGAGCTTAACTCCCTGAACGTGTCATTAATACCACTTATGAAGACGCTCTTTAATAACAGCTGTTGCTTAAATTAGCACACACAATTAGTTTACAACAGATTATTCTCCGTAAATACAAATCCCCCAACCCTTTCTGTATTCCTTTGTGATGGGATCTACAGAACATTATAAACAAATGAGTTAGAGTGTGTGTGTGTGTGTGTGTGTGTGTGTGTGTGTGTGTGTGTGTGTGTGTGTGGTTTTTTAAGCTGAATACAATATGGCACAGTATAGTGAGTCAGAAAGCTCTGAAAGGTAGCATGAGTATTTTTAGATAATCGTTTGTATTCAAAAGCTACCTGATTAATTGCGTTTATATACTACAAGCTGTTCCAAACAATATAGGGAACTTAGAACAATACATATTGCATTTTTACTTTAACTTTCTTTGCATAATTTGATTTTTTTTTATATCAACAGCTGATAGGACAGCCTTTTTGGGAATAAGTCAGAACTGAATTCTTGGATTACTGTGAGTATAATAAATGAAATACACTGATTTTTGAGTAGAAATTACAGCTCTTTTCTAATGCTGCTTTAAGTTTTGGGGTTTTTCCCTCTTATTCAAACAACGAAGCCCTCAACAAGGCAATGTGGGAAGTCCTGGGTGGAATACAAGCAGTGGCAGAGGGAAAGGTAAGCACTCTGCACGACCACGCCGCAGTGCCGCAACAACTCGGCTGCTCTGAGGACAGACACTGCCTGAAAATCTGGCAATGACTTTAGCCTTTCCCGTGGGTCTGTCTACAGTTCGATATCTTTACTATTTCAATTCTTTAACCAACTAAACATTTATTTCCTGAAGGCAGCTTCTACATAACAAGTGTGAAGATGAATTAATGAGTTATTGATGGTATTTAAGATCTGAGAGACAAAACATACCTGTAGAACAGATAATCTCCACAGCACGAGAAATGACATTACGAAATCTATCTCCAAGATCACTGCGGCCAATTTCTTTTGTTAGTGACACTGAGAAAACACTGTTGTTGCTGCTGCTGCTGCTTGATGTCGAGATGGCATCATTCTCCTTGTAGCCGTTAGCAAGGCCTGCAGTGAAAAGAAAACAAAGAAGAGTGAAATACGTGAAACAGGTATATAAAATGTGGTCAACAAATAATTTTCATATATAAATTATAATAATTTATAATATATCTAAAAACAAAGATGATGTGACTCACCAAACGAAAGCGCTGGCAGGTCGATAGACACACAAACAAACACAAACATACACACAAAATTCAAGCTTTCGCAACAAACTGTTGCCTCATCAGGAAAGAGGGAAGGAGAGGGAAAGACGAAAGGATGTGGGTTTTAAGGGAGAGGGTAAGGAGTCATTCCAATCCTGGGAGCGGAAAGACTTACCTTAGGGGGGCTTGAGTTGACACGAACAAGAAAGCCCTCATGAAGACAAACACTGAAGGTGTCAAATCTGATAAATTTCTAACTAGTCTTTAAATATGTCTGCTTGTGTCTGTATATGTGTGGATGGATGTGTGTGTGTGTGTGTGTGTGTGTGTGTGTGTGTGTGCGCGAGTGTATACCCGTCCTTTTTCTCCCGTAAGGTAAGTCTTTCCGCTCCCGGGATTGGAATGACTCCTTACCCTCTCCCTTAAAACCCACATCCTTTCGTCTTTCCCTCTCCTTCCCTCTTTCCTGATGAGGCAACAGTTTGTTGCGAAAGCTTGAATTTTGTGTATATGTTTGTGTTTGTTTGTGTGTCTATCGACCTGCCAGCGCTTTCGTTTGGTAAGTCACATCATCTTTGTTTTTAGATATATTTTTCCCACGTGGAATGTTTCCCTCTATTATAATAATAATTTATAAAAAAAATTATAAATTATGATAATTTAAATCATTCATATTGTTACTCCAAATAAAACACAATATGCCCATGATGCAACACACTGGTTGTCTCTGCTATCACAATTACACCTTAAAATTTAACAATTATTCCTCTACATTTGTCTCTTCTCTTGTACAAATTCCAGTATATGTGTTTACAAACAACACACTTATTAAGACTCTTAAATTATGCTCAAAAAATTATCACTACTGGATGTTCAGACTGTATTTACTCTAAACAATTAAAGCAATAAGATTGTTTTACTAAAAGTGTTGCTGCAATGTTTGTCACACAACAGGTTATCAATTTACTTGATAAAATTGTTCTTATCTTCCTCAACTGCATGAGAGCAGATTTACATAGACATTGTAACTGGATTTGCAGTATCCTATTCATTTCACTATAGAGGCTTTACAGTTTACCAGTGATGAATTGCAGGGATGGAATGTTCTCTAATCAATTTCAAAAAGGAAACTGGTCACATACTAAAAGTTATTGACAACATACTGTTGAAGTTATTCACTAGGGGAGATCCTCTTAATTCATTCAGTTTTTGGTGCATGAAGTTTCACAGCAAACTGCAACTTTGATTGAAACAGTGTGTATCTAACATGCTGTTGTGACTAAAGTATAGCAGGAAGTTACAAACAAACTAAAAACTTTTAGCCACCTTGTAATCTAAAAGTTATATGGATGAAGTCAAAGTGTTATCTATCATCCAGTGCTGAAAGTTGTACTTGTTTATGATGGTAACACTGGTGGAAAAAAAAATTACAGCTGCACAGAAAATAAATTAATCAGCTGGCTAATGAAATGCTTAGTGATTTTTCCCTTTTCTTACTCAGCTCCTTAATGTGCAAAAGCATCTCAAAAAGTTGTTGACCACTGTTCATTCACCTCAACTACAAACACAGTGAGCAGTAGCCTGTTTCCTCAAGGAACATTTCAGAGACTCCCAATCAACTGTCTCACTGTGCAATCTGTGTGAGCACTTTAATACTCAGAAGCCAGGCTATGAGCTTCAACTTTAATTTTGACCCCGCATATCACAGGTAGGGTCTTTTGCAGCACAAGGTAGGACTCAGAAATCTTGTCAGTTTGTAGTAATCTGAGTGAACCCTTTGACACTGAAAACTCATTTGCAGTGAATGACTGTACCATTCTCATAGCGGAACGCTGGTCACACAAAACATGAAATTCTTTCAATCATGAACATTAAATTGTAGTATTAGTTTTGTATTTTTGACTCAGATAAATAAATAAATAAATACAAACTCTCAGGGGAGAAAACTACAACAGTCAATTTTAAATTTCAAACAGGAGCACATCCATTCATTCCAGACATATCATTGTTGGATTTAGTGTATCAACCAAGTCATAATTACAAATGGAACACACTTTGTATCACATCCATGGTCATCATTCTTGAAATGTCCGCCCCCGGTAGCTGAATGGTCAGTGTGACAGATTGTTAATCCTCTGGGTCCGGGTTCGATTCCCAACTGGGTCGGGGAATTTCCTCCACCCAGGGACTGGGTGCTGTACTATCCTCACATAATCATCCTATCATCCTCATCAACTGCAGGTCGCCGAAGTGGCGTCAAATTGAAAGACCAGCACCCGGTGAATGGTCTGCCCGACGGGGGGCCCTAGCCATACGATAAATAAAATAAAATTCTTGAAATTGTGAGCACCACAAACACCGAATGTCACAGGGATATACATGTTATGACATCAATCTGTTACTACATCTGCCTCAACTTATCAATCCCCTGCCTCGACTTATCAATCCTCTTGGCGGTTTAACTTTTCATGTTGTAGCATGTCATTAATCATTTTATTAATGTACTTATTTGAGAAAGGAAGATTCGACTCTGAGGCTGTTAGAGATGAAGCACGTCTCTCTAAGGCAAGAGCGAAGCTGCTTGGAGGAATTGCCATATCAGCAGATGCCACAGAGTGTGACCAAACTGAGAGTTGCCCCATCTTGCAGAAATGCTGTGTACACACACACTCGGTTGCTTGTACAGATATCCTGAAATCACCGAACAATATACATATGCGAACTTACTAAATTAACTAATAAAAATTAATTGCATGTGTGCCAATCATTGACCATTGGTAATTTCAACATTGTGCAACACATCACTTTCCTGAACGGGTAGTTTATACCACAGGTGTACTAATTATTATTGCTTCAACTTAGAATCAGTGATCAATTTCCCTGCATGTATAACTCAAGACACCAGCACTCTAATACATAATGTTTTTGTGCAGCAAGAGGATATAAAAATAATACATGCTTTCCTTGTGATAAATGGATTGTCAGACCATGATGCACAACTGATTAACTTATAAAATCTAGCAGAGTGTACAGTACAGAAACCAGTAAGTAAAAGTGTAAGGCTGGTCAACCTGGTATCTATAGAGCACTTCGGAGTAAGTTTAAAAAATGTTAATTGGAGAGATTTATATAATAGCCAAATGCCAATGATAAATGCAACATATTTCTTTATAAATTTATATCTCTTTTTGAACAATGTTGCCCCAAAAAAAACCTGCTAAATGTTACGACCAAACAGTTTTCAAAGAAATCTTAGATCACTACAGGTATTAAAGTGTCTTCAGAAAGGAAAAGAAAACTGTATGAGGCAGCAAGAATTATTAAAGACCCAGAAGTAATTTTACACTATAAAAACTATTGTAGCATACTGAGAAAAGTTGTCAGAAAATAAAAAAATAAGTATCTTAGAGATGAAATTAACAACTCAGGCAATAAAATTAAATCAGTATGGAATGTTGTTAGAAGAGAGACAGGAAATGTAACCACTGGGGTAGGTAGTATTACTATTAAAGACAACGAGACCATCTTAACCAGCAGTACACAAGCAGCTAATGTATTTAACAACCATTTCTTAAGTGTAGGTGAAAAAATTGCTGAGTACAGTTCAAAAGAAAAAGCCACGCTGTACACAGGAGAGTTAATTTTGAGAAATACTAGTCAAATTAATTTTCCGCTAACAACCTCTTGTGAAATAAGGAAAATCATTAAATCTTTGAAAAATAAATGTTCTGTTGGAGTAGATGACATTTCTAACAAGATATTAAAAACAATGTGGAGCAGTTAAGCTGATGTTCTGAGTCACAGCTGTAATGCATCACTAACTCAAGGTATTTTCCTAGGCTGGTTAAAATACGACATTGTCACACTTCTCTATTAAAAAAAGGGACACCACAGACATCAATAATTACCTGCCAGTATTCTTATTCACAGTATTTTCAAAAATTGTCAACAAAGTAATGTACTCGAGAGTGGTTAGCCATCTCAGCAGTAATGGGATACTTAGTAAAGCACAGTCTGGATTTCAAAAATGCTGTTTCACTAAGACAGCAATATACAATTTCACTGCTCACATAATAGAGCATTTGAATAGTAAAATGTTACAATAGGAATTTTCTGTGACTTATCAAAAGCATTTGAGTATGTGAACCATGACATTGTGTAACAGAAATTACAATTATATGTTATAAATGGAACAGCATATGAGCGGTTTAAGTCATACTTACAGAACAGGAAGCAGAAAGTTTCTTTATATGGTTTAAGTGATTTAAGGAAGTTTCCCACTTCATCTAACTGAGGAGAAATTACATTAGGTGTTCCACAGGGTTCGAACATGGGTCCCTTTCTGTTCTCGGTATATGTGAATGACCTCCCTTCTTATATGAAACAAGAAGCTAAACTGAGTGTTTGCTGATGATAAAAGCACCATTATTAATCCAGTACATCTACATCTACATCTACATCCATACTCCGCAAGCCACCTGACGGTGTGTGACGGAGGGTACCTTGAGTACCTCTATCGGTTCTCCCTTCTATTTCAGTCTCGTATTGTTCGTGGAAAGAACGATTGTTGGTATGCTTCTGTGTGGGCTCCAAACTCTCTGATTTTATCCTCATGGTCTCTTCACGAGATATACGTAGGAGGGAGCAATATACTGCTTGACTCGTCGGTGAAGGTATGTTCTCGAAACTTTAACAAAAGCCCGTACCGAGCTACTGAACGTCTCTCCTGCAGAGTCTTCCACTGGAGTTTATCTATCATCTCCGTAACGCTTTCGCGATTACTAAATGATCCTGTAACGAAGCATGCTGCTCTCCGTTGGATCTTCTCTATCTCTTCTATCAACCCTATCTGGTACGGATCCCACAGTGCTGAGCGGTATTCAAGCAGTGGGCGAACAAGCATACTGTAACCTACTTCCTTTGTTTTCGGATTGCATTTCCTTAGGATTCTTCCAATGAATCTCAGTCTGGCATCTGCTTTACCAACGATCAACTTTATATGATCATTCCATTTTAAATCACTCCTAATGCGTACTCCCAGATAATTTATGGAATTAACTGCTTCCAGTTGCTGACCTGCTATTTTGTAGCTAAATGATAAGGGATCTATCTTTCTATGTATTCGCAGCACATTACACTTGTCTACATTGAGATACAATTGCCATTCCCTGCACCATGTGTCAATTCGCTGCAGATCCTCCTGCATTTCAGTACAATTTTCCATTGTTACAACCTCTCGATACACCACAGCATCATCTGCAAAAATCCTCAGTGAACTTGTGATGTCATCCACAAGGTCATTTATGTATATTGTGAATAGCAACGGTCCTATGACACTCCCCTGCGGCACACCTGAAATCACTCTTACTTCGGAAGACTCCTCTCCATTGAGAATGACATGCTGCGTCCTGTTATCTAGGAACTCTCCAATCCAATCACACAATTGGTCTGATAGTCCATATGCTCTTACTTTGTTCATTAAATGACAGTAAAAGAAACTCCAATAGAAAATGATACAAATAATGTCTTTGGAAAAGTTATTGATTGATTTTCTGTGAATGGTCTTGCTCTTAACTTGGAGGGGGGGAGGGGGGGTGCAGTGGGGGGGGGGGGGGGGGCAGCAAGGGGGGGGGGGGGGACCAGCGCATGCAGTTTTCTACTGCAAGGAGTACAGTTCCTTCAATAAATATAACAGATCAACACAAGTCAGTAGCTAGGGTAGAGCATACAAAATTTTTGGGTGTATGTAAGGATGAGAATTTTAAGTGGGAAATTCATATTTTGGATCTTCTAAAGTGTTTCAGCAACTTTTGCAATCAGAATAATTGCTAATTTTGAGGATATAGAAATTAGCAAGCTAACATACTTTGCATACTTTCATTCTCTGATATCATACAGAATAATATTTAGGGGTAACTCAACACTTAGGTAAAAAGTATTCACTGCTCAAAAGAAAGTGGTTAGAATAATGTGTGGGACACATAGTCACATATCTTGTAGGCATCACTTTAAAAGTCAGTAATTCTTACAACAGCCTCACAGTACATTTACTCAGCAATGAAATTTGTTCTCAACAACATGGACCAGTTTAAAAACAACAGTAACATTCATGATTATGATACCAGAAGAAAGAAAGACTTGCACTATCCTCTACTTACCCTACCTTTGGGACAGAAAGCAATACAATATGCTGCTGTAAAACTTTTGGATGAATTACCAGATTAAATAAAATGCCTGACGGACAGCAGTAACAGTTTTAAAAATAAAATGAAATCATATCTCCTTGACAACATATTCTGTACCATAGATGAATTCCTGAATAGGAATAAATAAATCTATAGGTATAATATATGTAATTTGTGCCACTTAAGGGAATAGGGTACGTAAAAAAAAAAAAGCTTCATCCATGTATGCACTTTTTAAGCACCTGACACATTCCACATCATAACGGTTACCATGAGATTCATCATGGAACACGTAACTAACAGCCCACATTGCAAGGTAAATTACAAGTTTATATTTTGATGTATTTATGTTAGCTTTATTTCAATATGCACACATAATTATGGTTCTCTTCTGTTTCCCCGGAGATCATGAGATTGTGAGAGACAGCACTGTACTTCCCTATCACACGCAATTATTTAGTGCTGGTAGCCGCATCATTTTAACTGACGGCCAGTGACCGAGACTAGTTGTGCTTTATAATAATGAAAATAAATGATGCAGACAACACTGTAGCTGTGCTCTGTGATCTAAATGTGCAGTTCATAGTGCAACTTGACTGACAAAAGATACAGACCATTAATAACATATGAAGATAATCTTGTTAGTATAAGTACACAATCAGATGAAAGTTTACTTATGCAGCACACATTTAATAAACTATTTAAGAAAATATTCTGTGCCAGGGCAGCACAGTGTGTTGAAAACCTGAACACCTAAGTACACACAATCACAGGGAAATAATATAGAAGCCAAAAGACTGATTACTGAAGATGCTTTAAATCGTGTGAAATGTGTTCGTTCCAAATAAAGGCTGGGTGTGTGAGCTGTCTGTGGGCTGTGCTGACATTTGCATTGCCGGGCAGGCATAACGCGCATGCGTATCTCATCTCTTACTTGTGAACAAGACCAAAGATTGACAATAATAGACAATCGACAACTGATGCTTGAGTTGGAATTCACACTAGATCATTAGAAGAATTCTTTTAATTTTCATCATTATTATAATAGTGGAATGCAAATATAGCATGTTCATAGTATTTGTGGAAGGGTAGCCTCCCCTGAGTAAGAAAAAAGTGTCATCGAATGAAAAAGTAAGAACATTAACGTACAACAATTCTGTGGTAAAGAAAAGCAGATGAATTTATGCTAGTGTACATCTTTCTAAACACCATCTTGTCACTTACGGCTTTGTACCTGCCTTTATTGTTTACGAAAAAGTGAGAATGGTACATTTGTGCTCAGAAAGAAGTGTAACATGGAGTACAAGCTAGTGACCAGCTGAAATTTGTGGTAAGTTCCTATGGAACCAAACTTCTGTGGTCATTGTTCCCTAGGCTCACACACAACTTAAACTAGGTTACGCTAAGGACAAAAAAACACACTCACATGTCCGAGGGAGGACTCGAACCTCCAATGAGGGAGGGAGGGGGGAAGGGGGGGGGGGGGCGCAAACCATTGCGAGGCGCCTCAGACAGTGCGGTTACCCCAAGCGGGTGAGCAGCTGACACCAGCAGACAACAGAAAAGCAATTGACCATCTGCAGTTCAAAAGAGGTACAACACAGCAACAAAGAAAGAAACAAACAAAGAACAATATTTTCATTGTGTAATGCTGCAATGAGCAGAGCAACACTGCAAAGTAATATATCGTATAGGTTGACAGCAGGCAATAGCAGTATGATATGTTCCACATTCTGTCATGCTGTTCATTGGAGAACTGGTGGAGGACTCGGAGAGCAAGAAAAAGAGAATAAACTATCACTCTTGTTGACTTAATTTCCTTGTCACAAATAAAACACGAGCAAAAAGCAATAAGCAACGAACACTTTATTATTAAATATCTATTAACTTAATATACGCATTCTAAATGAAAAGCATCATGTTTGAAGCTCGGAGCTGGAATATTGCTTATGAAAAAGAAAGATACATCTATTTTAATCACTCTATAACTGGTTTTAAATGTTTTTTCACTATCATTTCAATGTTTGGAGTGAGATTACTGGATATCATAGACATTGCCCCAGTTACATGAGCATCAGTAAGACTATACTAAGCTTCCACTTAATTAATTTCACACAGATATACGGTCCCAAACATACTGCAGACACAAGTAACTGCTCAAAACAACTGCGGGAACTGTTTCCCAGGGAAGTTCTTGCTAACTCAGTATTTTTCGCAGTGCAAAACCTCACCATGAGCACATGGCTACAATGAAAGTCAGTGAGCTTGAACTGAATTTCAAGCGGTGTACTTTCAGTGTTGACTCCAAAAGAAGTTGTAAAAACAATAAAATCAAGTTCAAATCTATTTAAGTCACTAAACTGCTATCAAAGTTTTCTAACAAACCTGTATTACAGTAACAAAGTCATCAGACTGTTCACTCTATATCTCCTTTTCAAGATTTATTTCATGTGTAACTCTTGCAACATTCAAAAAGTGCACAAATGACCCTTCTGAAACTTGCTTTATCCACAACAGCCACTGATTGGATAAAGCAGCAGCACGAAAACACACACACACACACACACACACACACACACACACACACAACTGTTCATCTTAAGCAAGTTCCTGGAGCCAGTGGCTTCTTCTTCTGGCAGAAGAGTTTAAGGGGAAGAAAGAAGGGGTGAAGGAAAGGGAGTCGAAAGATTTAGGAAAAGGGGTACAGTTCAAAAACGTCAATCGGAACCCCGGGTCAGGGGAGACTTACTGGACGGGATGAGAAGGAAAGACTGATTGTTGGGGATTGCACCGGACAGGATTTGAAAACCTGAGAGCGTAAAAGGGGAAGACAGGGTAATATGCAACACAGTAATCACTGATAAAGCATCATGCGTGAGTTAATAAGAATGAAAAGTTAAGTGCATTGATGTAACAGAGGTGGGAGGGGGACAGAAACAAAATAGACAGATCAGAAAATGACAGATGTAGAAAACTGAAATGACGTGAAGAAAAGAGTAGCTACTTTGGAGAAATGCTGAGATGAAAAGAATTAATGTCAATTAAAGCCAGGTGGGTAGTAAGACCCAAGGACACGTTATAGTGCTAGTTACCACCTGCGGAGTTTAGAGAAACTGGTTTTGGGGGAAAGAACCCAGATGGTGTGAGTGGTGAAACAGGCACCGAGGTCATGACTATCATGTGGGAGAGCATTCTCTGCAACATGATATTGTGTGTATAGTGGCAACACAATATCTTGTTCCAGAGCATGCTCTACAACGTGACAGTCCCCTGAAAGAATTTTGCACAGAAAATAATTTAACCATTATAAACCCTTGACTTAAGGATTACTAAATATTATTGTAAAAATGCAGTAGCACTGGAAGAATTAGAAAATTTTGGACTGATTATGTAAGGGCAAGACATAAATTTAGAAACCAGATTTTAAAGTGAAAAGTATTTCCACAGAGAATATGTGGACTGGGACCATAATTAACAGGTCATAAATTGCAGACTGGAACTTAAGAAAATGCGAAAAAGTGGAAAATTATAGAGGCAGGAGCTGTGTAAGTTGAAAGAAACAGACACTGTCAAGAGTTACAAAGTGAGTATTAGGCAACAATTAACTGAAATAGGGAAAAGGAATAAAAAAAGAAGATGAACTGAAAGCTTTGAGAGAAGTAACAGTGAAACCAGCAGAGGAAAAACCACACAAAAAGACAAGAATTGATAGAAATCCTTGGATACTACATGAAATATTGAATTTAATTGAGGAATTGAGGAAATGAGAAAATACCAAAATGCAAAAATTGAAGCACAGAAATGGGTATACAGGCATCTAAAAATTTGTTTGACAAGAAGTGCAACATAGCAGTGCTAGAGGAGAAACGCAAGGCTGCAGATGTATGCTGGGTTGTACTCTCTGAGATTCCAGGTTGCCTGGAGTAATGACACATGTCAATCTTGACAGTAATGAGAACTGTATGATAAGAGTACAGGAAAGACGCTGCAACCGTCTCCAAAAGAGCCTTAGCTTATCAAAGGCATTAATTTCGGGATGGATATTTTCACTGCTAACAACTGTGTAGCAACTGTTCACAGATCAGATGGACAAGGATATTGTGTAGGTTCAGGGGTGGCAGAATACCAGTGTTTGTTAGCTTGTTTGTTTTGTTTTAGGCTGCAAAAACAACTAGGGTCATACACACCCATGTCAGAACCATAGAACACTAAGAAAAAAAAGGAGTTAAAAAGACTACATATGAAGCCCAATCGACGGAGGGAAAGACAGCCAAAAACAAGGACTTGGAGAAAGGTCCATAAAATATGCCATAGAGAAATGGAGGTCCTGACTAAAGATTAAATGTCCTTTGCCATATTGCTATGACAGATAAAAAGTAAAACACAGTCGATAGCCCATGGTCGCTCACTAAAATGGTCAATAACTCAGATAGCAAACACAAATGAGAACATAAGCAGTTAAAAAAAGGGCATTCTGTCAAGAAATGGTGAACTGTCAGAGGTTGTGGCAATGAGCACATAGTGCAGGGGGAGTACCACTTAGCAAATGGCGATGGACAGTGCCCAATACACAACCTAGCTAAAATGATCTCCTCATGGTGAGAGGGCATAGAGGAAATTATCCAAGCCAATGGGAAAGGCTTGGTTCCCCAGAGCTTGTTCCCATGAAGAGAGGACCAGTGATGATGCCAGAGTGACACCACCTCCTGATAGACAGCAACAGAGACACCATCAGAGGAAATGGAAGAACTAGTGGGCTGAGGTACAAGGACTGCAGTCTTGGCAGCAGCCTCAGTGGCCTCGTTTCCAGTAAGACCGACATGACTAGCATCCCACATAAACAATAGAGTCGCTCCATCAAAAGTGACCAAATGACAGCTCTCCTGGATGTGTTGCACTAAGGGATGTATGGTGTACAGCACACTGATGCTGCGAAGGGCATTGAGAGAGTCGGAGAACAAGATCAAGTGGAAAGCCTTTGTCGCCAGGTGTACTGCGTGGTCTGATACAGGGCCAATGGCTCTGCTGTAAATACTGAGTAGTGGTCTGGAAGCCAGTGCCCAAAAATGTCAATGCCAATGATGAAGTCACACCCAACACCATGGTCAGTCTGAGAGGCATCAGTATACACAAAGGCACTATCGCAAAGTTCCGTCCGAAGGTCGTGAAACTTACGGTGATAGAGCGAAGCTGGAATAGTGTCCTTAGGAAGCGAATGAAGGCCAAGGTGAAAGCAGGTCACAGCACAAATCCAAGGAGGTGAAAGGTTCACACCCAGCAGGAAAAAAGCGTGAAGTCAAGCTGATGGAGGTAACAGAGGAGAGCTCCACACTGGTGGTCAAAGGAGTCATTGAAGAAGAAGGTGTAGGATGGATGGCTAGGCATGGCAGACAAACGGCATGTTTACCTTCTGAGCAGAAAGTCACAGTCATATGACAGAGGTATTTTGGCAACTTCAGCATACAGACTCACAACCGGGCTAGTGTAACAGGCACCAGTGACCAAACAGACACCATGATGGAGGATAGTATTGAGACGGCGTAAGACGGATGGATGTGCAGATGTACAAACGAAACACCCATAGTCTAGTTTCAAACAGACAAGGGATTGGTATAAATAGAGGAAGGTGGTCAGATCCATTCCCCAGGAAGTATAGCTGAGGACACGTAAAACACTGAGGGACCACATACAGCTGGCGGCCAGGTAAGACATGTGGGAGGACCAAGAAAGTTTCCTATTGAGCATGAGCCCGAAGAATTTCATAATTTCAATGAACGGAAGTGCAACAGGCCCAAGATGTAAAGGTGGTGGAAGAAACCAATTGCACCACTACCAGAAAGTCATACAAATGGTTTTGTCAGTGGAAAAGCAAAAATCATTGTCAACGCTCCACAAGTACAGATGATTGAGACATCGCTGAAGATGCCACTCAAGAAGACAAGTCTGTGGAGAACTGAAATAGATCACAAAATCGTCAACAAAAACGGAGCCAGAAATCCCCGGTGAGAGACAGGCTATTACAGGGTTAATGGCAATAGCAAAGAGGACAACGCTCAGGATGGAACCCAGACGCACGCTGCTTTCCTGGATAAAGGCAGAACTCATTTGTACCTCGAAAACTCGGTCTTTTAAAAATTCCTGAAGGAAAAGGGGCATGTGGCCTCAAGAGCCCAACGTGTAGAGCATATGGAGGATGTCAGTCCTTCTCCAGTTGGCGTAGGATTTACCTAAATCAAAAAACACAGCCACATTATGGTAGTTTCACAGAAAATCATTCATGACATGGGTTGACAAGGTGACGAGATGGTCAACTGCAGAACAGCACACTCAAAATCCACACTGTGCAGTGGTTAGTAAAGTGCGAGACTCAAGCCATCATACCAGCCGGCCATGACTCATACGTTCCATCACCTTGCAAATATAGCTGGTGAGAGCAGTGGGGTGATAACTAGAAGGGAGGTGTTTGTCCTTGCCAGGCTTGGGTATGGGTATGACAGTGGCTTCATGCCAGCATTGGGAAAATGTACATTCTGCCCAGATGTGAAGGAGAAAGTGCTTGCCCGCAACAGAAACGTTCTGCAACATCTGAACATGAACATCATCCGGCCCTGGGGTGGAGGATTGGGATGAAGTGAGAGCATGATCTAGCTCCCTCATAGTAAAGACAGCATTGCAGAACTCACGATTCTAAGAAGAGAAGGGTATCATCCGAGCCTTCTCCACTTGTTTCTAATGGAGGAAGGTAGGGTAATAGTGGGTGGAGCTCGAAATCTCCGCAAAATAGCAACCAAAAGTGTTGGAGGTAGCAGTAGGGCCCCCTATGACATCATCTGCTACTGTCAGGCCAGAAATTGGGGAATGGACCTTGATACCAGACAGAATACCACTGAGGGAAGGATAGTGGCTAGAATATTCCTCATTTCGATGAGAGGTAATCTAAACCCTGGCAGAGAATGTGATTCAGCTGCTCCAGTCCTCAGTAGTACTGAGACATGAGGAGAGGGCCCCTTCGTTCATGGCTGGACAGTGGGAATGTGGTGGATTGGTGGATTGTAGGTGGCTGGAGGGACAAGGAAATGGAGATCTGTTTCTCCACTAGGCTGGGAAGGTAATTTCAGTCTACAAAGGTATCAGTGAGAGACTTGGTATATCTGGAGAGGGACTGTTCATCACTATAGATGTGACAGCCACAGGTGGCTAGGCTGCATAGAAGGGGCTTCTTGGTATGGAACGAGTGGCAGCTGTCGAAGTGGAGGTATTGCTGGAGGCATCTGACATATCACATTGAAACCTGAATCATGTGGTCTTTCATCCGGCTGGATGTTAAGTGGACAGTTGAACCGGTGTAGAACTGAATCACGACCATCATTTTTGTGAATTGTGTTGTAAATGATCACGTAAGAATTCAAATCACATTATAACACAAGAATTCTTGGGATTCTAGAAGGCATGCAGTAACATGACAGCAGACACTGCACGAACCTGACTGGAACAGGTTTCCCACCGGCTGAGCAAGGTTCAGCTTCTCCAGCAGCACGTTGACAACAGACTCAAGCACAGAGAATTGTGCGTCCCGGCAGCGCCTGCTACCCAGGTGCTCCCACAGGTAGCCCAGCTGGTGCAGCACATCTGACAGCACCTGCAACACCCACACTGTGCAACTGCCCAACTGCTTTCACCTTTGTCTCCATTCACCTACAACTATTGAGTTAATGTAATATAAGGCTGCCACATTGTCTGAAATTGTACAGAGGGGCCCAGAAAAATGTAGACACTTTTTGCTAGTCAATATTAATGAAACAAAATGATATACTATTACTATTCTTGCACAGGGGGAAGGTTATTCTACATGTTCAAAGTCACCCCCATTAGCAGCCACACAACATCGATGCTGCTGAACTGTTGACCGAACTATGGCTGTCAGTTGTAGGGAATTTATTTTTGAAAAAGGATTTGTAAAGGACCAGGGAAATATTATTTAAAAGAGGTAAATTATTTTTTTAAATTATTCTGGAATGCATTATCGAACAAAGGTGGTGTTTCAACTATCCGAAGAGTCACTGTAGCTAATGAAGAAAAGGCTGTGCAATAATATTCCGTTAACAATACAGAGATATACAAATTAAAAATGTTCTTGTGTCCCTTCTTGAAATAATTTTCTTTTTATACCTCTTCGATGCTGCAGTGACATTTCTGTGTTTCCCTCCATTATTGCTGGTGTCCTTTACGTAATACATTCACAATGTTACTCATACTTGGTGGGGATACACACGTGCCTAGTCTCTTTGAGATCCCAACACAGACAGAGACACAGACAGACAGAGAGCTACTAATTAATTTGTGCATGCTGGATTGCTCATTAATAATCATCTCTGGCCTCACTATCTTTCATTGCTTTCACAGATGGTATCCCTATCTAGCAGTCAGAGAGTGCACCTGTTAATCAACTTAAAAATTACCACCACACAGTGTTGTTGGTGTAATACCTGCACAGGATGCCTCAATAGTTTCTCACAACTCCTTCAGTGTATTTAGCTTCTGTTGATAAAATTCATTTTTCAAGGTCACCCACGGGTAGAAGTCAAGAAGTGTAAGGTCTGGAGACCATGAAGGTAGTGAAATGGTGCACTATCTTGTTATAAGTAAATTCTTTTATTTCCTAACATCTCTAAGATGGCAGGTAAAATTGATGTTTGCAGCATATGGAGATACACCTCACCATTACAGTACCTTCAAAGATGTGTGGGTCAATAAAACTGAGTGACAACAGACCACACCACACAGTAACACCTGGTAGGTTAACATGTTTGTCCATGTGAACATGTGGATTTTCAGGAGCCCAGTACACGCAGTTATGGTGCTTTACAGTATGATTCAGTTTGAATTGCGCCTTATAATACCACATTGCCATCCCTGCAAATAGTTCATCCTCACAAAGCATGCTTTCACAACACTTGCAGTACTCCGTCCTTCAAATATGAGTCTCCTCGTTCATAGCATGCAGCAATCTTGGAATGTATACTTTCCACTATCCAGCCTCCGGAACTTGTCATACACTTGATCGGCTTACCCTGCTTTCACGTGCACCCTGCTTCATAGGTTTTTGATGTGATTTAGTAAAATGTTGTAACACAGCAGTGCTGAAAGCTGGACTTCTTGATGTTTTTGGTCGGCCAGACTTTTCCTTATGCACATCCTGAACAGGACTTCTTGTTGTTTTCGGTCGGCAAGACTTTTCGTTACGCACATCCTGAACAGTACAAATAAAAATGGGCTTTGGACAAGAAACTTTTTTCCCTACATTACTTAGAAAGAAACTCTTTTGCTTATTCCATTATGGCGTATCATGATCTGAAAGGCTTCCCTTCTCATCCCGTCCAGTAAGTCTCCCCTGACCAAATGTTCTTGGAGACTTTTCTGATCTCTTCCCATTTCCTAAACCTCACAAGTTCTTCTCCTTGACCCCTCTTCCTTCACCTTCAAACCACTGGCTCTGAAAAATGCAGGTTTCCTTGCCCTTTATATGTGTGTGTTCCCTGCTGCCACTTGGTGAGCACGTTTTTCTCTCTATCCAATTAGACTTTATTTTCAAAAATTGATAATTTTTGTTGATATGTGAGCTGATTGAGATTCACAAAACCCTCATTAAATTTAATTCCTATAATGAACTCATTTTGTACACATTACATGAGCACAAAATATTTTCATTCATTCACCTCAATTTAAAATGATTTTATTTGGCCAGTGCTACAAATTATAAATAAAAAAAAAATACCTGAGTAGAGTTTTGATGACCTGGAAGCAGAATGGATCGAGTGACGATGGAACCCAATATCAGATGGATATCTCCAACAAGCACTTCTGGATTCGGTGAACCAAATGCTGGCCTTTCAGAAGGTGGTGTAGACTGTAATTTTGGAGGTGGTATAGCCTGCAGACAACGACACAGGCACTCCACGACACCCAAGTCCTGGAGGAGTCGTGCTGTTGATACCTGCATGACCTGTAAACAGTGTTGCTTTCTAAGCATCAATTAAACACTTTTTTGCATAATTTCTGAAAAATTTTCATGAAATAACTTTTTTGAGTAATGTTCTATACTGTTATATAGGAGTAGTTCAAATCAAAAAGTACAATAATCAACACGTGCACTACAGAAAATAATTTCACAATATGCAGTAAATTGTTCAAAAGACTAAACAGGCACATTTTGTCAACTGGTATTGTGGAAACTGCACAGTGTTGGTATGTGGCAGCCATGGAGGTAATCCGCTAATGCTATCCTTCCACACTACTGGACATGATGATGACAAACAGCTGCTGAGCTGTTTCCACATTACCCTCTAATGCAATGATAGAGACGGGCACTCAGAATATCATCACACAAATTCCTGTCTCTAGCACCAATTTTGGTTGTAAGACTCACCCAGTCTATAGCTGGCAAACTGAAGCCTGCCTCTAGTATAATAACATGGTGAGGAAATGTACTCACTATTTTTGCAAGTTCTCTGTGATGTGCTCTATCACTGCAGCTTCTGATGCAGGCAGTCTATAAAAGCAACCTATTACCATGTTTCACTCACCTTTGATGCTTTACTTCACCCTAGTTAGTTCACACATTCAGAATGAGTAAAAACCTCATCAGACATTATTGAATTCTTTACAAAAATAAATATGCTGCCACAACTGCCATATGATTTATCATTGAAAACTATATATTCCAACCTGAACTTAGGAGGCATTTAGTATACCGTCAGTAACGAGGTCATTACAGACACATCAAAAGCTCAGATTAGGAAAGGATGGGGGAAGGAAATTGGAAGTGCCCATTCAAAGGAACAACCCATACATTTGATTCAAGTGATTTAGGGAAATCACAGAAAACCTAAATCAGGATGACCAGATTTGAACCGTTGCACTTCCACATGTGAGTCCGGTGTGCTAACCACTATGCCATCTCACTTGGTAAATCTGAATTTACAATTTAGTCGCTATTCACTTCTGGTGTCAACCAACTTTACGTTCCTAATGTTGCTGCTGCTGCTGCTGCTGTTGTTGTTGTCTTCACTCCAGAAACTGGTTTGATGCAGCTCTCCATGTTACTCTATCCTGTGCAAGCCTCTCCATCTCTGAATAACTACTCCTTCTGAATCTGCTTACAGTACTCATCTCTTGGTCTCCCTCCACAATTTTTGCCATCCACGCTTCCCTCCGTTACTAAATTTGTGATCCCTTGATGCCTCAGAACATGTCTCACCAACCAATCCCTTCTTCTAGTCAAGTTGTGTCATAAATTCCTCATCTCTCCAATTCTTTTCAGTACCTGCTCACTACTTAGGTGATCTACCCATCTAATCTTCAGCATTCTTCTGTAGCACCACATTTTGAAAGCTTCTATTCTCTTCTTGTATACATTGTTTATCGTCCATGCTTCACTTACATACATGGCTACACTCCATACAAATACTTTCAGAAAAGACTTCCTGACACTTAAGTCTATACTCGATGTTAACACGTTTCTCTTCTTCAGAAACACTTTGCTTGCCGTAGCCAGTCTCTACATTTAATATCCTCTCTACTTCGACCATCATCAGTAATTTGCTCCCTAAGTAGCAAAACTCATCTACTACTTCAAGTTTCTCATTTTGCTATTGTTGATTTTCATCTTATATCCTCCTTTCAAGATACTGTCCATTCCGTTCAGCTGCTTGTAAAGGTCCTTTACTGTCTCTGACAAAATTACAATGTCGTTGACAAACCTCAAAGTTTTTATTTCTTCTCCGTGGATTTTAATTCCTACTCCCAATTTTTCTGTTGTTTCCTTTACTTTTTGCTTAGTATTAAGATTGAATAACACTGCAGCCCTGTCTCACTCCCTTCTCAACCACTGCTTTCCTTTCATGCCCCTCGACTCTTATAACTGCCGTATGGTTTCTGTACGCTTTGTAACTAGCCTTTCTCTCCCTGTATTTTATCCTGTAACAATATTATGAAAAGTCCATAAACCCAACCACCCAGGACACCTCATTGTGGCCGGTTACTGTGCCCCCATTGAGAGACTCTCTTCTCTCACAGACCAACACCTTCAACCTTTTACCCGGAACCTATCCTCCTATATAAAAGATACCAACCATTTCCTCGGCCGGCTCTCCACAGTTCCTGTCCCTTTACCACATGGTGCCCTGCTCATCACTACTGATGCCACCTCCCTGTAAACCAACATTCCTGATGCCCATGGCCTCACTGCTGTCAAACACTACCTTTCCAGACGCCCTATGGATTCCAAACCAACAACCTCCTTCCTAGTCTCTATGAGCAACTATATCATGACCCACAACTACTTCTCCTTTGAAGGCATTACCTACAAACAAATCCGTGGTAGGGCTATGGGCACCCGCATGGTGCCATCCTATGCTAACCTATTCATGGGCCATCTAGAGGAATCCTTCCTAAAAACCCAGAATCCTAAAACCCTCACCTGGTTCAGATTCATTGATGACATCTTTGCTATCTGGATTGAAGGTGAGGACACCTTATTCACATTCCTCCAGAACCTCAACAACTTCTCCCCCATTTGCTTCACCTGGTCCTACTCAACCCAACAAGCCACCTTCCTAGATGTTGAGCTTCACTTCAGAGATGGCTACATCAGTACCTCCGTCCATATCAAACCTACTAACCACCAGTAATACCTCCACTTCGACAGCTGCCACCAATTCCATACCAAGAAGTACCTTCCGTACAGCCTAGCCACCTGTGGTCGTCACATCTGCAGTGACGAGCAGTCCCTCTCAAAATATACAGAGGGTCTCACTGAAGCCTTCACTGACTGTAATCATCCTCCCTTCCTTGTACAAAAACAAATTTCCCGTCCCTTATCTTTCGAGTCTCCTACCACCTCCCAAAGTCCCGCAGTCCAGCCATGGAGGAGCATTCCCCTCCTAACTCAGTACCCTCCAGGATTGGAGCAACTGAATTACATTCTCCACCAGGGTTTCGATTACCTCTCATCGTGCCCTGAAAAGAGGAATGTCCTGCCCACTATCCTCCCCACCCCTCCTACCGTGGTATTCTGCCATCCACCGAACCTACACAATATACTCGTCCATCCGTACACAACCCCCAATCCCTTACCTCATGACTCATACCTCTGTAATAGACCTAGATGCAAGATCTGTCCCATACATCCTCCTACCACCACCTACTCTAGTCCGGCCACTAACATCACCTGTCCCATCAAAGGCAGGGCTACCTGTGAAACCAGTCATGTGATTCACGAGCTAAGCTGCAATCTCTGTGCTGCATTCTATGTAGGCATGGCAACCAACAAGCTGTCTGTCTGCATGAACGGCCACCAACAAACTGTGGCCAAAAACAAGTGGACCACCCTGTTGCTGAACATGCTGCCAAACATATCGCTCATCTTAATGACTGCTTCACAGCCTGTGCCATATGGATCCTTCCCACCAACACCAGATTTTCTGAACTGCGCAGGTGGGAACTTTCCCTGCAATACATTCTATGTTCCCATAACCCTCCTGGCCTCAACTTTCATTAGTCCATGTCCTCACCCGTCCGGCCCCATCCCTGTTCCCATTCCAGCGCTACACAGCCATCATTTCACCGCCACACCCAGTCTATTAATTTCTTTTATTTCTCTCCTTTCCACTACTTACCCCCACCCCCCTCCACACCTTCTCTCCTGCCCTCCATCTAAACTGCAACACTTGACTGTCCGCCACTCCCACCATACATCCCTCCCCCTCCCCGCCCCAGCCTCCTCCTTACCCCCACCCAGTCCCCACTCCCATCATGCACTGGTGCTGCTGTTCGCAGTGTGGTCTCACCTCTCTGAGACTGCAGATGTGTGTGTGCAAGTTGCGTTTGTGTGTGTGTGTGTGTGTGTGTGTGTGTGTGTGTGTGTGTGTGTGTGTGTGTACTGCTGACAAAGGTGCAGAATCTCTACCTTTAATTCATGTGATAGACCCATAAACAGAAAGTCCTGATGGGCCTTATATTAACCAAAGTAAATGTAAATAAATGCTGCTAAACAAGTACAAGTCCTACAACCCTAAAATCAAGTTCAAGTTTCAAAGTATTGAGGATATTTCAGTTGTAAATCACTACAAAACTGCCCAATGGTCGTTCAAACTCATGATCTAAAACTCTCTCGAGATTTTCTCTTGAGATTTTCTATCACCAAAATTAGCTGTAAATTTGGCAAAAGTTGGAAACACACAAAAATATTTCTTTCACCTGACATTGTACAGCCTCATACCATGCATCATTTACACTTCTCAGACAATGACTATCAGTGACACCTCTTCCATACATAATCATTTGATGACCAGCCAACTTGTACTGACCAATGGTGCCTATTTCCTACAGTTTACATGTGCTAATTGTCCACAAGTTTTCTCCTGTGTTTCACAAATAAGTAATTTTAGGACAACATTTAAATGCACATTAGACACTAAACCTGTAAGTGACATACATCAAAAGATCTGTATTTTGACACTGTTCACTTTCTGATCTACATTTGTGGGCATTTTGGTTCCGTTGATCAATTCCATATTTTGTGAAAAAACCCTTCCAATATAAGTATGTCATTTCTACAAGCCACTGTCCCAACTATCTGCTACAAATCACCATTTACAACTACTTCATAGCTGTACAGATTTCTGCACAACAATTATCTAGGCATTTTTGCATAAAATTGTGAAACATACTCCAGTTTCCACAAGTTTGGTCGTACAGGCAAATTTGAAAATGCAATGAATTCATCTCTACAATACTAAGAGTTTTCTGTGTGTAGTTTTAATGCAGGTCACTGGGATCATGTAGATCAATGTACTCTGTAATTCGCTCACAGCAGTTAATGAGAAGTCCTAGTGAGGTTGCCAGGTGCTAATCTGACCCTCCTCCCAGCAGCTGGACTTTTGGAGACCTTGTGCAGTTGAGTAAACATGCACAAACTCTTCATCTCTTCACAAATGCCCACAGCCTTCACCTCATTCCAACTGACCCAACCAGCAGCTTACCAAGTGACCTCTCATCACATGCATATCAAGCAGCGACTGGGATGGGAAAGGAAGAAGCAGTCTAGCAAGTGTCAGTGTGCTGCTTGTAGAATCTACACCACCTCTGATTTTGTTTGGTTGGTGCCATCAAAAACAATTATCAGATACCTACTGGTGTGCTCAGAAACTGTTCTGCTGCTGAATCATCCAAACATAAGAAATGAAAATTTGTAAAGAACCAAATCTAGTTCGTTTGCCTGAGAAAATAAGATCTTCTTAACTTGACTTAAATGCCTCTCATGCTTGCACTAGTCCTTCAGAGATACAAACAAACAATACAGGTCATATGCTGAATGTAAAATTAGTCATCATACACAATCTAACAAAAAACCAAAGAAAAATCGCAAATATGATCCATACTGCAGCTTACAGACTGACGCACATACATTCTGACAAATACACAAGCATTTTGAGCTGGGGGCCTGTTCATCAAGTAACAGAGAAACAGTAACGCCTGAAGAAAATCAGACTTCACAAAAATTTGGCAACAAACCTTAAGTTGAGATGCTGGTTATAGAAGAAATACAAAAACCTGGGAAGTTACATTTGTTTGAAAGGATGACTAAGATAGAAATTAATGAACTGGAAACAGAATAGCAGATCTACAGCTACATGTGTAATCCAAAAGCTGCCATTTGGTTCATGGGGGAGGGTTTCTTGCACCACTATCAATCACACCCTTTCTTATTTCACTTGCAAATGAAGTGAGGGGGAAATGACTGTCTATATGGCTCTGTATGAGCCTTAATTTATCTTGTCTGCCTCATTATGTGAGATGTGTGTTGTTGGAATTAGAATCATTCTGCAGTCAGCCACAAATGCAACTTCCCTTAACACTCTCAAATGTGTTTCACGAAAAGAAAGTCATCTTCCCTCCAGGGATTCCCATTTGAGTTCACAGATGACTTTCATACTACCTGCAGTTGTTCGAACCTATCAGTAGAAAATCTAGCAATATACTTCTTACTTGAAACTTCCTGCCAGATTAAAACTGTGTGCTGGACTGAGACTCGAACTTGGGACCTTTGCATTTCACAGCAAGTGCTCTACTGACTGAGCTACCCAAGAACTACTTACATCCCATCCTCACTGCTTCACTTCTGCTAGTACTTCAGCTCCTACCTCCCAAACTTGACAGACTTTCTCCTGCAAAACTTGCAAGACTAACACTCCTGGAAAAAAGGAATGTAGGAGACAAGGTACCGGTGGAAGTAAATCTGTGAGAATGGGCGGTGAGTCGTGATTAGGTAGCTCATTTGGTAGGTTACTTGGACACGAAAGGTGAAAGTCCTCAGTTTGAGTGTTGGTCCAGCACACAATTTTAATCTGCCAGGAAGTTTCATATCAGTGCACACTCTGCTGCAGAGTGGAAATTTCATTCTGCTTCTTAACTGCTTCATTGCCTTATTTTAACCGACTTGTTGGGGATCCCAAGCAATTGAGCAGTGCTGAATGGGTCACACAAGAGTTCTATACATGGTCTCCTTTTGTAGATGAGCTACACTTCCCTAGAATTTTACAAATAAACTGAAGTCAACCATTCAGTGTCATTACACCAACATGACTGTCAAGCAGCACACCACCAATACTTTATTCGAACAATTTAGGACTGACGCTATCAGATCTTCAGATGGCTGGTTCACGTTAAGATAAATTTTACATCAGCTTTCCCTTTTTGTTTTCCCAACTGATGAAATTTCCTTGGGGTGGTGGTGCCGATGAAAAATCCGTACCGTTATGTTCCAGTGCACACTGCTTGTGATCTAGCAGCAGCAAAAACTGTATGATGAACTTTTGTATATGTATAAATATATGCACATAATCTAAAGCACCACCCATAGACTAAGAAGTTTCACCACATGGAAGTATGCATACAATATCGCCATCTTTGTGTACATACTTCCATATGGTGAAACTTCTGAGGTTGTAAGTGGTGCTTTAGATTATTTGCATATTTATATACACATGAAAAAGTGCATCATACAGTTTCTGATGCTGCTAGATCACAAGCACCCTGCACTGGAACATAGCAGTGCGGATTTTTCATCGGCACCACCACCCCAAGGAAATTTCATCAGTTGGGAAAACAAAGAGTGAAAGCTGATGTAAAATTTATCTTAATATGAACTAGCTATCTGAAGATGAACCGGTCAGTTTGAAACCAGTAACAGCACTGTTTAAATAAATAAGTAACTTTGTAAAAAGCGGCTGCTTGCTGTTATCTTCTATGTAAGAGTCAACCTATATTTTGTTCACAGCCACAAGCTCAGAATGTTGGTTTTCGGCAAAATAGCACCCTTGTCTGATGCACACTTGCTGTCCAGGACTAAAAACTGGGTTTTATTACTTAAGAAGTCTTTGAGTCACTCACATATCTGAGGACCTATCCATATGCTGGGATCTTCATTACCAGCCTGCAATAGGTACTGTGTCAAACACTTCTGGAAATCTGTGAAAATGGATTCTGCCTACTGCGATTTATCCACAGTTTGCAGAACATCGCACAAGGCAAGGGCAAGTAAAGTTTCACACAAGTGATACTGATTTGTCAGTAGAAGATTCTCTGTCTCGTATATGAGAGTCAAGTTGTATTTTTATTCAATTACTTGGGATTTTGCACTGGATGAGAGATTCGTGAAAAGTGCAAGCTAAGTAAAGGGCTAATGCTGATGAGTAGTCTCTGTAAATCCAAAACAGTATCAAAGATACCTATTACCATGTCATCCATACAGAAGTCTGTGCAATTCTAAAACAACAGTATGTTTGTACTACTGCCCTGCTTGAACAATTTCTTAAACATAAAATTTAAAACTTTGTATTTTCTTTCGCTATCTTCTGATGCCACACCAGGTTGGTCAAAACTGTGACGAGAGAGAGGCCTTCAAACTGCTCAGTGATTTTACACTAGACAGAAGTTTCTCATCTGCTCAGCTACATCTTTAGCTAAGGTATGATGGTCAAAGTTATTGTATGCTTCGAGCTTCAATATTTTTACCCACACACAAATTTCTACTAACCTTTCCCTATCAACATTTCTGCATTCTTTTTTGATCTGATACTTCAACAAGAACAAGGGAAATCTGTTAACATCGAGTATAGATTTAAGTGTCAGCAAAACGTTTCTGAAAGTATTTGTATGGAGTGTAGCCATGTAGGGAAGTGAAGACCACAACAACAACAACTGCAACAATCTCTGTTTCTTCAGCACTTTCCACATTTTGTTATTAAATCTTAGTCAGTCTTTTCTGCTGTTAATCCACTTACTTGCGATATAGTTCACTGGAGCATGATTTACCATCAGTATATGTGTTGGCCCTGATTACTCTACATCCATCATATTGTAACTAAATGATGTCCATTGTCTGAGTGGTTGTTAAAACTGCTTATCAGCTCTTTACAGCATTGCTAGGATGACAAAATGATCTCTAACACTACTCTCTATACTGACACTGTTGATAAGGACTTGCCAGTTTGTAGCTATGGGGACGTGCTGAAAAGTAAGTCCTCTGAATTTTTAATATGAGAACTCCTTAAGCTATTCAAATAAAACAAGTTTTATTAACATTCTACATCTTTATTCTTCATGTCTAAATATGGATGTGTGTGTGTGTGTGTGTGTGTGTGTGTGTGTGTGTGTATACCTGTCCTTTTTTCCCCCTAAGGTAAGTCTTTCCGCTCCCGGGATTGGAATGACTCCTTACCCTCTTCCTTAAAACCCACATCCTTTCGTCTTTCCCTCTCCTTCCCTCTTTCCTGATGAAGCAACCATTTGTTGCGAAAGCTTGAATTTTGTGTGTATGTTTGTGTTTGTTTGTGTGTCTATCGACCTGCCAGCACTTCCGTTTGGTAAGTCACATCATTTTTGTTTTTAGACATATTTTTCCCACTTGGAATGTTTCCCTCTATTATATTTATTGCTTAACATAGTCACCCTGGCGAAGAACACATTTTTCTCAATGAGAAACCATTTTTTGATACTAGCACTGTAGTATGTTTGACTTTGTTGATAGAGATACAGCCTCATCTCTGCTTGCACTGCTTCAACACTATCAAAGTGAAGCCCTCAAAAGTGTTCCATAACTTACAGAAACACATGAAAATTGGAAACAGGTGAAAGTTGGGACTGTATGGAGGATGATTATGACAGTGAACCCAAGGCATCAAATTGTTGCAGATGTTGTAGCACTCATGTGTGATGTAGTACCATTGTACTGAAGGAGACAGTGCTCTAGGTGTGGACAACTCTTCAAATTCCAAACTCTAATAGAGTACAACATTTCTCATTCACTAATATAGCTACATTACACACTGGCATGTTACACGCTATAATCTGGAGCCTGCTAGTGGCAGAGAGCTGTAAATATGTAGACATAAATAATAAAGATGTAAATGTTAATAACATTTGTTTTGTGTTGAAATCTTCAAGAGTTTTCATGTAAATTTTGAGGCATTACTTTTTAACATGTCATACAATATCTAAGATATTTCCATTGTGTGTGGTTTATCTAACTAGTTGCTCAAGAAATGTGTTCAGAACTACTTGCTGAGATTGTCTGTACCACTTGCAATGAATCCATAGACATCCCAGTCTATACTAAATGGGTTTAAGTTGGCTCCAATTAATACTATATGATCGGGATATTTCTGCACTATTGAGCATAGTGAAACACTGTAACAATGAAAATGGGCAGCTGGTAAAATTATCTGATGTTAAACTCAAGTACAACTAGACAAAACACAACACACACACACACACACACACACACACACACACACACACACACACACACACACACAACACATGACCACAGTCTCTAGCTGCCAAGACCAGGCCATCCTGGATTTTCCATCTTTTAAAAATAAAATACATGAATATAATCGAAATAATGAAACACATAAACTCACACACAATGACAATAAAACAAAGAGAAGAGGAAATGCTAAATGTAGTAATGATAAATTAAAAGGTGATCACCAAAATACTCGGTGTCTAGCAAATAAAGTGCAACAGCTAGAGGTTGAGCCGGAAGGTTTAGACAGCTCTGTTGTTTCTATCACAGAACATTGGCGAAAAGAATCAGAAACTAAATATGAAGTCTTAAAGTTGCTTAATTTAGCAATTGCATACAATATAACACCTATTAAGTGTGGAGGTTGCTTTATTTATGTGAAACAAAACCAGCCATTTAATGTTGGAAGTAATCTATCTGCAGTCAATGAAGAGAAACAGTTTGAGTTGGCAGCAATAGAATTAAGGGACCGATATGTGTTAGAAAGTAGACTTTTTATGTTTAGTGGATATACAAATATCTTTTTGTCTAAACTAAATTAAGTTCTTGATAAGATATTCTCTCCAAAAGACAACATTCTCATTTGTGGAGATCCAAATATAAATACACTGAAATCAAATTCCAACTGTATCTTAGTGTCACTCAACATTTCAAGTTTAGTGTAAATGGTTAACAGTGCAACAAGAGGAACGAATCAATTAATGATGGTTATTGATAATGTGTTGACAGATTTAGACAATGAAAACTGTAGTGTGGGTGTAGTAGATCTAGGATTACCTCACCAATACAGTTAAATTGTAAATACAGTAAAAACAAAAAATATGCATTCCTACAGATGAATAATTTGTAAACAAAAAAGGCATGAATTTGTCAAACAAATACCAGTTGTATATGGAAAGTAGTATACAGAGAGCTACATGCAAACAAAAAATTCAAAAACTTCATGGCACAATTCAAACTAAAATTTAAACAGACATTTCCTAAGTAATACGTCTGTTATCAACTGTAGAACAAAATAAATGGGCGACAAAAATAATCAAAAACACCCCAAACATTGAAGTAGCTTTGTTCCATTAAAAACAGCCAATGTAATCCAGCTTCCTCACACTTTTACACTGAAGTGCCGAACAAACTGTTATAGGCATGTGTATTCAAATACAGAGCTATGTAAGCAGGTACAATACGGTTCTGTGGTCAGCAATGCCTATATAACACAACAAGTGTCTGGCACAGTTGTTAGATCGGTTACTGCTGCTACAACGGCAGGTTATCAAGATTTAAAAGGAGTTTGAATGTGGTATTATAGTCGCCGCATGAGCAATGAGACACAGCATCTCCAAGGTAGTGATGAAGTGGGGATTTTCCGGTATGACCATTTCATGAGTGTATCGTGAATATCAGGAATTCAATAAAACATCAATTCTCTGACATCACAGCAGCAGGAAAAAGATCCTGCAAGAATGGGACCAACAACAACTGAAGAGCATCATTAAAAGTGACAGAAGTGCATCCCTTCCACATATCACTGTAGATTTCAATAATGGGCCATCAACAAGTGTCAGAACGCAAACCATTCAATGAAACATCATCAATATGGTTTTCTGGAGCTGAAGGCCCACTTGTGCACCATTGACGACTGCATGACACAAGACTTGCCTGGGCTCATCAACACTGACATGGGACTGTTGATGACTGGAAACATGTTGCCTGGTCGGATGAGTGAATCTCAAATTGTATCAAGTGGATGGACGTGTATATGTATGGAGACAGCCTCATGAATCCATGGACCCTGTATATCAGCAGGGGACTGTTCAGGCTGGTGGAGGCTCTGTAATGGTGTGGGGCATGTGTAGTTGGAGTGATATGGGACCCCTGATATGTATAGATATGTAAGCGTTACCTGCATCCATTCATGTCCATTGTGCATTTTGACAGACTTGAGACATTCCAGCAGGACAATGTAAGCGTCCTGTCTGATTACCTGCATCCATTCATGTCCATTGTGCATTTTGACAGGCTTGAGACATTCCAGCAGGACAATGCAACACCCCACATGTCCAGGATTGCTAAAGAGTGGCTCCAGGTACACACTTCTGAGTTTTAAACACTTCTGCTAGCCACCAAACTTCCCAGAAATGAACATTACTGAGCATATCTGGGATGCCTTGCAACGTGCTGTTCAGAAGAGATCTCCACCCCCTCATACTCTTATGGATTTGTGGACAGCCCTGTGGGTTTCCTGGTGTCAGTTCCCTCCAGCACTACTTCAGACATTATTCGAGCACATGCCACGTCATGCTGCGGCACTTCTGTGTCCTAGCGCGGGCCCTACACAATATTAGGCAGGTGTATCAGTTTCTTTGGCTCTTCGGTGTATAAACGGTGTAGGCAAACACACAGGAAAATGCCGCTTGCAGCAAAGAGAGCTCATAAATTCCAAACTGATACTCACTGTTAAAAACAAAAGCAATACAGAAGACTGTAATGCAGGCAATAGGTCCTTTCCAGGTGAGTTAAGCAGACAAAGTGTTTGTAATACAAGACACAAAAGATTTAGCAAACTATAAATGACTAATTTAACAGTACAGGAACAAAATTACACAAACCATTTGTAACAGTCCCTTTTGTCAAAAAGCTAAATAAACATGTACTTGTGATGTTTGAAACTTTCCCGGCGTACTGATTGTTCCATAAAAACACGGGAGAACTGCCGTAAGTCAGTAACATCTTGCCACAATATTTCAGCACAAAGTCTTTTGGCCATCTTCAGGTGAGTACAGCTGTAGAAGTACTGGTGAATACGCACTGAGCTCTGCTATTTAAAGCCAAAGGGGGCTGCATTGCGCATGCGCTGTGCATGTACTGCTTAGCATGTGCGTTCACAACTCCATGGGCTGCGCCTGGCGCCCTCCGTGGTGAAAACTTGGACAAAGGAAATTCTACGGTTCTTATGACAAAGGATGATTATGTCAGTTAGATCAATGTTATATTATGTGATTCCACCTATCACAAAATTGATAAGGACCCCACGAGCCAAGTTATGCAAAAAACAGCAGAGCTCTTGTCAAATACTTCTCTATCGAAGGAGGTCATCAAGAGATTCAAACCAAATAGTGCGGTTCCTCCCAGGCTATATGGACTGCCTAAGATCCATAAGGAAAATGTACCATTACGTCCGATCGTGAGCAACAGTGGGGCAGCCACCTATGACCTAGCAAAATTTCTGGCATCACTGCTTAAACCAGTTACAGGCAAATGCCCTCATCACATAAAAAACTCTAGTGATTTTAGCAGTCGTATACAGTCTTTACAGCTACAAAGTAACGAATTGCTGGTCAGCCTGGACGTGGTTTCTCTCTTTACCAAGGTGCCTCTTGTAGATTCATTACACCTGATCGGTAATATGTTTGATGCAGATATTACAACGTTGTTTGAGCATACTCTCTCTTCTACATATTTTACATCCAACGATAAATTTTATGAACAATCTGACGGTGTCGCCATGGGGAGTCCTTTGTCTCCCCGGGTGGCAAATCTTTTTATGGAAGATTTTGAAGAGAGAGCTCTCAACTCTGCCACTTTTAAACCGACAGTGTTTTGGCGTTACGTTGATGACACCTTTATAGTATGGCCTCATGACGTGGACCGTCTCCAGGAATTTTTACATCATATGAATTCCATACATGAAAATATTAAGTTCACTATTGAAACTGAAAAAGATGGTTGTTTGCCATTTTTAGATGTTCTGGTACGGCACAAGAATGATGGCACACTTGGTCATTTAGCGTATAGGAAACCGACCCATACAGATTTGTATCTGCAAGCTACCAGTTGCCACCATCCAGCACAAACAATGGGTGTCCTTAAAACTTTAATCCACCGTGCCCATACTATTTATGATGTCGACAGTCTTCAAACGGAACTGAAACACCTGCAAAAAGTATTCCTGATGAATGGCTTTCAACTAAGCAAGTGAACAGAGCTATGCAGTCCTACAAACGATGCAACAAGGAAGAAGAAGAGGTCTTAAGGTCAATGGCTTATCTACCTTTCATTGGGAACATCTCATCACATATAGGTAGAATATTGAGGAAGCATCAAGTTAGAGTCATCTTTCGCCCTCCTCCTAAAATATTATCACTGGTGGGATCCGTTAAGGATGACCTGGGCCTACGTAAATCAGGTGTCTACAAGATTCCGTGTGATTGTAGCAAGTCATATATAGGGCAGACAACAAGAACAGTGCAGGAACGTATTGTGGAACACGAGCGGCACACTCGCCTTCTCCAACCCACCAAGTCCACAATTGCTGAACATTGCATTTCTACTGGCCACTCTACAAATTACAATGATACAAAAATTGTGGCTAAAACATCAAATTTCTGGAGTTCAATTATAAATGAATCCATAGAAATAAAATTGTCAGACAGCGAGACTCTTATCAATCGAGATAGCAGTTACCAGTTAAATTCTGCTTGGAATCCTGCTGTAGAGAAACTTCGCAGTCAACGTAGTTATCGGTATAAAGATGAAGATCGATCTGATATCGAAATGCCAAGTTTTCACCACGGAGGGCGCCAGGCGCAGCGCACGGAGTTGTGAAACCGCACGCTAAACAGTACATGCGCAGCGCATTCAGCCCCCTTTGGCTTTAAATAGCAGAGCTCATCGCGTACTCGCCAGTACTCCTACAGCTGTACTCACCTGAAGATGGCCAAAAGACTTTGTGTCGAAATATCGTGGCAAGATGTTAATGACTTAAGGTAGTTCTCCAGTGTTTTTACGGAACAAACATGTACCTCATTCAGCGCCTTTACTACCTGTGACAAAGGATGAAGTCTATAAAGCAGTCTGCAAACTGAAAAATAAAATTTCAGCAGGACTGCACAAAGTACCAACTTGTCTGATTACAGATGGTATAGGGGGCATAACATCACCATTAGTTGACATAATAAATCAAACATTCAAACACAGTTGCTTTCATGATACTACAAAAATATGCTAAATTATTGTCTCCCTTTAAAAAAGGCACTGAAAATACAGAAAATTATAGGCTATTCTCACTATTCTTGCACTTTGCAAAAACAATGGAAGCTATTGTGAAAGATAAGACTTTTGAACTATTTAATTAAATACAAACTCCTTTCCAATAACCATCACAGTTTCCAATCACAGAAAGGTACTGAACTGACAACAGCACATTTTACAAAACATGTCCTTGGAGTCTTGGATAAAGGGAACTATACAACAGGTATATTCCTTGCCCTAACTAAAGCATTCGATAAAGTGCACCACAAAATACTGTAGCATAAGCTAGATGAACTGGGAATAAGGAGGGTAGTGAATAAGTATTCCCAGTCATATCTAGAAAACAGAGTACAATTGTCTACAATTACAAATATATCAAGTAACTCCAAATATCTTGAAAAACATACTTCAGAGTCCAGGCTGTTCCAACCGAACTCCAGGGAGCTGGAGCGTCCCGGAGCACTAACTGCACCAGCTCAGAGCCTGCGTGGAGGGGGAAAGTGAACTCACTGCCCCCTGGCCGCATGCAGTCACAAGTGACGCAATAATCCACGTTCAATGACAGCTATGACTAGCCGCGGGACCCCTGTACCTCTATTGGAGGATACCTTTCCATTCATTGTGAGGGATGCTTGTCCGCAGTGTCTTGTATGTCATAAAGTATTTAATTCTGCGAAGAGGTACACTATATAACGACATTACACAAGTCTTCACGCAGTGCATTACGATCAGGTAGAAGGCGTTGCACACAGAGAACTGGTAGCAAGGCTTAAGAACGACATACCAGGAGACGCAAGTTTAAAAACGGTTTCGTAATACAGAGGGTATCAAAACATGCAACATAGTTCATGTTCTGTAAATCGTTTATAATTTTCAGGTGAATGAGAACAGAGAAAACACTACTGAGTCTGCAGTTCAAGCAAGCTACAGGGTCGCTCACATCATTGCGATGAGTGGCAAGCTGTTTTCGGTAGGACCACTCATAAAATTGTGCATGGTAGCAGTTGCAGAATGTTTGTTTCCAAAGGGGGTGCAGGCAATTTAAGGGATTTGCCTGTCGAGCAAACAATGTCTCGTCAAATCCTGGAAATGGCAGCGGATTTAGAGACACAGTTCAGGAAAAAGGCGGAGAGCTTTGTTGCAATTTCGCTAGCAGTTGACGAAAGCACCGACATATCGGACTGTGCACAGCTTGCAGTCTTTGTGCCTGGTGTCGACATGGAGCTGCAAGTAACTGAAGAACTCTGGGATGTGGTACCACTCGATTACACCGCAACAGGACGTGATATTTTTGAAGCTGTTTGTGAATCAGTGGACAATATGAATTTGCCTTGGGATAAGCTCCATTCTGTAGCGACAGACAATGCACCACAAATGATCGGGCATCACCGAGGTTCTCGTCTGAAAAATAAACTCAGGGACGAATTCGGGAAAGACATTTTGACTCTTCATTGTTTTATTCAGCAAGAGGCACTGTGTGCTGAAACAGTAGAGCTAGGTGGTGTAATGAAAGATGTCGTGAAGTGTGTGAGTTTTGTGCGGCATCATGGTATGAATCATCGCCAATTCAAAGGATTCCTGAAAGGTATGGGAGCGGAGTATGGGGATATACCTTACCACAGTACAGTTCGTTGGCTGAGCCAGGGAAAAGTTCTTGATGTTTTCTTTGTGATTCGTGAGGAAATATCACTTTTTCTCTTAAATGAAAGGGGAAGAAATGCATTGTCTGAAAGATATAAAATGGATATCAGACCTGGCGTTCCTAGCTGACATAACTATGCATCTGAATAATTTAAATCTGTCATTGTAGGGCAAAGGGCAGCTAATCGTTGACATGCACGACCAGATCAAAGCGTTCATGGAAAAGTTACGTTTATTTGAGAGGCAGATTAGTAATGGACATTTAACGTTCTTGAATCATCTTGCTTCTTTAAAACTACCTGAAGGTACTACTTTCGGCGATTACCAAGCAAAGTTAAAGCAGCTCATCATGTCATTTGAAACACGATTCGAGACCTCACTAGTTTGGAAATGGAACGTAAGGTGTTCAGCACTCCTTTTTCAGTTTCCCCCGATGACTTGTCATCGTCACTTCAATTTGAGATTATTGATTTGCAAAATTCAACTTTGTTGAAAGAGAGGTACTAACACGTTGGATTTGTCACGATGGTATCGTTCATTACAGCAAAAAGCATTTCCCAAGCTTCACAACAATGCTGCTCAGATCATGTGCATGTTGGGAACTACATATTGTTGTGAGCAGCTTTTCTCAGCAATGAAAAGAGTAAAAAGTAAGGAACGATCATTTCTTCAGGATGCAACAATGAAGGCCATCCTCCGCATTAACGCTGCGAACACCTTGACGCCTGATATTTCCGATCTTGTAATGAAAAGAAAAAGTCAAGCTACAGAGGCCCAATAAATTTAGTATGCAATTTCTTGTAAAACAGTTGTTTCTTATTTATTTCCTGAACATTGTATTTCCTGGTGTAGCATGTCAAAACATCTTAGCAGCTAAGAGTATGAGGTTGTCAATCTTGTAAGACGCAGCTGGCACATTAAAACGCTTGTCTTGCCACCTGCCTTAGCCAGCCGTGCCATGTGCCGGCTCACTTGAATGGTCACAGCGAGCGACACGGCTCCCTGGAGCAGGGACCGTCCCGTGGCTCACAACCGAGCTGACAAGCTGGAACAGCCTGCTTCAGACTCTAAATATACAAATATAGGCATACTGCCTGGTAGTGTGCTAGATCCAACAGTGCTCCTAATTTACATTAATGATTTCCCACAAAGTATCCACCATGGTAAAACAATATTGTCTGCGGATGACTGATACACTGATTGCTGGTAAGTCAGCAAAAGCTTTAAGAGAAGAAGCTGAAGAAACACTTAGCAGCATGCAATAAACAATAAAGTCACACATAATAAAAAGAAAACAAGCACTATGAACTTCTGCATAAGAATCTCTACAACATGCTATGCCCTCAAAATTCTTAAATCAGTATGCAATATTTCATGTATAAGATCAGTATATTTTACTTATATTCATTCTGTTATTAGTTATGGGGTAATTTTTTTGGGAATGATTGGGAAAAATATTCAAGCTATCCAGACTGTGGAAAAGATCAATAGATAAAATGACCAAGAGTGGCAAAACATCTCACTGCCTCAAACTGTTTAAAATCCTGGAAATCTTAACTGTAACTTGTGAATATATTTTTCAGACTGTTCTATATGGGAAAAATATTGACTGCTACATTAAGAATTGTCTAGTATATGATTAGGAAACTAGAAACAGATATAATTTGCATCTGAAGAGAAAAAAATAAGTGAAGACTCTGCAGAGTTTACTGCATAATGCCATCAAATTATATAATAAATTACCACAACCTATAAAAGACACACACACTATTTGCTCCTTCAAAACAAAGCTAAAAGATTATTTACAAAATAAAAGTTTTTATACAGCAATGAAGTGCCTGAAGTAAAACAGGTTAGCTAATTTAATAAGCTCTGTATTATAACACATACAGAAATAATAATTAACCAGGACTAAAAAAATGTAATTAGATTAAAAAATTCATAGTCAATTATTGTGTAAGAAATTAATTTTAAGTTGTTAATTTTTCAACAGCTTGAATGATGAAATCCATAGAATGTAAATTGTTTCACTCATTAATAAAAAAGTCAATCGAACAAACAATTAATGAACACTCCCCCACCTACGGCATCTAAATGGTCTTTTTTATACATGTTCGATGCCTCCTCAAATATTTGCGAGCTTTTTACTGTGGGTTTCATCCCCCTTTAGGATCCAAATATAATTTTAGTGGGGGCCAGAAAATTCAGGGACTCCATTACAAATGCATCAGCAATTTATTCTTAAAATACTGACATTCAAAGTGTCTTAAAAATGTGCACTCCACAAATACTCCTCTATTCAAGCGACTGAATCGTTTATATACTGCACCCATGGCCCATCAAAGGGAATCTGCCCCATAATGCACGTCCCGAAATCCACAAGCAAGACGTCACAGAATCGACAGAGCTTTTGGTTGAGACCCTCCATTCACCTCCAAACCAAAGGAACTCACTACAATACTGCTGTAAATTGTAAGCCCAGCTTTCATCTAACAAGTGAGATCAACAGTTCACTAAATCCACCAGCTGCCACTACATACAGTAGATAGTCTCAGAAGCTAAGTGACAGACATAGCTGATGTCGAAATAAGCCATAATTTGAAGATGCCTCCATCCTATACCCTTGGGAGATGGAGGCAGGGCCTCCTCTGCATCTCAAATGAGGCCCCCTGGAGGATCCCTAAGGAAATAGTGGTGAACGCAGTTCCCTCACATTGGGTACACTGGAAAGTGCCCTGGCAGCAGAGCTCATGGGTGAAATAAGTGACACTTGAGGTGTCTCATGCGATGTATCGGTTTACCCGCTGCCACTTTGAGGCAGTATCCTGTTGATGGCTGACCATGGCCAACAGCATCTTCAGCTTCTCTCAAACTATGGTCAACTCCTTGAGTGTCTGTACACAGCAGGCAGGCCCCCTATCCATCCTACAGCAAAAATGTAAATGAAAACCATAAGCAAAAATGATCCCTGTTGTCATTTAACACGGATTTTCACTATCAAACTTGTTAAAATGCAAACAATTACACTGAGCCTGTCAGTGATACTCTTTTACTGCATGCTGGCAGTTGAGGTAATGATGAAACAAATGGAGAACAATACAACCAAAGTAATGAAAGGCAATGACATTAACTAATGTGAGTCAGAGGGTGATTGGGGACAGGAAGGCGGGGAGGGGGTTCAATGAGTGAGTGAGTGATTAAGGAAAGAGGTGACAGACAGAGGGGGGGTAGTAAAGGAAAACAGGGTGAGGAGAGAAGTATTGGGGGGCGGAGACTTGCTGGGAGGGGGAGGGAGGCAGGCATACAGTGTGACGTGTAAGAAAATGTTAACCAAAATAAATCAATTTTGAGTGTAGAAAAAAGAGAAGACTATTTAGGTGACAAACTTGATTAAATACAGGGAAAATAAAAAGTTTAAGAAATTCTGATACATTTCTAAAATAAATTCTCTACTGCTAAGTTCTGATTAATCACTGTTCAGAGAAAATTGGTCATTACCTAGTTCAACAAAGCATTCACCTAAGGTCAGTTATACTGTGGGAAGAGAGTCGATGTTGCTCAATGCCACAGCCTAAGGACAAATGGGCGCAAAACTTGTACACAGAGTCTATAGGAAAACCAAAAATACTGGAGATACTTACATGAGGCCTTCCTGTGCAATGACAGGCAGTTCTCAGCATGGTGTAGCAAGTTGTATTGAACCCATATCATAGCAGACTTCAAACAAGAATTAAGTTATCATACTGGTAACAGAGGGGTACAAAGTGAAATCAGAAAACAGAACACGTAAATGCAAGAAAGAAAAAGAGGATGAAACACTACAAAAATTATGATTTCTGCCAATTACAGAGGGCCCAACCGATGGCTTCATACAGATCCTCCAATTCAAGTTTTTTCCGGAAATTGTAAAATAAAAGATAATTTAAGACTGACAAAAGATGGACCGGCACAGATACAGACTGCCGGAGTACACAACACTATATACAAATGTAATGAAGTATACACAAGGTCACACAGTTAAAGAACGTATATAAGAACAGGAACAATTTGTGCAACTCTGACACCCCAGTAAGTTAGCCTCACCTGATTGTACTGAGTATTGCGGTCAGGATACAGACTTAGCAAAAGCATCATACAACAAAATCAGAGATGCAGCTGAACAGCTTTAATCATGATGACAGCTTCAAACTACTGGTGGTGCAGCTACAGGCTCTCAGAGCTACAAAGTACAACCTGTGGTGTGTGTGCAAACATAGAGAATGAATGAGGTGCCAATTGTGTTCCACGCTCTGCCCTATGTACACCGATTAACATTTCCTCAGAATGCAGTAACCTCATTCAGTAGCCAATTACAGAAACTTGTGGGATTCTCCCTCTCTCCATGCCTCCCTTTCTCAACCCCTGCATCAAATTAGTGGAGGCCTGACAGTGCATTACAGTGTGTGGACCGGCCTCAGCTAGATGGCCAAAATGCCAAAACATAAGATTCTGTGACAGCTGCACAGTACCGAGATGTGCAAACTTTGAACACTTTCGATAACAACTGTGAAAACATACATCATTAAGTCTCATTTCTAACTCCCTGTGACCTGTTTCTCTTTCAACAAGACAAAACATCTGTCTCTTAAAAACTGACACACGTGTCATCTTCAACCCTATCTGCCTGACATTTGCTCCTTATGCAGAAAAGATTTACTGTCCATATTTGACACTCAATGTTACCCACTTCTTTCAAAACATAGGATGCTTACTTTTAAAACAAGCTGGCTCAAGTAGGCAAGCAAGGTATCAGCGAGGGCGACATCCGTCCGGCAGCAGCGAGGCAGGAGTGCGAGCAGTGGGGGCAGTGCTGCCAGTGGGCGGGAGGACTGCAGCTCTGCCGCACTGGCACCCAGGTCGAGTGCGGCTGCCTGCTCCTCCAGGGGCAGTGGGCAGAGTGTGCCCAGTGCCACCGCTGCCTCCGCTAGCTCCCACGAGGCCGGCCACTGTGCCAGTTGGCACGCCAGTAACTGGTAGCCACGCATCTTGCAGAACCGCGACACCTCGTCGCTACTGGCTCGCTGCAGGTACGCCGACAACAACTGTCAAAACATGCAATATGTGTGTGTAATCAGTAAGTCAATTTGAAACTGCGTGCCACCTTAAAAGTGTGTGCATTCAATCTTGCAATGTTATTTCTGTGAGATCAAAAATAATGTGGGTACAGTTTGTTTGTGGGAAGTGCCCAACAGATGCAACAACACATGAATTAAATGAAAGAATAAAGTATGGATCTGCAACCAGACATCAACCAGCTTAAACTGCAGAAGTAGTTCAGATAGTGGTGTATGAGGCATGTTAAAACAATCGTGAATGTTCATTTTTTGAAAAGAAGTTTATTTATTTGTCAACACCAATGTTATCCCCTTGAAAACAGACCTCATTAGCTACATAAACCAATAGAGCACTTTTTTCAAACCCTGAAATAATACTGGAACTTGATTTTTGGTACAGCTTTTAGTTCTCTCAGTTATGTGCTTTTAATCTCTCCTACAATTGTCGCCCTTGCTCATTTTCTTTAATTTTTGGAACAGAAAAGAGTCACAGGGAGCCAGCCAGGTGAATATAGAGGTTGGGAAATTGTTACAGTATTGATTACAGCCAAAAACTAATGAACAATCAACAAAATGTGAGAAATTGCACCATCAAGGTGTAATACCAAGAACTGCTTCGCCACACATTCTGGCATTTTTTCGGACTGCTTCATGCGAGTGGCATTGAAGAGTTTTTGGAGCACTGTGCTGTTAACATTGAAAAACAGGCTGAGCATAACCTTCAAATTTGGCTACACTTGCCAAGCTTTTTATGGACAGGTGATCCAAAATGCTTCCACTGGGATGACCGAACCTTGGTTTCTATGTCACATCCATAAACTAATGCTTCATCACCTCTTATGACACATTTCCATAGTTATACGTCATCACTGACTTCATGTAGTGACTCCTGAGCAACTTTCATTTGACACTGCCTGGTTCAAAATTCAAGAATTTTTGCTGTCACATACTTAATACTGAAAACATTGGAAAAACTTTCATGGCATGAGCCAGTTGATATACCAAATCATCTGCAACTTCTCTCACTTTGACTTGGTGATCATTCATAATTACTTGTTTCACATTTTCCCATGATTTCATCAGTTGACAATGTGCTGGGCATCCAGGGTGCTAGTCACGTTCAGTGTCTTCATCAGAACCACTGTTCTGGACATGGCAGACTTGTCAAAGATAATATTTAACATTTCTAAAACTTTGTGACACTTTTGCATTTTTATATCAAAATCGATTTTTATACATCTACATCCAAAACTCTGCAAACCACTGTGAAATGCAAGGTAGAGTGTACATGCCACTGTACCAGGTATAAGGTCTTTTTCCTATTACATTCAAATAAAAGCACAGGAAGAATGACTGCCTAAATGTCTCTATGCATGCTGTATGTCTTCGCAATACCTAGGGGTAGAGGAGTGATAATATATTCCTAAAGTTGTTTGTAAAAACTTTTAGCAGGTTGTCATCGGATATTCTGTGTCCATCTTCAAGAGTCTGCCAGTTCAGTATCTTCAGCCTCACTGTTATCACTCTTCCACGGGTCAAACAAGGCTACGACCATCTGTGATGCCTTTCTTTGTATCCACTAAATACCCTTTCTTAGTCCTATTTGGTATGGGTCTCACACACTTGAGCAGTATTCTAGGATGGGTAATCCAAGTGTTTTGTGTGCAGTCTTCTTTGTAGACCAATTGCTTTCCCTAGTATTCTACCAATGAACCACAGTCTGCCACTTACTTTATCTGTGATTGAGCCAATGTGATCATTCCATTTTGACGCAAAATAAATAATCGCTGATACTATAAAACACATGCAACCTTGTTGATAGCTGAAACAGGCTAAGTAAATACCATACAGATATTTTTCTAACACATTTACACACACAACAATGAAAATACTGCGTGAATCAGACTAACGTAACATACAAAATTATCGTTACTTTATGGCTAGTTGTGTAGTCACCTTTAGGAAGTGAAGGATGTCTGATGCTATGGGAAACAGAAGTTTAAATTCATCTGCAAGGAATGCAGATTGTTTTGTTTAATAATAAAAACTGAGTGGAATTAAAATGGTTGGGCTAAAATTATATAAGATTCCAACACATCTGCAGCAAATGGAACACTTCTTGCATGATTTTTATCTATAAAGAAAACTTCTCATATAACTCAGTGCAACATTCTACTACGATTTCAAGTAATCTTCAGTCCTCTGTTGTGTCAAGAGCCGGTGGGATAGGCTTATTGAGACTGTGATCAAATGCAGGGTATCAATCATTTCCTAAACTGGAATAATGGTACACACTGAGTGTATCAAAAGCTGTTTGGTAAGGGAAGCTTTACACTAGGTTGGCAGCTCAGAAAAAGCATAATGGGGGTTCATGGTCAAAGATAAAAATAGTATTTTGTCCTCACTTTAATGTGTGCTTACTGGCAGTACTAGAACTTCCAGTCCCGAAGGCAGCAGTGCCAGTGCATGATGAGAGTGGTGTGTGAATGGGGGTAAGGAGGCAGCTGGGGCTGGGAGGGGGAGAGGTAATAGGGTAGAGGTGTGGGACAGTGAAGTGCTGCTGGTGAGCATGCAGGCATGAGGTTGAGAGAGGGTAGGGCAGCTATGCGCAGTTGTGAGGCTAGATAGAGGGCAGGGGAGAAGGGGGTGGAGGTGGGGGAAGGGTCGATAGTGGGAAAGGATAGAAGTAAAAAGACTGGGTGTGATGCTGGAATAAGGGCTGTGCAATGCTGGAATGGGAACAGGGAAGTGGCTGGATGGATGAGAACAGTTACTAGCACAGGTTAAGGCCAGGAGGGTTACTGGAACGTAGGATATATTGCAGGGAAAGTTCCCACCTGTGCAATTCAGAAAAGCTGGTGCTTGTTGGAAGGATCCATATCGCACAGGCTGTGAAGCAGTCACTGAAATGAAGGATGTTATGTTGGGCAGCATGCTCAGCAACAGGTTGGTCCACTTGTTTCTTGGCCACAGTTTGATGGTGGCCATTCATGAGGACAGACAACTTGTTGGTTTACATGCCCACATAGAATTTCAGCACAGAGGTTGCAGCTTAGCTTGTAGATCATGACTGGTTTCACAGTTAGGCCTGCCTTAGATGGGATAGGTGGTGATTGTGACTGGACTGGAGTAGGTGGTGGTGGGAGGATGTATGGGACAGGTCTTGCATTTAGGTCTATTACAGGAGTATGAGCCACGAGGTAAGGGACTGGGAGCAGGGGTTGTGTAAGGACGAATGAGTATATTGTGTAGGTTTGGTGGATGGCGTAATATCATTGTGGGAGGGGTGGGAAGTATAGCGAGCAGAACATTTCTCATTTCAGGGCACGATGAGAGGTAACCGAAACCCAGGTGGAGAATGTAATTCAGTTGCTCCAGTCCTGGGTGGTACTGAGTTACAAGGGGGAATGCTCCTCTGTGGCTGGACAATGAGACTTTGGAAGATGGTGGGAGATTGGAAAGATAAGGCACGGGAGATTTGTTTTTGTACAAGGTTGGGATCAGTGAGGCCCTCAGTGTATTTCATAAGGGACTGCTTGTCACTGCAGACGCAACAACCATGGGGGGCTAGGCTGCATGTAAGGGACTTCTTGGTATGGAATGGGTGGCAGCTGTTGAAGTGGAAGTATTGCTGGTGGTTAGAAGGTTTTATATGGACAGAGGTAGTGATGTAGTCACCTTTGAGGTGGAGGGCAACATCCAGGAAGATGACTTGATGGGTTGAGTAGGATCAATTGAAGCAAATGGAGGAGAAGCCCTTAAGGTTCTGGAGGGTCAAGGTTTCGACTACCTGTTGTCATGCCCTGAAATGAGAAATGTCCTGCCCTCTGTCGTTCCAACCTCTCCCAGAGCAGTATTCTGCTGTCCACTGAACATACACAATATACTCATCCATCCCTACACAACCCCTGCTCTAAACCCCTTACCTCACGTCTCACATTCTTGTAATAGAACTAGATGCATCTGTCCCATACAGCCTCCCACCACCTCCTACTCCAGTCTGGTCACAAACATCACCTATACCATCAAACATCACTGATCCCAAGCTACCTGTGAAACAAATCATGTGATTCACAAGCTAAGCTGCAACCACTGTGCTGCATTCTATGTGGGCATGCCAACCAACAAACTGCCTGTCCTCATGAATGGCCACCGACTCACTGTGGTCAAGAAACATGTGGACCACCCTGTTGATAACATGCTGCCCAATACGACATCCTTCATTTCAACGACTGCTTCACAGTCTGTGCCACATGGATCCTTCACACAAACACCATCTTTTCTGACTTGCACAGGTGGGAACTTTCCTTGCAATATATCCTATGTTCCTGTAACCCTCCTGGCATCAACTTCTTTAGTCATTGTGCTCACCCATCCAGCTCCTTTCCCGTTCCCATTCCAGCACTACACAGCCCTCATTCCACCATCACACCCAGTCTCACATAAGCACCATCTTTTCTGACTTGCACAGGTGGGAACTTTCCTTGCAATATATCCTATGTTCCCATAACCCTCCTGGCCACAACTTCATTAGTCATTGTGCTCACCCATCCAGCTCCTTCCCTGTTCCCATTCCAGCACTACACAGCCCTCATTCCACCATCGCACCCAGTCTTTTTACTTCTCTCCTTTTCCACTATCGACCCTTCCCTCCTCTCCCCTGCCATCTGTCTAACCTCACGTCTGCAGACAGCTGCCCTACCCCCTCTCAACCTCGTGGCTGCATGCTTTCCAGTAGCACTTCACTGTCCAATATCTCTACCCTACTACCCCTCCACCTCCCAGCCCCAGCCGCCTCCTTACCTCCATCTACGCACCACTCTCATCATGCTGCTCGCAGTGTGGCTTCAGTTTCCAGAGACTGCAGTCGTGTGTGTGAGTTGCGTGCGTGTGTGTGTGTGTGTGTGTGTGTGTGTGTGTGTGTGTGTGTGTGTGTGTCGTCTATTTTTGACAAAGGCCCTGCTGGCCAAAAGCTTATATGTGACAGTCTTTTTGTTGTGCCTATCTGCAACTCAGCATCTCCGAAATATGTTACAAGGATTTTGTATTTCTTCTGTGCACTCCAAGACTTTTTTTGGTGGCAAGAGTAAATAAAATCCCCTCCATTTTCACTGTTTTCTAATAGCATGGCTTGTAAATCATGAGGATTGTACTTCGTTGAGGAGATGGTTGTCCATGGGTTGGACTTGAAAAGTGAGAGGATTTTATATGATTGGGCGTGACTCGGGGCTGGATAGTGATGCTGTATGTTCACTTGAGACTCCGAAAGAATGAGAGGTCTTTAACTAGGCTACTGTGATTTAGGTTGGATATGGTACTGAAGGTCAGTCATTTCAGTCTGAAGCAGAGACGGAACTGGACAAAAGGCTCTGGACCCTATCGTGAGGATTTGGGTCACAATTACAGGTCCAACTGGGCCCCGCGGGACACTTGGTAAGGAGGCAAAGCAGGGTTTTTCAGACAGGAGGGATGATTGGTGACACAGGTAATTGACCACTAAGGCCTCACTAGATTACTCCACCTGAACTACAACTTCCTATATCTAATATGTCATCACATTTCCCTAATATTGTACCTAAATCATAGACTATCACCCTCAGTGGCCATCCTAACCTTCGAAATCTGTATGACATTGTGTAGCCTCTGTCCTTATCCACCATTCTTCTCTGTGCAGTTGTCTCGTGTGAGAAATCTGACACACACATCCACAGACTACCATGTATTTCAATCGAACCACTGGCACATTACATGGCAGTACCCAGCTTTCTATATAAAGGCAACTGAGTATTATTCTTTCCACTTTTAATTATCTCTTACTCTTTTAGTCCATCATTTCTGCTCCATTAGTTCACATATTATTTCTGGACTGAAGCTGGCACAGCACTTGCTCACCGATGACCGTCTCTGATCCCTACTCTGTGACATTTCCCTTCATCTCCACCTACCTTCCTCTGCGTAACAGGGTGGTCCCTCATGGTCTAAGGGCTGAATGTTCTGTTCCTCCCTGGCAAGATCTCTTCTCCTTAAAGAAAGGCCCTATTCTTCCCAAAACTGTAAGTACTGAGATCCCTTGCAGTGACATTTATGTATAAACAACAAATGTTGATCTACAAGAACAGAGTTCAATTTCCCAAAAACAGACTGAATGTGACTCTATATGGTAATCACACACATGTAAGGGTCCAAATTGAATTACATCCCTTCGTACAAGGGGTGTTCAATAAGTAAGGCAACTTTTTTTTCCCGAAAGCAGTTTGGTACTATTTAGGACTGCAATATACCATACTTTTCCCCACTCTTTTGGCTACAAAACCCAATTTTTCAACATAATCTCCATTCAATGTGACGGCCTTATGCAACCTTGCTGAGAGGGCCTCTATGCCTGGACGGTACCACTCTACTATTTGACACTGCAGCCAATTTCTTGCTGTATCAATAACCTCCCCAATCACCCACGTACTTCTTTCCGTGGAGTGAACCCTTCATTGAGCCAAAGAGATGGAAGTTAGAAGGTACGAGATCCAGGCTGTGAGTGGATGTGGAAGAACAACCCACTGAAGTTTTATGAGCTCCTTTCAGATGAGCAGACTTGTGCGAGCCCAGTTGAGCAGCAAGGTGTCTGACTGTGATCCTCTGATCACCTCAAATGATTGTGTTCACACGTTCCAACACTGCAGGAGTCACAACTAAGTGCGGCCAGCAGGTACATGCAAGATCGGACAGGTTTGTGTGACCTTATAGCGATGATGACAGATGACTCACCCAACAACTCACTGTACTTTTGTTCACTGCCAGGTCCAAGTGCCTATGAATATCTATAATGCTCTGGTCTTCTGCAAAAAGAAATTCAGTGACAGGTCTCTGTTTGCAACACACTTCCATTACAGATGCCATTCTCTAGGCTATGTATAGTGCTGCCAGCCATCGGAACTTCATGAAACTATAGGGGCTGAAGCGGCACCTCACGTTGGCCCACAACAAGTTCCACATTTTTTCAAGCAAAACTGGTTGAGTAAAAGTATGTGTTGCATTACTTATTGAATGCCCCTGAATTACCACCACCACCACGACCATGACTACTACTACTGCTGCTACTACTACTACTAGTATTATTATTATTATTATTATTATTATTATTATTCATTATCACCACATCATTGTTAACACTAAAACAGATGTAACAATGCAAAAGCACTCAAATGGAACACCTGACTGTAACTAACCTTCACAACGGCTGTCCGAACTCTAACATCAGGATGATTTGCAATGACAAGCAAAGTGTCAGCACGCACCACATGGTTCAACACCTGTGGTGCCATGTTGTCAGGAAGTACCAGTAGAACATCCTTCAGTAGCAAGAGAAGGCCCTCCATCACAAGATTATGACTATCACTTGACACATGTTCATTTGCTCCATTATTCATTTTCTCCTGAAAATAAAATTGTGGACATCAGTATCAATTTTTTTTAATGTCATATACATTACAACAAGTTAATTGGGTATATTTAAGAAGAGTTTACTTTGTAATCGGAACAAAGACATGAACAGATTTTATTATTCACTTCCACACTGGGTCACCTAAAATCTGCATTCTCAGTTGTGTGAGACAATCTGAACCAAATCTCCTATGTCATGCAATCAGTCACTATAGATATAATTCAACAAATACAGATTTTTCTCTGTCTTTTATAACCCAAGACAAAAAAAATTGTTGCAGTACTTGAGTACCTAAGTGGCAATACCTGTAAAGAAGTTTCTCAAATTATAGATGAAAAATCTGTGGTTTAAGGTAGTATTTTTTCCTGTTGAAAGTCTTCACCAAATGAATAGGTCTAACATTTCTGCAGAATAATAAATCACTGTTATTGTCAACTGAATAATTTTTGTCTATTTTTGTCCAAATGACATTTTTCACTCCCTTAATTAGTCCAGCTATTAACTAGAAATCCCATGAACTGGGACTGCAGTTTTAGAACTCCCAGATGTTTCTGAAATGCCAATAAAATCTTACCATACTGCCATCACAAATCATTCCATTTCTGGACTAAAAATACCCCTCAAAGTCACAGGCTGTTAACAGGACACAATACAGAGAAAACAAGTAAGCATACTTCAACATTTTAATGTAAGATGGCAACACCAAGTTTTTGCATAACATCCCATATGTGCCAGTTAAAAAAATTGCCTTAAATCTGCCTTGACCATTAGGAATTTAAATATTCAGATTAATTTTTTGACTGATCAGCTTGTGATGCCAAAATGCAGATGTCATCCACTACTCTATTAGCTACATTATTTACATTGGTTGGTTGGTTAGTTGGCTGGTTGATTGATTTGGAATTAGGGGATCAAACAACGAGGTCATCTGTCCCATCAGATTAGGTAAGGATGGGGAAGGAAGTCAGCTGTGCCCTTTGAAAGGAACGATCCCACCATTTGCCTGAGGCAATTTACGGAAATCATGGAAAACCTAAATCAGGATGGCCGGATGCAGGTTTCAACCGTCGTCCTCCCGAATGCGAGTCCAGTGTGATAACCATTGCATCACCTCATTCAGTATTATTTACATAATATTCCATATCTTTTGCTAGGATATTAACATTTCATCACACATCACTTATATACATAAGAACAGAAGTAGTGGGCTAAGAAAAGAAACTTGTGCTTATCTATGTACCCTACTTGATATATCGTTATACCAGTTTGAGTTTCTGCTCTTCAGTGATACAGTAACTGATTCAGTCTCCTTATTTGTTAACTGTATCAACAGTTCTTGATTCACCTTCTCAACTATTCACAGAGAACAGTTATTAGATATCTTACCTGTTCTGTTGCATCACTAGCATTTCATATTGCCATTGCACAACAGTCCTGTTATGGACATCCTCTTTCTACCATGATACTTTTATTGTCATGGACAATAGAGATCTAATCTTGTTCTTAGAGTCTGCTGTATTCTTGGTGCAAGCTTAGTTTTAACCTTTATGGTGACATCTTTCAATACTTAAGAATATTGTGCGCACTGAAATTCTGCGATAGTACTCTAGCTGGTCTTTATAATATGAGAAAGCTTTATTCCCTTTAACATGCCACTACAATGTATTTATTGACTTGAACAAGTTACTAATTAGTACTATGTTTCTGCCTGTTACTGAATCACATACAGACTGGAAAGGAGATTTCTTTTTATATGAGGGTTGGAACTTAAATAGTGGCAGCTATTTATTCACAACCGATACATAAAAGTTACATGTTTGCACCTGTTACTGTCCTTCAATGTAGTCACCAGAATTGTGTAGAACCCATTGCCAGTGATGTGGAAGGCATAGTATACCTTTAGCAGAGCCTGTTCTGTTGTTACTGCGAATGAAGTGGTTTACTGCCTGTCGAATCTCTGGAACAGTTCTGAAACGAATGCCATGAAGTGGTTCCTTCATCTTTGGAATCAAATCAAAGTCACAAGGACTTAAGTCCGGGGAGTATGGTGGATGGTACAGTACTTCTCAGTCCCATCAACCAAACACAGCAGCCACAGCTTGCACTGTATGTGACCGCACACTGTCGTGCAAAATGATGAGGGGGTTGTGCAGACAGTGTCATCGCTTCTTTCGCAAAGCTGGTCACAGGTGATGCTCCAGAAATGAACAGTAATACTGTGCATTGACGTTCTGTCATGGAGGAATGTAATGCATTAGGATAACACCATCACAGTCGTACACGAGAATCACCTTAACTTTCACCATACTGGGGCTCTAAATCACTTTCAACTATCACGGTGAACCATAATGATGCCATTTGTTGGATTGGTGTTTCAGTTTTGGCTCATACGATGTGATCCATGTCTCATACAGTGTTATGATACGGTGTAAGAAAGCCTCTCCTTCATGCTCATAGCACTCAAGTGCATCTGAGCAGCATCATAATGCATTCATTTCTGCATTTCCGTCAAGTCATGCGGAACCCATCGTGATGCAATTTTTCGCATGCCTAGGTGTTCGTTCAGGATGCGAAGCACAGTTGTATGCGCTAATCCAGTTTTGTGGGTGAGCTCACGAATCGTATGGCGTCAATCACTGTCCACTAACGTGGCAACAGCAAGCACTTCTTCTTCTTCTTCTTCTTCTTCTTCTTCTTCTTCTTCAGAGACGTTAGGACGACCTGCCCGATGCATGTCTGCCACAGTTTGCCGACCTTCCTTGAAGGCTTTTACCCAACGTTCCACAGTTCTGTATGGTAATGCCAATTCCCCTCACGCATCTTGAAGGCCTTGCTGACACTGTTGTGCTATAACACTTCTGGAACATTCAATACTGATCCAACTCCATTGTTCCTTTTTCGAAAACATAGTGGCACGGTCACGTTAGACCGCTCGCTCACAAATGACTGTGATTCCCTCGATTGTGCACATGCTGGTGACGTGGGACGGGCGAGTCCATTTGCTCAGAGGTAAGGCAGGCGACAATAGTAGATTCCATTGCATAGTGTCTCCACAGCAGTGTTGCCACTATTTAAGTGCCAACCTACGTAAAAGTCATTACTCCAAGTGGACTAAATCTTTTGTTCAGCTTCTTAGAAGAGGACTTTAGATTCAATTCCTTGTAATGAATAATCTGAATATCATGATCAGACAGACCATTATCTTTTTTCCGTAGAACTAAAGAGTAACCTATGAACATGCAGCTGACTGTGGCTTGAAAGTATTTTGCAGGATTCTTGCTTTTCACTTAAATAATTTCCCACAAATCTGTCATTTTTGTGTGATAGACATTCGGTGGATTTTTGCTGTCAGAGATTCATTATGTGTTGCAGATAATAACACAGCACTGACAATCACGAAGCACTCTCTGCTACTTAGTAATAATTTATTGTTTCCACTTTCTTTTTGTTGCAAAAGAACATGTTTACACAATGGAACCAGCAGTGTATGCAAGAGAGCTTCTGTCAGATCAGGAAAGTAGGAGGGACATTATAAGTATCAATTGTAACAGTGAGGGCAGGTCAGCTGCCACGTGTCAGTAGCTCAGTCAGTAAGTGGTTCGCCAGCAAAAGTTTGAGCCCCAGTCCAGCACACAGTTTTAATCTGTTAGAAACTTTTAAATCAGAGTGAAAATCATTCCTTTTATTTCACTCAAACAACATGTCATATTCTTTATGACTTGCATACTATGTCATATCTTATATCAAGATTGAACTGTGACTGATGAGAAAATACATAAATGGAACTGATGAGTAATTTTACATTCAAAATTTATTTTTGTACTCAAAAGGTGAAAGTATTCTGGAGAGTTCCTTGTCACTGAATCACAATTTACTCGAAAGATGGGATGTAACAAAACAGAAATGAGCAAGGAGTGGGAAATATTTCAAAAAATAAAAGAAAATATAAAAGAAAATACAAATAGTCATGGGAAGGAAACATGCAGTACATAAAGGACTCAAGCACGAAGACACATTCTTGTACTATGGCTGAAACATGAGTAGTAAATGACGACACAAAAACTCTTACAAGGAAACTGTGGGGAGAAATTGTAATGGAAGAAGATGGGAGATGTGTACAGACAGCAGTGAAAGGGGAGAGGGAAACATGGTAACAGTGGGAAAATAAATGGATATTAGGTATATATAGAGAAAAAGACAGCAGCCAATGACGCAAATCTGGATGATTCAGTAATTTTTTATGATGCAGATTTCTGAATTTTTTTTAAGAAATTTGAATCCCAACATTAACTTACAGCTACATTTAATCAGTGTTACCAAACAACTAATTCTGACATGCAGCTTATCTAATAAATGCACACTACAGCAAAATATCTGATTGTATAGTAGATGGTGTGTGTGTGTGTGTGTGTGTGTGTGTGTGTGTGTGTTTTCATGTAAAAGAGAGAGGGAGGAGGGGGGAGGGAGGGGGGGGGGGGGCAGGGACTGAACATAGTCAAGCATAAATATCAATGAATGCATATAAAAATAAAAGTAAATGGTCAACAATTGTAAAACAGCAAGAGATTGCAATTATCATCCACAGAACATACAAATAATTGACTGACTAAAAAGATTTCTTCAGCTTAAGTACCAACCGCACGCTCCTCTGTCTCTGTAACAAATTTTTCTTTCACAGTCTCAACAACTTGGGCAGGGTTTGATGCCTGCTCCAGTAACTGGACAGCATCTTCAGCACACGCCATCAGAGAATTGCTGACTAAAGACAGCCGCCGTGATGTCGAGGTCTCGGTATTTGCTATGTCGCCATTCTCAATTACTCGATTGCTGTCTACAGATCCAGTCAGCTGTTTTATCTGGCAACAGTAACAATTGAGATATCAGAAGAAGGACAACGGCTAAATAAGGAATTGTAAATATCAACTGATGAACAATTGCTGTACACTAAGTATACTTCTCTTCTCTATACATCATAGAATTAATGGTAGCAAATAATCATGTTCACAAAATTATACTGAGAAGATGTCAACAGACTTCATCACAAAGTATGGATAGGCACAGAACAGTTGACAACTTTAACTTGTTATTCTGTTCCACATCCAGAATGGCCAAGTCAGTTTCATCTGTTATAACTTACCAAACTGCAGTCACATAATGTCACACACACACACACACACACACACACACACACACACACACACACATATATATATCAACAGTGACACAGTAATTAACAACAGGTGAGCAAGTATCACAAGTTGTATTCCTCTGTTATTTGGTCAGGGAGGGAACAGGATTTCACACAAAATTTAAACTAAAACCTGCATCTCTATTTATGAGGTCAGTTGCTAATTTTATTTCAACGGTTCCCTTGATAACACTACCTAGTAACTTGGAGTGCATGCCAGAATTTCTGAGGTGTTATGTGCCATCAGATGAATGGTACTAAGGCAGTGTTCTGCATTCATAGATTTGTTTAGCTTTTTTAAGTTGTGTGACCCATGAGCTTAGTACACTGCCCCTTCATGATCTTGATGGTATGGCCATTGTATGACACGTCTCCAAGTAGCATTCCCTCCTTGTGTTGGTCAAGATGATGGAAAGCTGGGACATTCCATTCACACGAAGCCAATTATCACCTGTTTGTATCTTCAGGCTAATTGTTGTCTCACACGCTTACAATAGGACGGTGTATTTGGCCAGAAAATTTCTTTGGAAATGTGAAAACTGAGCGATCTGGTGTTTTAACTTCCACCCTAGTCACCAAAGTTTTCACCTGTGACTTCAACCTGTCCGCAAACATAAGGAAATTTGTGTCTGGAAAACATTCTCAGTCCAATATGGAGATCATTGCAACACAACATCAGACAGATATTCTGCAAGCACTCCTACACCACACCTCAAGAGTGGAGTCACCTCAATGGAAAAAAAACCAATATAATAAGAATATTTGTCTATAAAAGTAGGTGCAATTGTTTTTTTCTGAAAACATATCCTTTCACTGGCAGTCTGAGAAATTTTCAGCTCGACCAACAGAATCACATTATATGTAGCATATCAGAAAGACAGATTAGAGGCCATAGAAGGAGTGTTAGTTGCAGTTAACAAATATATTGTCTCTGAGGTCAAAGCTGAGTGTGACAGTGAAGTTGTCTGATCATGTATAACAGGTCTGGATGAAACCAAGTTAATTGTTTGATCTTTTTACTAGCCACACAATTCGGCTATAACACTTCTAGAGTTATTCAAAGAAAGTCTACAGTCAATAGCACATAAATACCCATATTATGCAATACTAGTTGGAAGCGACTTCAACCTATCACGTATGGACTGGGATGTCTATGGATTCACAGCACAGGTACAGACAGACAGTTGTGAGAAGTAATTATGAACACATTTTCTGAAAACTATCTTGAGCAGCTTGTTCGGCAGCGCACAAACAATGGAAATATCTTAGACCTTGTGGCTACACACAGGCTGGACATTACTGACAACATCAGCATAGAAACCGGGCTTAGTGCTCATGATGATATTATAGCAACTATGGTTATGAAAGTTAATAAATCAGTGAAGAAGGCGAGGAGAGTGTTTCTGCTAGAAAGAACAGATAAGCAGTTGTTAGCATCTCAATTATACAATAAACTGACATACCTTATTTCCAGTAAGATGGATGTAGAGGAATTATTGGTAAAGTTTAAGCAGATTGTAAATTGTGGTCTAGACAATTATGTGCCTAGTAAGTGGATTAAGGATGGAAAAGACAACATGATTTAATAACAAGATTTGGAAAATGCTGGGGAAGTAGAGGCAGTTGCACTATTGGTTCAAAAGAGAATGCGTAAATGATGACAAACAAAGGTTAATAGAGATTCATGAGACTATGAAAGGATCTACGCATGAAGTGTACAACTACTACCACCATCATACCTCAGCAAAAGATCTGGCAGAGAACACGAGAAAATTCTGGTCCTATGTAAAATCACTCTGGCATCCATCCCGTCTCTTGTTGACCAGTCTGGTGGGGCAGTTGAAGATAGCAAAAGGAAAGCAGATGTTTTAAATTTCACATTCAAAAAATCAGTCATGCAAGAGAATTGTACTAACATACTGTCATTTGACCATTGGACAGACTTCCTTTTGGACAACATCCATAAGCATCCCTGGTACAGAGAAAAAACTGAAAGCTTTGAAAGCAACTAAGTCATCAGGTCTGGATGGAATCCTATTTTAGTTTTTAAAAGAGTAGTCTACAGCACTGGCCCCTTCTCTAGCTTCCATTTATCATGAATCTCTCATCCAGTGTAAAGTCCCAAGAGACTGGAAAAAATCACAGGTGACTCCTGTATATAAGAAGGGCAAAAGAATGGATCCACAAAATTACAGACTAACATCTCTAACATCAGTTTGCTGCAGAGTCCTTGAACACACTCTCAGTTCAAATACAATAGACTGAGAATGTTATGTCCACAAATCAGCATGGTTTTAGAAAGCATCGCATATGCGAAACTCACCTTGCCCTTTTCTCACATGATACCCAGCAAACTATAAGTGAAAGGATACAGGCAGGTTCCATATTTCTAAGTTTTATGGAAAGCATATGATGCAGTGCCCCACTGCAGCCTGTTTGAAGAAGCTACGAGCATATGAAATAGGTTCACAGATATGATAATGGTTTAAAGGCTCCTTAAGTTATAGTACCCAGTATATTGTCCTCAACTGTGAGTGTTCATCAGAGACAAAGTTATTGTCAGGAGGGCCCCCTGGAAGTGTGATAGGACTGCTGCTGTTCCCTATATACACACAAATGATTTAGCAGACAGAGTGGGTAGCAATCTACAGCTGTTTGCTCATGATGCTACAAGGTTAATCCCAAAAATAAGGTCTTCTATTTTTTTATAACTACATAGACCTGTTTATTTCTACAGTGGTTTACATAAGTTTACAGCTTGAACATTTAGCTATTTTTCGCCATTATCAACATTTCTGTTGATGCAATGTTGTAGACACGGTGGCAGTTTTTGTATGCCCATGTCATACCAGCTCGTCGCCATGCTGTTCAGAAAGTTATGAACCTCTTCTTTCACCTTGTCATCATCTTTGGTTTATCTCTGGGGGCACATTAAATAATGGGTCTAAGCAGCAGACAACCTGGATGCAGAAACTCTTCTTTGATGTGTCATGGAAACCTGTGAAACCATTCGTAACTGTCAGGAAGTATTTGAAAGGTTGCAACAGTCCATGATTCAACAAGTGCATGCACAGTTAGAAGCAAGAAGAGGACATTTCCAAGTATTTATTTCGAGTCTATTGCTCAAGAGCTCCAATCACCTAAATTGTAACTTTCATTAATAATTCAAAAACAAAGTATTTTCAGATATATGTTTATACAAACTTCTTTTCTTGTTGTGGTATAAGGAACCTCTCCCTAAAGTATCTAAAAGGATTTTTGAAACACCATGTATATTCAGAGGGATTCATAATGGTTTTGCTAATAGACAATGGAATGATTATGGTAACCACTAACTATACAGCTCAGTTGTAAACAGGCTCATAGACAAGACTGGACTTTTAGCTATCAGACAATGAGGTGCTATCTGCATCTACTCTCCACAAGGCACATTACAGTGTGTGGCTACCTAAAGTATACAATATTATATGGAGAGTGGTTATCATCACTCTTTTAATAGCTTTTATTCCAGCCAGCAATTTGCAGTATTGTATTAACAAATTTAGTTATAATTCAGGTCAGCAGTGTATTATTACAATTTTTGAGAGTATATCTGTCTATTAAACCCATTAAAATAAAGGCACATCTTTTTCTACTTCTTTCCACATCCCAGAGACTTTAGTCAGAGGTATTCGTGAAATGTCCATTTTGTTGTTGTTGTAGTAACATGCTAAGATTATAAAATACATACATACTTAAAAAATATTTTCTATAATTAGAAGTGCCACAGCTGATCAATGACAAATCACAACTAGGACTTCACCTACCTGCAGATTTGTGAGAGCCTTATTCAGCTTCAGTGGGTCTATGGCACGTGCTAAGAGAGACATTTCTTTTTTCCGCCAACGCCATTCTGTTAGGCTGCCCGATAAGGGACCTGTATAAATTTTATCAGCACATAGTTTCAATGATGAAAGATATGCTAAACTGTCAATAACACAATCTACCTTAAATACAGATGCAACATAGACTGAACCACGAAAAAAATTACAAGTACTATAAATAAAGAAATTTTAATCAAACCTATAATCTTACTGTGTAATTTCAATCAATCACCATTATGTAGTTTTGGGCACACTTATGTACTCACTGGAAGAATTTTCATCCAGAACAAAGTAGTAGTTGTTACGTCCATGGCTGATGTAAGTGTGGCGGGCGGGGTGTGCGAGAAGCAGGAAGTCAGCCACAGACACAATGTGGCTGAACTCTGGGGGCGCACCCATCAGCGAGCGCACCAGCTCCACAAGAGAGCAGCAGATCCCAGGCTCCATGTCTATCTCTGGCTTTTCTTGGAGAAACTGTTCCTGTGGCAAGAATTAGTTCAGTGGTAGGACGGAGTGTAGTGAACAATATACTAAATATCCTGTTAGTGCGGTGTGAGCTTTGAGTTGGGGTTTTTTTAAATGTCAATTTTTTATGTTATACATATACACCAAAGTCTTAAGGGATAAACTGTGTTCTGAGCGTGTAACAGGTTGGAGGGTATGGGGGCGGAAGAAAGGTAGGTTGCTGGATTGAGATCATGCACTTCCCTCATTCATAGGTTTGCAAACTAGATAGGGAGCAGGTGACTCCACATGCTATCTACCCCACCATGTCACAAGAAGCTACTAAAGGATATTTAACAAAGTTACACCAATCATCAGCAATACCCCTCATGAATTACTGGTGAAGTGGGCAGATACACCCAGGGATTGTTTATTTTCCACAAAGAGTGTTAACACTATATGGGATACAGGTATGATTTACTAATAATACAAATCCAAGAAACACAGATGGACAGAATCTGTGTAAACCTCTTCACAATGTTCTACACTGCTAGAAGGGGAATTTGTTCTTGTTGCCCCATACATCAGCTGTAGTGTTCTTCTGAGAAAGGTAACTTCCTGCACCACGAGCAGTGTTTTCTTTTGATTTTGCAGACAGGCTTTACCTCCACAGCAATTCCTGTCAAGTTCTCGTATGTGTGTAGACAAAATAGCTTCAATGGGCTCATATTTATGCAGTGGAGTTATTTTCAGTTAAATGAGTACTTTTCCGTAGTGAACTTCAGTAAAATACATTACTGTGTGTTGAATTCATACATGTGATGTTGTCAATCACCTTTGTAGTGTTGATGGGAAGGAGACTGGATTGGTATACGAGGTATGTCCACAAAGTAAGCTCCATTTGGTTGTATAAAACAAATGTGTACAGATACAGAAAAGATATTTATTGTACAAAAATCTACAACTGTTAAACTACTTTTCTACACAGCTTCTGAAATTTTGTTGGCACTTGTCATAACGTGGCACAAGTTTTTTTATGCCTTCTTCATACAAGGTTGCCACCTTCTTTCAGCTCGTTATCGTCGTTGAAGTGTTGACCACCAAGGACAGAGTTTACGTGTAAGAAGAGATGAAAGTCACTAGGAGCGAGGTCCGGGCTGTACAGAGGATGATCAAATGCGTCCCAGTGAAATTCCTATAAGAGTTGTTTGGTCACATACGCCGTGTGAGGTCAGGCATTATCGTGGAAAAAAACACCACCCTTTGACAGTAATCCTCAGCGCTTGTTGTGTATTGCACGGCGCAATTTCTTAATGCTCTCGCAGTAACCATGTGCACTGATTGTTTGGCCTTGTGGTAAGAAATCACTCAGCAAAATACCTTTTCTGTCCCAGAAAATGGTGCACATGACTTTTCGAGGTGTCAAGATTTGCTTGGTCTTAACCTTTGTTGGCGATGAAGTGTGCCTCCATTCCAATGATGGCGGTTTTGTTTCAGGGGTGTTGTACGATACCCAAGTTTCATCCCCCGTGACTATCTGAGATAAAAAACCATCACCTTCTTCATTGTAGCGTGTCGAAAACTGAAGTGCACTGCCCATCCGTTGTTTTTTGTGTTGTTCAGTAAGAATTTTGGGTACCCGACATGAGTAAAGTTTTCGAAATTTCAGTTTTTCAGTGACAATTTCATGAATTAATCTTCATTGATCCATTATGGATTGTGGGACAATGGCTGGCATGAGCTTCTTGATGCAATAATTTACCAACAGCCATATGTATTGTAGAAATTTATTTTATTTTATGAACTTCTATGTGCTACCAGTTTCGGCATTACATTGATGCCACCTTCGGGCCCCACTCATCAAAGTTGTAAAATCGCTATACACAGAAGGAGCCACATAACTGGATCTGTGAATCGGATCGTCCTGCAACAGCTCTTGGTGGCCAGGTGACACAGCACTTTTTGTAAAACCGAATTGGGATTCCATCTGGACTTGACAAATTATTTGTTTGCAACTCTTGAAAAATTATTTGTTTGCAGCTCTCTCACTTGTTTCTCTATGTCATGGATGCCTATTACTATATTGTCAATACATGAGTCTGTGCAATGGTCAAACGATGGTATGTTTGTCTGAGTCTCCTGTGTGAACAATTTCTTTGCAGAACTTCACTGTCACAGAAAGGGGGTATTAATAATGCACAACTGGGCAACACCCTATTTTCTACACCTTGTACAACAATGCATGGCATGAATATTTACCAAATGAAGGATTGGTCAAGGAAGTCCAGCAACCTGCCCACTCCATTCATCCATAGTTTTCTGGGTATGAGGCATATCAAGGCACTGGTGTTAACATCAACTGACAACACACTTACATCATAGGAGAGTGTGTCTCACTCTTGTGACTAAATGTGAGGACAGCCATGTGTGTTTACATGAGTTTGCAGTATCTGAGTAGGGGGGCTGAAAGACGTGTAAGACTAAGAGGCAACCATCGCACTGACCATCTGCTGTAGTGCCAATACGCAGGCAGCTGACACAGGACAGAATGGCTCATATTGTAACAAGTATTAGCTTCCAGACATATGTTAATAGTGCTCATTTTCTAGTTTTGACCACTGCTCTCTCTTGCAAGATTACAGGAAACATTTTTTTCTTAACTCTTCTTCTCCTTCATGGCCTCTATGGGACCTGTGCTGACCTCACATATTGCGTCCAACTGCTTCTATGTTGTGCTAGTCTCTGCCAATTACTTACGCCCATCCTGTTGCATACCATTTTAATTTCATTTATCCACGAACTCTTATGTCTCCCCCCTTGGTGTCTTGCCAAATGGCTTCTCCATGAATATTCTTGAAACCGCTTGATCCTTTGTCATTCTGATCAGATGGCTTGCCTATTAAAGTCTTCTGGAATTTATTCTGCTAATTATTGTTGCTTGTTATGGTAGCATGTGGATTTCAAAGTTGTGCATTCTCTTCCAGCTTTGCAATTCATTATTTTAGTATAGACCAAAGATTTTCCTACAAATGGTGTTCTTCCATTTTAGTTAAACTCCATGTTCCTACTCCATATGTTAAGACCAATCTAACGACTGTGTTATATTGCTTCTCTTTAGTTTTCCTTGTTAGCAGCTTAGTACTTAAAAATTTTTGTATGGCGTAGTCAAAGCTATTACCATTTTGTAGTCTCATTTTCATTCCTATTTTACACTGATATTGGTGATCTACCATTGCACCCAGAAATTTAAACTGTTCAACACAGTTTTTTTGTTTTTCCCAATTATTAAATGCAACTGTATGACTTTTTCAGCATTGATTGTGATTGTCTTGTTCATCTACACATCTCTGAACCATCATATATCACATTTTCCGATCATTTATTTTTAGGCCAGGGTTGGATACTCCTGTACTAACTCCACAAATAACTGTCTAAGCTAAGGCTAAAATCTTAACTTCCTGTGTAGAAATACAAGAACTAGGACTGACAGCTCACAGACCATGTGCAAGGGATTGAGGACAAAGGAGCAGAAACACTTATTTAAAAAAAGAAGCCTGGTGCTATCTGACTTTGGATGATAACATCCTGTGACGGTCCCTGACTAGGATTATAGGTGAAATCCCAAAACCCAGACGCATCTGTTTGGCAGCTACCGGTATTCTGGTCAGAGTCTGTTAGCTCTGTGAGCTTGGCTGTGACAGAATCTTTTGGAACTCAAAGCTCCACTCAAAATTGAGAGAGATACTTCAGAAGTTCACTAACAAAACCTCAATCTTACTGATTCATTGAACATATATTGGAAAGATGGACTAGACACCACAGGAGGGGGTGTGTTCATCAAAATGACAAAAATATTGTTGGTACTTAGGTCAAATTTGAGTGATACTGAGGTTGAAATTGAGTGAGACAGTGCAGTTATTTGGATGTGTATACCAGTTCTAGGTGAAATCAAGTTAATTGTTGAATTTTCCCTGGACACCCCATTCCACTGTGACAGTTTTAGGGTCATTCAAAGAAAGTCTGTGGTCAGTATCGTGGAAATACCCACATCGTGCAATATTAATTGGAAGTCATTTTAATCTAGTGAGTGCAGAATGGAACACCTACGGATTCACTGCGGGCGGTGCGGACCGATAGCCTTGTGAAGTACTTATGAACACATTTTCTGAAAACTGCCTTGAACTACTACCTAGACAACACATGCAATTGAAATATTTTACACTCTGTAGCTACAAACAGGCCTGACCTTATCAACAGAGATTAGTGATCACAATACCATCACAGTTATGATGGTTACTAAAGCAAATAAATCTGTCAAGAATGCCAGGGGAGTGTTTGTGTTAGAAAAGAGCAGATACGCATATAACAGCATCCCAATAAGACAATTAACGGACATCATTTAGCTCCAACATGACTGACATAGAGGTATTATGGGCCATGTTTAAACTGATTGTAAGTTGCATTCTGGAGATGAATGTTCCAAGTAAGTGGATTCAAGGACGTAACAGACCCACGTGGTTTAACAGCAAAATTTGAAAAAGATTAGAAAGCAAAGGCTCTTGCATTCTCAGTTGGAAAGATAATGTACAAATGTTGACAGGCAGAAGTTAGTAGAAATCTGTGCTTCTGTACAAAGATCTATGTGGGAATCATACAACAACTACCACCGCTACCATATTTTAGCAAAAGATCTGGCCAAGAAACCAAGAAACTTCTGATCATACATAAAATCACTAAGTGGGTTGAAGGTTTCTATCCAGTCACTTGTCAACTAGTCTGGGATGGCAATACAATAGAAGACAGCAAAAGAAAAGCTAAAGTTTTAAATTTCATGTTTACGAAATCATTCATGCAAGAGGATCATACAAACATACTGTCATCTGTCATACAGACTCCAACATAGGGGACATAGAAAATGGTGTCCATGGCATAGAGAAGCAACTGAAAGAGTTGAAAATTTAGAAGTCACCAGGTCCAGGCAGAATCCCAACTCAGTTTCATGCAAGAGTATTCTGAGGCACTGGCCCCTTACTTAGCCCGCATTTATCTCAAATCTCTTGCTTAGTGAAAAGTTCCAAGCAAATGGAAAAACGCACAAGTAACTCCTGCATATAAGAAAGGTAAAAGAACTGACACGCACAATTACAGACCAATATCCTTACATCGGTGTGCTACAGAATTCGTGAATGGAGTCCGAGTTTGAAAGTAATAAATTCCTCGAGACAGAAAAGCTTCTGTTGACAAATCAGCACTGATTTAGAAAGCATCGTTCACACAAAATTCAGCTTGCCTGTTTCGCTCATGAAATCCTACAAACAATGGATGGAGGGCAACAGGCAGATTCCATATTTATAGATTTCCAGAAGGCACTGGATGCAGTGCCCCACTGCAGATTGTTGACGTAGGTCTGAGCATATGGTTTAGGTTCCCAGATATGTGAGTCGCTCAAAGACTTTTTAAGTAAGAGAATCCAAATCCAGCACATTGTCATCAATGGAGAGTGTTCATCAGAGACAAGGATATTGGCAGGAGTGCTCCAAGGAAGTGTGACAGGACCACTTTTATTCTCTATGTACATAAATGACATGATAGACAGGGTGAGCAGTAATTAACAGCTGTTGGCTGATGACAATTTGGTGTATGGGAAGGTGTCGTCATTGAGTGATAACAATAATATACAAGATGGCATAGAAAAAAATTTGAGTTGGTGTGATGAATGGCAGCTTGCTGAAAACAGAAAAATGCAAGTTAATGTGGACGAGTAGGGAAAACATCCCTATGATGTTCAAATTTAGCATTAGTACAGTGCAGCTTGACAGTCACCTTAATTAAATATCTAGGCATAACATTGCAAAGCAATGTGAAATGGAATGAGTACAGCAGGTCGATGATAGGGAACGTGAATGCTCAACTTTGTTTTATTGGAAGAAGTTTGGGAAATTGTGGCCCATTTGTAACAGAGACCAGGTACAGAATGCTATTGGGACCCATTCTGAAGCATTTTTCGAGTGAGTACTGGGTGAGTACTAGTACCTAGTGAAGGCTGTGGTTCAGTTGTTCCAGTCCAGGGTCGTAATGAGTGAGTACCAGTACCACCTCAGCCTGAAATAAGAGAACCATATCCTTCGCTAGGTCTTTGATTACCTATTATCGTGCCCTAAAATGAGGGACATCCTACCCGAGATACTTCCCACCACTCCTAAGGCAGTGTTCTGTTGCCCACCCAAACTCCACAATGTCGTAGCCCATCCTTATGCCACTCCCAACCCAACTCCTTGCCACCAAGATCATATCCCTGTGGAAGACTCAGGCGCAAAACTTGCCCAATCCACCCACCCAGCACTTCCTATTCCAGTTCTGTACCATCCCATTAGGGGCTGGGGCCCCCTGTTAAAACAGCTATGTCATTTCCCAACTGTGTTGCAATCATTGCACAGCTTTTTATGTTGGTATGACTACCAACCATCTGTCCACCAGGATGAACAGCCACTGCCAACTGTGGCCAAAAGCAAAGCAGACCAGCCTGTGGCACAACATCCAGCTGAACATAAAACACTTGATTTCAATGGCTGCTTCATCAATCCAGCCATCCGGATTTTCCCTTCCACCACTAGTTGTTCTGAACAGCACAGATGGCAGTTGTCCTTACAATATATTCTCCACCCCCGTAATTATCTTGGCTTCAACCTACGGTAACATACTATCCCCACAACCTCCACCCAACAGTTTTCACCCCCTCTGGCCAGTCATCTCCTTCCCAATCTCATCTCCCACCCAGTTTATTTGCAGCCCTCTGCCAACACATCTGCCTGCCTTTCCCCTCTCTTCTCCTTTTTGTTCCTTTTATCCCCCCACCTCCCTGCTCCACAACCTCCTGATACTGTGCCTGTTGGCAGTAAAGTCCCTCCCTGTATACTCCGCCAGACAGTGTTCTTCCTCTCCCCACCCATGCACTGTTATTCCTTCCCCTTCCCCACCCTCTCCAGATTGCTGCTTGCATCCCACGTGATGTTGCATTCTGGCCGGAGATGCTGGAGTTGGAGGCCGTGTGTGCATGAGGTGTACTTGCTTCTGTGTGTGTGTGTGTGTGTGTGTGTGTGTGTGTGTTTACTGATGAAGGCTGTGGCCAACAGCTATATGTGAGTGTCTCATAATTGTGCCTATCTGCAACTTGACATGCCTTCATTATGATAAATAGCAATCTGTCTTTTCCTACATTGCTAATATTCCTACCTGGAGTTTCCATTGTTTGATTTAACATAAAATAACATAGAAATAATACATTGCAACAAGGGTGCAGCTAAACCTTCACACTAATCATAATTTTCTCCTTTTATATTTGGTACTGGCATTTCATACCTTAATCAGTTCATATGTTTTACTGAGATATCTTAAATTCAGCATTTTTGGTGGTATCTCTGGCCAGTCATGACTTCTGTTTCCTCCATTCTTTGCCCCCAACAGCCAGCAAACACAGGAAATTCTGACATGTTTTCAGAGCATCCTGAACATCTGCTAATCACTATGAGTTTCAATACTTCCAAAATGACCCAATAGCAGAGGCTTGAAGAGTGCCGATGTCTAGCGGTGGAACTTCAAAGATGGTGCCACTGTGGGCAGCTCAGTGCGGCCCCCATGTGGCCTGTTTTCACATCTCTTTTACTGTCAAACTCATGCCCGCAACAACTACCTCTGTCATTCAACCCACAACAAACCGTGCCAGCACAGCCGTGTCCATTCTCAAAGTTTATGGACACCCTTTTGGGGGCTGCACTGTTAGAAGTTGGTTTTCCCTCAATCTATTCGTGAGTGGAACAGGAGAGGAAATGACTAGAAGTGGTACGAGGTACCCTCCACCATGCACCATACAGTGGTTTGTGGAGTATGTATGTAGAGGTAGATGTAGAACACAAACTAATGTTCATAACAGAACAATGTAAAAGAGTCAACCAGCCTGGGCCCAAATCAATAAGAGTGGGCAATCAACTTTATCATTGGATTCATGAAGATGAGGAATGTCATGAAAAGAATCAGAGCTTCTCAAAAACCCTTAAGAATATCAGGGAGCCCCTTGAGTGCGAGGGCACAAAAGGGCAATGATGTTTATGACATTCATATATTGTCTACTATGCAACCACAATATTTGCTGCTAATGGCAGGTACCCAATGGTGAGCACAGTATGACACTACAGGGCATAGTTGAACTGCTTAGTTGGCAAGTAACTCACAATAGTGCTATAGTGCTAGTGATGTTACACAAAGCAGAACAATGGCAATGAAAACGAAACAAACATTGCATTATATTTACAACAATAGTTGCCAAAGTTAACATTTCATCAGAAAGGCACCCAAGGAATTTTACAGACTGAGAAAGAAGTGGCAGATGAAATATTAAGCATTTCTGTAAGTTGAATCAGTCAAATGCATGGTGTCATGTACGCTCGACTGTGTGGACAATTTACATGAGGAGTACAATGACTACAATACACGCTTAACAACAGAAAGTGATACTGAAACAGGAGTCGATCCATGTAGTTCATAATTCTTGTTGAACAGTGAGCCATCTCCAGTGAAATGTAGTAAAAAACAGTCGTTGTTAAATAATTTTACATAGAAGATCATGCACCGTGTAGTAAAAAACAATTATGACAGATTTTGAATAAGTACACAGCAGTAAAACCATGTAATACATAAGAAAAATTATGGATATTCAAAGGAGTACAAAATTATGGATATTCAAAGGAGTACAAGGCACACTTACTACCAAAACTGGTGTTTGCACATTTCACAGATGTTTGATATAATTTACAGGGTGTGCATCATGGTGACCTACTACGTTATATGCACCAAACTGTGTGTGACATAGATTACAGTGATTTAAAGGGAAGCAGTGGATGGTTGCATAGCTTCATTCAGTGCTACAGAATTGGAAGATGTAAGATGATGAAATCTCAAACAAAACATCAACTAGATGGTGCACAGCACACTGCAGAATATGTCTGAAAATTTGCAGATGAGATAAACGAACTTATCGTTCAGTACGGAATTTGTTTTCAACTCTAACCAATCAGGATTTGAAGAGGAAATGCATATGAAAGGAACCCTCGAAATTAGAGGTTCCAAGAGAGTTTTATCAAAATCACCTAATATCAATGCCTTAACTCATTTGCACGAGGGGTGTTCGAAAAGCCTGTGCAAAGCCCGAGAGATGGCATCACCGGTGCATATCGAGGTCATGTTTAGTTAGTAGCATCTTTGGAAAGAATGCACACCAAGTTTCAGCCATATTCGTCTATTTCTTTGTCTTTGGTATTCGTGTGAATCGAGGAAGTTGAATGATTGTCAAAAAATGGACAAAAAAGAATTTCGTGTGGTGATTAAACATTATTTTATGAAAGGAAAAACACCTCAGGAGACTCAAGAAAAGTTTGATAAACATTACGGTGACCCTGTACCTTCGATTAGAACAGTTTATAAGTGATTTCATATGGCCATATGAGCACAAGGGATGCTGAATGTTCTGGACGCCCTGTGGAGGGTACGACTCCAGAAATCACTGATAAAATCCATGATATGTTGATGGATGACAGAAGAGTTAAGGTGCATGAGATTGCTAGTGCTGTGGGCATCTCGAATGAATGGGTACATAATATTTTTACATAAACATTTGGACATGAGAAAGCTATCCACAGATGGGTTCCGCGATTGCTCACACTAGACCAAAAATGGAACCATGTGAAGTGTTGCAAGGATGGTTTGCAGCTTGTTCAAGAAGAATCCGCAGGACTTTAAGCGTCACTTCGACACTGTGTATGAAACATGGATACATTACGATACTCCTGAGACCAAACAACAATCTAAACAATGGGTTACTAAGGGAGAATCTGCACCAAAAAAGGTGAAGACCATTCCTTTGGTTGGAAAGGTTATGGCGACTGTCTTTTGGGATTCGCAAGGGATAATCCCTATCAACTACCTGGAAAAGGGTAAAACTATTACAGGTGAATATTATTCATCGCTATTGGACCATCTGAAAACCGAGCTGCAAGAAAAATGCCAGCGATCGGACTGCATAAAAGTCCTTTTCCATCACGACAACACACCAGCACACACGTCAGATGAGAACCACTTTGTCTCAGAAAGTGCAGAATGCGCAAGGGCAAACTAGTTACAAACACTTCAGGAAGAAATCTTGAATTCTTTGGAACAGAATTTGAAGTACACAAACCAATACTGGACTCTAATAGATTTCACCTAAAAATCAGAAAAAATGTCAACATTCATGAATGATCTGGAAACAAAGCCTATATGCTTATGAATGCACATGCCCTCAAAACTGACTACAACAAGAAAAATTCACAGAAAACGGAATAATTCTGGGAAGATCTGGAAGAAAACACTAACAAAGTGCTGACAATGCACATAAACATATTACTAGCTCATATTAAAGCCCAGATACACAGGAAAAGAAAATACACAGCACAACAGGAAAACCATCGCCTACAAGAAGACAAAAAAGAATGGAGAGAATGAGAGATTATAAATTTATGAACAAGAAAAGGATTTTTTTAATCTGATAATCACCTACTACAAATCAAAGCGAAATTTTGCTCCCAATGGACAAACAAAAGAACCCACACAGCTTCCTAAGTTGACCCACAATACCAACAATAAAACAAGAAAGAAATAACATAAAAATTAAGAAAATCAGGGTGATGACTGGACAGGACTGTCAGGAAAAATGGAAGAACTAATAAAACTGGAGCAACCACTGAGAAAAAGGAATACAAATGGTGGAAGACTACATGTGACAGAGCCATACAAGACAGAATACAAGCCTGGAAATAAATTAACAGCCATACAACATTGGGAAAATGAGAAGAATTCAACAACATACAGGAAACCTTGTCGAACATAATTCACAGAGATAATAGAGATTGCAGAATCAATAAGCTTAGAGAGGTAGGAGAGAACTTCAACACGAACAACAAATGAAGTTTTTACAGAACCTTCAGAGAAAATATGAAGGGGTATCAACCACCTATCTAAATAATTCAAAGAATCTACGGTAATGTTGGGGGCAAGGGCCCAGATGGTATGGGTTGTGAAACAGCCAATGCAATAGAGCTTCTTGTGTTCACTATCGTGTTCCGTTACTGGTGGTCACCTCTGCTCTCAGCCATTGTCTGAAGGGGTCATTCATTCAGTTGCACAGCCGAGTGGTGGTCATGTCCACATAAAAAGTGTGCATTATTTACAGCAGGACTGCTATCTCACAACCATCCCCTTCCTGTGACCACCTGGATCCCTACTAATCATTGCTGACATGACCTTCTTACATAACACTATCACCTGTGACCATGCTTTCACCACTATCGAACACTGTCTCCTCCCAACATCCTGCTGACTCCACACCCAGCACCTGCTCCCTATCTGTCTCACAAACTACATCCTTCCTCATAACTGCTTCAGCGTTGAGAGGAAGGTATAACAAAAAATCCACAGCAAGGCCACGGGCAACAGGATCGCAGCCCCCTATGCAAACCCGTTCATGAGACTTGTATAGAAAACCTTCCTAGTCACCCAAAAACTCAAACCCCTCGTCTTGTTGAGGTTCGTCGATAATATCACTATGATCTGGACCTGAGGCCAAAATACACTATTCTCTTTCCTCCACAGCCTCAACACACTCTCTCCCAACCACTTCACCTGGTCCTCCTCAGCCCAGTGTGCCTTCTTTCTGTCTATTAACCACCACTTTTCTAAAGGCTCCATAGCTGCCAAAGTTTCCACACTGAGAATTCTCTCTCATTCAGTCTGTTCAATTGACCAGTATGTTGAAGGTCCTACTAAGGGCTTCACAGTCACGTATTATCCTGCATACTAAGTCTGCAAACGCATTTTCTGTGCAATATCCTCACACATTCCTAATTCTGAGACCCCTGCCCCCTCCCTCCCAAGGAACAAGCTGATAGAGAGCATCCATATCTCCCCAATCATCCCACACTTCAACAACTTTACTATATACTTTGAAAGAGCTTCATTTACTAATAATGATGCCCAGAAATAAGGAAAATCCTACCTACAATCAGCCACACAATCTATACAATATCTGGGCCCTTATGCCTCACCACACGAGCCATACTGCCATAGAAGACCCAGGCACAAGACCTCACCCAGCACATCCTATCCTAATTCCACCATAGCCATATTCCACCCCGCCAGTGGCAGGTTGGTTGATTGGTTCGTTGGTATGTAGTGAAAGGGGCAAAACTGCATGGTCGTCAGTCTCTTCATCCATTAAGTGGCAAACCAGGAGTGGTAGTCAAAGGAAGGAGGCGAAAGGCAAATCCTGGTAAGCCTAAGTGTAGCTAACACAATAAAAAACAGATAAAATTCCAGAAAAAAGACAACACAGACAAGTAATTAAAAGATCAGTCAAGTCAAGGTGTTCAAACAGGAAATGAAAAAGAATAAAAAGGTAGAAAGGGTACAGGCCAGGCTGGGCCACCCAGCAAGAGCCCTGAGGGACCCCTTGGGGGTGAGGGGGAAGAGAGGGGCGAAGAGGTGTGCCCCACAAACCGTTCCCAACCCTTCAGGTAGTCCCTGGGGTCAAAAAGCCCTACCTTTTGAGGATGAATAGAAACTACCTTCATGGGCATAACATAACACCAGGTCAGATATTGTATGATAGCACCAGATATAGTGCGTCAGGAAGATTAAGATGCTGCCTCAAAGTAGCCAAATTTGGACAGTCTATGAGTACGTGAGCCACCGCCAGGTGGGCTCTACATTGGGATTGATGGGGATCTTCATGTCAGAGAATGTGGCCATGGGCCAGCCAAGTGTGACCAATGCGGAGTCTACAGAGGACAATGGATTCCCTGCTAGAAGCACCCAGAGAAGATTACCATGTGGTCATGGTCACATTAAGTGTTCTCAGTTTGTTGGGTGAGATCAGGGCAGACCAATCTGAGTTCCAGGCTTTCAGCAATCTATGGCATATGAACAACTGAAGGTCCAGTTCAGGGATGCCCATTTCCTCAATTGGCATCCTGTGGCCTGTTTAGCCAATCAGTCAGCTCATTCATATCCCAAAATCCCAACATGACTGCAGGTCCAAACAAAAATAACAGGCCGCCCAGTTTGATGGAGGTCAGAGACAAGATGAGACAAGATCCTCGTGGGTGAGGAGAGTAGCACTGGTCTATAGCTTGAAGGCGGCCAGGGGGGGGGGGAGGGGGGGGTGTCCAGTACAGATTAAGATACTGTTGCCAGTGCAAGAATGAACATGGCTAAGGGTAAATTTAATGGCTATCAATTCAGCTGGCAGAGAGTGGATTCATGGACTGTGCATGTGTGAACATGAAGGCCATTCATCCATCAACTGTTGAGCCATTTGTGAAAACTACTTCTGAACCCGGATACTTCTCAAAGACAGCCAAGAACAGGTAGCAAAAAATCATGGGGTCGACATAATGTTTTGGACCTTGGGAGACTTTGAGACAAATTGAGGTCGGGACACACATTAGGAGGGCAAATGCGATGTCTCCCTGACCACAGGTGACGGTGAAGGAAGTTGCAGTTCTGAACAGAGACAATGGAGTCATGCAGCAACCGTAAACCTAGTTCTTGGTCACTGTTGTGTGAGGTGGAGCTCCCTACCAGGGAAAAGGACACAGTATTTGGGATATTCAGGGATAGCATAACTTGGCAGCTGTTGTTGTCACCTGATAGATAATGGAGGGACTCCAGCCTTGATTAGTAGGCCCTTCAGAGGGCTAGTTTTGAAGGCTCCTGTCTCAAGTCGGGTCCCAAAATGATGAATGAAGTCCAGTATCCGCAATGGTGAGGCTGATGCAGAACCATATGCAAGACTCCCATAGACTCAATCAGGACATTGTAGAGATGCAAAAGGCTGCACCCCAGCTGGTGTTACTGAGGCAGCAAAGTATATTGAGCTGTCGCCAGCACTTTCACTTCAGTTGGCACAGGTGGGGAAGCCACGTCAGCCAGAAATTGGAGACTAGTCCCAGAAAGCAGAGTGTTCAGTGGTAGGGACAACTATGAAAGCAGTAATATTGTATTACAGCTCTGATGCACAGAATTTTACGTGTAACTGACCATCAATTGGCTGTATAGAGCAGAGTTGATGACTTAGTGGTGGAATACACAACATCCTCGACCTAAAAGGTTGTTTCGCAACTCATGTAAGATCCTCATCCCCTCCGCAGCTGCTCTTTCGTGCTTCTGTTTTTGTGCCTACCAGACACTTCCATCAACCTTGGACTTCCCATCACTGCATTTTTGCAGTTAATTGTTATGTTCTTAATGATTTCATCTGAAATATGAAATTTTAATTGGTTGAGAGACAGATATTTAATGCAGCTCACATCAGATTTGGGTTGGAATGTGCAATCAGCACAAGAGTTGGCAAAGACGATAGAAGTGAAAGTAGCTGTTATTGGAGATCCTATGTTTGCTGCCAGAATTGTGAATACTGAAGGTTACCAAGGGGAACCCCCTCCCCCTCCCGTCCCCGCCCCTCTGGCCAAGTACTCTACTGAAAGAGACGGCTCCACACAAGTGATGTGTATCCCTATGCCTTCTTAGTGATGGACAGTGCTCACAACTAAAAAAAGTTATAAAATAACATATCAAATATAAAGATACAGATACTGTGCTGAGGTTTCAGGGATGGCAAGCATCTCCTGATGTATCATAACCCATTACTCTTGTGAAGTGATATATTGCACAAGCGCTTTTTGAGCCGACAAATGGTGATATCCACTGCAAAACATTTTCCCTTAATCAATTACATAATCTATTGTTTGGATGTATGTTTTATTTATGTGCATGTACCATAAAATGGATGGATGCACTGTATTTGCAAGTCATGAAAGTGTTAAACATCATACCATGTTTGCCGCACCTGCCAGTCAGGTGGTTTATTCCATATCATCGGGTCCTGCCTTGGAGATACAGTGCAAGACATGGAGGAAGAGCAATTGTGACAATGCCTATGATGTCAGGGAGACAAGATAAAACTTGTTATACATCCTCTCAATTAATACCTGTTAAATGATACTGACTGTTTGTGAATTAGTCCTCATCAATGTAATTGTGATGTTCCGAATATTGAAGCAATTGGACATTGGATTTTTACTCTCAAATTACAGCAGTAACTGCAGCAGTTCAAGAAACAAAGTTTAATCAGAAGAAGTTAGCACATATGCCAAAACAATAAGGTGAGCGTGATTGAATAACTGGAAGTCTTAGCTCCAGATCAGATATTACTTCGCCACTCGATACCACCACAGTAAAGAAACAGCAGAAATTGCACAGTGTTGGACAGCAGTTGCAGCAACTTCACAAGCTTTTTGGATTGCTAGCCTGCCCTGGAGATGTGCAGACTTCTGAGGAATAGTTATACTAATAATGAATGCACAATGAGAAAGACTAAAGCTGAAATTTCACCAGAAAATTTTTAGTTGAGATATGCAATGTTGAAAGTGGACATGTGATGCAGTTGTTGGATGTGGTAATGAAAAAAATATATGAATTGTTAAATCTACTGTAATATTGCAAGTTATTCATAGTAATATGATGTAGCAATTCTGGGTATTACAGCAACAAAGTCTGAGAGAGAACAATGGTCACACAAAGGTCAAGGACATCACTATTGCGTGAAAGCTAACACTATGCACTACACTGACTAAATTTGTTAGCGTTTATGTAATTTGTCCCAGCAAACAATGTATTTCTCCACAACAAATATGTTTGTTTGGTTGCTTGTATTTTTTGAGTTTGTAGTCAAGTTAGAAAACTGATTTCATCTCATTTTCACAATCAGCTTGCAAGTGCACCACCTTAATATCCATGAACTCTCCAGGCACATGTTACCACTATACACTTCAAGGCACGTTTGTGGAAAGCACTTAAAACTTCTATTGTAAACTCACAAATAACTAAACAAAGTCAAAATGAAAGTTATAAAACCTGACAATGATCAGATCTGTATCTAAATGACAGAACAAATTGATTTGATGAGATTTGATTTTCAGTGTGATTTAACATCAGATATGTTTATTGTAATCACTAATACGGTTTATTTCATTCTCGTGAAACACAACTTGCATCAAAAAAGTAAAACTGAAATAAAATTAGGGTGAGGTGTGTAGGTAAATTTAAAATGAGCGATTTTAGGTCAACATTTGTAAGGAAATACAGTACAAGAAAAAACTATATTTCTGTACCTTGCAAAAGAGAAGAAGACTGTCAACAATGTGGGTGCGGTTCATCTGCGCAGCGTTGAACTCCCGGTAGGGGTGGTCGTCCCTCAGCAGGACGTGCAGCGCTCGCAGCAGGAGGCCAAGTGCCCCTGCAGGGCCCCACGCTGCCCATGCACCCGCCACAGCCCGCAGCACGAATGAGTTGACAACAACTGCATCTGTGTTTGCCAGGACTGTCACTCGTGTTGGCCCATTCGCAGCACTGGTATAACCCAGCACAGGTTTGTCACAGCATGCATCCAGGACAGCCTGCACAGTACAGAGGACCCTGCATTATAGTGAAGGGATGTATTTAACGCAAATCAAAGCCAATTCAGTACCGTGAACTCATTATTGTAAAACAGTTTTGTGCATCAGGCACTGTGTGTTTTGATGATTCTCACCATCATCTTTACATGGAGAGTTTTGTAGTTACAGTCTTGATACTTATGTGGAGCACATATGCCTTTTCACACAGCAGGCCAAGGGTAAAGCAGGTTACATTTCATCTTTTGAAAAGAATTACAATAAAAAAAATATGCTGCACACTACTATTTGTTGCACTTGCTCTACAACGTACATTATGTTCACACTCTGTTCAGCAATGTTTTGAATCTGGTTTATGTTCCCGCTGACCACACGATGCTTCAACTGTGTGTTCAGCAAAATTCAACTTCCACTTTTTCTCATGAGTGTCATACGAACACACTGCGCTGTGTCGTTAAATTCAAATTACGCTAAAAAATTTGCAACATTGTGAAGAAACATCGGATTGGTCACCAGAACGTCAGTTCCACAGGAGCCATCCAATAGTGTGCGAGGTAGTATGAGAACAAAGCAGACATTCAGTCAACATGGGCGCAAAAGGCGTAATTGTGTTCCCGCTTGGAAAACCAGCGAAACTTTTAAAATGGGCAGTGGAGGAAGGATCTTTCATTTCTATAGGTCGTGTGCTACTATTTTGCAACCTAAATGTGGGTGCAGAGAAACCGACAGAACAAAAATTGAAGGCAAAGACCATGCATGTAATTCGAAAGCTGTTGGTGAAGGAAGGCGAAATAATTGAACCAGGGTATGTAACTTATTAATTAATGTTGTAGTGTGGTGTCTTTTGTAATCTGTGGTTAAAATTCATATTTTCATTATTTTATATGCCTAATACTTGTTACACTAGCAGTATTATTGGAAATTATTTGTTGTGGGAGCAAGGAAATCAGTGTTGTGAATGATTAGCAAAGTGGCACAATGTAAACAATAACAACAACAATAGCATTATTGTGTAAGCGTTAATGTTGATGTTAATGAGATCTAGCATGACTGACGTGATCAGCGTATGTAGAGTTTACCATTTTAACTGGTTGCATTCAGAAATTAATTTGACTAATGATAGACATGGATTTAGACAGGCAGGTAGACTCCTATATATAACAATAGCGAAATAGTGGACCTGCAAAATTAAAAATCCTTAATATTGCTTTGTTGCAGTTATCTTGAAGATATTCTGAGTTTGAATACAATAAACTTCCTTAAGACATAACAGCTACCATCCACAAATCAGCATGGATTTAGAAAGCATCACTTGTGTGAAACTCTGTTTGCCCTTTTCTCACACGACAGCCTGAAAACCATGAATGAAGGATAAAAGGCAGATTACATATTCCTAAATTTCCAGAAAGTATTTCATGTGGTCACCATGACAGACTGTTAATGAAAGTTCAAACATATGGATTAGGTTTCCTGATACACGAGTGTCTTGAAGACTTCTCAAGTAACAGAATCCAAATGTTGACCTCAATGGCGAGTGGTCATCAGAGACAAGGTAGCACCACAAGTGCCCCAGGTAAGAGTGATAGGACTGCTCTTGTTCCCTATACAAACAAAATATCTGATGGACAGCATGAATCTGCATCTGTTAACTGGTAATGCTGTGGTGTAGGGGAAGATGTCAACATTGAGTGACTTACGGGGATACAAGACGACAGACAAAATTTCTAGTTAGTGTGATGAATGGCAGTTTGCCCTGAATGCAGAAAAATGTAAGTTAACGTAGATGAGTGGGAGAAACAATCCTGTGTGTTGTTTTACAAAGTCACATCAGTTAAATTTCTAGGTATAAAGCTGCAAAGCTATATGAAATGGAACAAGGATTTAAGGATGGTAGTAGGGAAGGTGAATGGTCAATTTCAGTTTACTGGGAGACTACATATATAACACTAGTATGACACATTCTTGAGTAGTGCTCCAGTGCTTGGGATCGCCAGCAGGTTGAGTTACACACAAATATTACTGGGATGATTCATGAACTCAAATGAAAATAACTGGAGGGAACATGATGTTCATTTCACAAAACACTACTGAGAAAATTTAGATAACTAGCACTGAAGCTAACTGCAAAAGAACTCTACTGCCAATAATGTATCTTTTGTATAAGGAGCACAAAGACAAAGTAAGAGAAATCAAGGCTTGTACAGAGGCATGTAGACAGTCTTTTGTCCCTCACTCCATTTGTGAGCGGAAAATGAAAGGAAATTACTAGTACTGGTACAAGGCAGTCTCTGCCATGCACCATACGGTGGCTTGCAGAGTATGTATATAGATGTAGATGCAGTATTCTGAACTTCCAAAAAACATTTGACTTAGTACCACATGTAGAATTATTAACAAAACTGTGTACAACTGAGGCATCAAACAAAATTTGGAATGGTTCAATGATTTCACAGTAAGAAGAACGCAGCATGTTATTTTCTCTCTGGAATGGGGATCAGGTCTCCCCCCCCCCCCCCCCCCCCCTCCTCCCTCCCTTTTGCCAGACTCATCCATTTTGCACAGTGCAAAGAGAAATGATTTATGACACCAAAGTGGGTGAAATACTGCACTTTTTTATATCTACATCTATGTCTGTATTCTGCAAGTCCCTGTACAGTACCTTAACTGATTAAATTTTCAACATCCATGTGCATATTTATCAAATAATACCCATTAATTTACAATCCATACTTTGTTACAACAAATTTACCTTCAACAGGTAAGGTCCAGCACTGCATCGAGATGATCTGAGAATCTTCAGAAGTAGTTTGTAGCTCTCTTGCCCCACAAACTGTGTGAAGAGCTCGCAGTCTCCCTGTGCCACCCTGAGAAACAGCAACAGTGCCTGGGCCTGCACCTCCTCAACAAGTGTTAGCTCCACCACCTGCACCAAAGTGAGAGCTGATCATCATCATCATCATCATCATTTATTATTATTATTATTATTACTACTATTATATTATTATTACTATTCCTCTTAATGTAATAAATCTCAATCATATTTTCTGTCTGGCAGAAGGATTAATAAAAAGGGTTAGTTTGTTAGACAGTTTTGTATTCCACATTTGTATGATTAATTGTGATGATGTAGATGCTGTCATTTTACATTTGTATTACACATACGTATATAAATATGGCTACATGCTGACCTTTTACAAGCCTTTTTCCCTTTTTTTCATAATTCAATTGAGAAGTAGCAATCCATATCCATCACCTTTTACATATTGTTGTATAGTAGGATATAAGCAAGAGCAGGAAAAAAATTTTTTTTTTCAGAACAAATGGAGATGACTACGTGGGGCACATCTGCTGGCTAGACAGTGATCCCATAGCTGAATGTAAACATGGATGGCCCAAAGTACAGACAAGTTGTAGACTCCTCTCGTCAGACTATGAAGGAGGGAAGCCAAACAAAAACAACTGATTCAGCACCTTGACAAAATTGTGAAATAAATGTAACATAACTTCACAAAGAGATGTCATAACACCTTTCAGGATACAAATTTCAGGATACAAATTTTCAGGATACAAATTTCACATAAAGGAACACTCTGAAACCCTGATGTTGAACATTAGAGCAGATGAGAACACTGACATTCGGTCACCAGTAGGGATGGGGGTGTAGAGATGTAGGGGTGGGGGTGAGACTGGGGGTGGGGGTGGGAAGAATGTCACCATCTATATAAAATCTCCATCATCCGCAGGCTCATTCTCACTGTCCGGCCATTCCATCTGCATTACGGATACTGACAGAAGACCATCTATATTAAATTGCAGGATGCTCTCGTGAATTTAACAAGTTGTGATGAAGCAAGCTGGGATATTTTTTCTTCCCCTCTTGTTTTGCCATCTGCCTCCTTAAATTTGGTTTTTCACTTTTAACTACGTACCATTAACATATGTGAGTATAATATGCGTTTTCATAAAAGAGAAAGGTTAGCCCTCAGTTTTAAAGAATATCTACATCTACATCTACATCTACATCCATACTCCGCAAGCCACCTGACGGTGTGTGGCGGAGGGTACCTTGAGTACCTCTATCGGTTCTCCCTTCTATTCCATTCTTGTATTGTTCGTGGAAAGAAGGATTGTTGGTATGCCTATGTGTGGGCTCTAATCTCTCTGATTTTATCCTCATGGTCTCTTCGTGAGATATACGTAGGAGGGAGCAATATACTGCTTGACTCTTCGGTGAAGGTATGTTCTCGAAACTTTGACAAAAGCCCGTACCGAGCTACTGAGCGTCTCTCCTGCAGAGTCTTCCACTGGAGTTTATCTATCATCTCCGTAACGCTTTCGCGATTACTAAATGATCCTGTAACGAAGCGCGCTGCTCTCCGTTGGATCTTCTCTATATCTTCTATCAACCCTATCTGGTACGGATCCCACACTGCTGAGCAGTATTCAAGCAGTGGGCGAACAAGCGTACTGTAACCTACTTCCTTTGTTTTCGGATTGCATTTCCTTAGGATTCTTCCAATGAATCTCAGTCTGGCATCTGCTTTACCGACGATCAACATTATATGATCATTCCATTTTAAATCACTCCTAATGCGTACTCCCAGATAATTTATGGTACTAACTGCTTCCAGTTGCTGACCTGCTATTTTGTAGCTAAACACCAGATCTAATTTTGTGCTTAGTTTTATGTATGTAATTGATTTTCTAATTTATTTTGAGTATTCCTAATTAGTAACTTTTGTTACAGGGTGAAATCAGTAATTGTTTTGTAACTTAAATTCTACTGTTGATGTATAAACAAATATAAATTCTGTACTAATTATAAACTATTGTAGCAGTATGTGTAGGTTTGCCTGCAAACTATTAATGAGGCTTATGGAAAGTTAAAACAATAGTGCTCTGGACATATATAACTGTGCATTATTGGGGGTGTTGTGAACAGTGAAAGTAAACTACTGTGAAATGCAACTGTGCACCTGTCAGCTACTTTATTCAAAGTAGTCAGTGTTGTACTTCCACACCCCATTTTTCAGCCAGTATCACAGCACAGTATGTCAACACTGAGGACAACAAACGAAGAAATAAAAGAAGGCAACCATCACAAAGTGTCTACAAGCTGCCACTAAATTTGGCTGTCTGAGGATGAGTGACACGCTGATCATCTGTGGATGAGGAACGGGTCTGCCCACGTACAAGCTGTACAACTTACATTCTGGGTGCCTGTGTCATAGCTACTAGGCAAATACAAGTATCACCTTACTGGCTGTATGCTACTCAGGCTGTCCTTCATGTTGTTACTGAGTCTCCTGCCTACACGCCATCTCGACAACCATCAACAGGGGCATGCAGATAATCACTGGTGTAGTACTTTTCAACATGCAGAACTGAATATGCTTTGTCTTTTCAAAATTGAGAGAGAGAGACCATTTCCTGAAAACCACTCAATAACACTTTTACTTTTAAATGCATTATTTACCAATTGGTCTGTTGTAGTATGTATGTTTGGGCAGACAACAACACTTTCATCTACAAACAGAACACTTTCTAGATTAGATCGAAAGTCATTTACATGCATGAGAAACAACAGTGCACCTAAAGTTGAGAGTTGTGAAACCCCATAACTTATATCCCACAGTCAGAAGACCCCTGGATCCATTGACTGAATTATTAAGTATAACTTCAGGTATTCTTTTTGTTAGATATGCCATCAGTTCCATAAAACCTCATATTATTGAGGAGGATATTGTGATTAACAGAATCAAATGCCTTAATTAGGTCACATAAAATACCAAACACTCTTAATTTGTTATTTAATGCTTGTAAAATTTGGTGAGTGAGCATAAAATGTCATTCTTAGTTGAGTAACTCTTCTGAAATCCAAACTGTTATTTATTAAGTATATTACTGTCACTCACTTGAGATACTACTCCAGAGTACTGTAATTGTATCTCTTTTGTAAATGTGGCTATTACATAGATTTAGGGGATAAATTGGTCCTTTCTTATTAACTTTGGGTAAGTACAACTAATAAAAGTGTTTTTCAAACACAATGTTTTGTTTTTTCTCTTGAACAACTTGTACCTACACTTTTTGCTATATTTAAGAAATGCTTATTAAACACAGCTGTAACTTATACATTTAAATTTATAGTGATGCTATCCTGTTCTGAAACCTCTGGTTCCATCTCTCATTTCATTACATCAATGTTGACTAAAGTCTGAAGGTCACTGTAATGGTTCCACCTTTGTTATTGTTTACACATTTTTACTTTATTTAATTTCACATAATTGGCCAATTTTAACTACAAAACTTAATACATGCTGTGTCTAAGAATATGATGATTATTTCTAGTATAACTACTGCTGTATTCAGCACACTTACACTTTTATGTATACGTGCTAGCTTTCAGAACTGTCACATGCACTGCTAAATAACTGGATATATTACAACAGGTTGGTACCTAAAGCACATGAAAATGTCTCCTAAGGTCAAAGTTGGCCAATCCTGTTAAATTAAATAAAGTAAATATCCGTAAACAACAGCTGAGATAGAACCATTACAATATCCTTCAACAAATATGCAGCTTTGGTATCCCACATAAGACACGTGATCTGTTGTCAGGATTACTGATTTTTGACATAAAATGTACATTTCTCAATTTCTCGAAAACTTTTCTCATTAATTTTGTGCAGTTTTTCTGTTGTACAACTATTGCAAGATCTTTACTTATTGCTGCCAACAGATACTTTAATCCCTCTAGAGATTCATGGCCTTTTTACACAGATGTTTAATGTCCATTCTCAATGTTTTATGAGGAAAGCTATTTTCAAATAACAATAAGAATTTACCAAGGAATATATCGAATTTTGTGTCAGCATTCTGTCCACTGTAAATTTCAGTCCAACTATTCTTATAAGTGTAAGTCCTGGAGTTGTTACTTATTCTAAATGATTCCCACTGAGGGGAACCTGAACTATAAGTGATTATTTTACTTATCCTAACTAGCTGTGCACCATTATGAGAGGGAATTTGTTACTGGGTATACAGTCATTCTTTTGCTTTGGGTTATCAGAGTTCTATTGCCTTTATTCATGTCGGAAAGTTAATTACTGAGATGAAACTGTAGGAGTCAAATAAGGTTTTCAGATCATTTTTCCTATTAGAATCCTTCAGAAAATCTATACAGAAATCGCCACAGACATTTAACCGCCTGCTGTTGTCCGACAGGTAGCTTAGTAAAATTCGACGACGGAAAATCCAGGATGGAATGTAAAAATAATAAAAAAGGATAGTCACTACTCACCATATAGCAGAGATGCTGAGTCACCAACAGGCAGAAAAAAAAGACTGTCAGAAAATGAGCTTTCAGCCAACATGGCCTTTGGCAGAGATAGAAAACACACACACACACACACACACACACACACACACACACACACACACACACACACACACGCATGACTACAATCTCAGGCTGCTGAGGCCAAGTAGCTTAGTAAGGAATCCACACACATTTACAATTAAAAGTAAACTATTTTTCAGTATAAACCCCAAAGCACTCACTTCTATGTGATGATCACTACAAAATCTACACATTTCGATTTTTTTGGACTTGGGGTCTGCCTTCCTATATGCAACAACTCCTCCTTTTTCCAAAATGGTACTGCATGTATAAGACAATAGAGTGTAATCTTTTAAATTTAACTTCTCTAACCCATGGTTCTGAAGTGTTCATATATGTAAAGGATGTCAATCTCTTCAGAAATTGCTAAATTTTCCAAACAGGCAATAAGCTCTTCTACTTCATTATTTAGTGCTCTAATAATTTCAAAAAATAAGCTAAGCTCACTTTCCTATGATTCTTAAAATATTTGTTGGGTTCTCCTGTTACTGCATTACTTCTTTCACACCAGGGTGCTTCAGTCTTTAGTATGATCTAAAACAGGTGTCTCTCTGACACCAGTAACCACAGGGAATTTGCTCTGTATGATAATCTTTGATTTTAGTTTGACAGTCCAGCTTTTTGGAATGCAGTCTCATTTGACATTCTGCACATTTTTCTCCCATTTGCAATTCATATTCAAACTGGTGAGCTCTGCAGCTGAATTTCAGAATTTTCAAATTTTTTTCATACCTAGAAATATCCATTTTATCTGCAAATCACATTTCTCTCCACAGCACAATATCAGACTCTCAACAGATGACACAGAGTATCTTTTAAGCTAAAGAAAATTGAAAGCCTGCTTTAGAAACATGCTACAATTCAATAACAAATTTTGTGAAGCAAATCAAGCAAGTACATATTCTTTGACGACTGCTTCAGCGTATAGCAAACACAAAGCAAATGCTACAATGCACCAAGGTACACTCTTATTTGAAAAAGAATCATAGTACAGATAAACGGGGAGGGGAGGGGGGGAGGGATGGAGGGAGGGAGGGAGGGAGGGAGGTAGGGAGGGAGGGAGGGAGGGAGAGAGAGAGCCTACAATGAGTCCAGGTACTTGGAAGTGTACCTCACAGAGCCACAGAAAAGATTTCAAAGAATTCTGAAGGCAAGGCATGCAGCTACCCACCCTTGCAAGCAGGAAGAGGAAGACAGGCACGCCACCCAGCAGCGTTGCAGCGGCCAGCAGGCTGTGATGCTGTATCTTATCGAGCTTCGAGGCCAGCAGCATGGGGGCCATACATATCGGCACCTGCTGACTTGCTCGCTGTTCTATTGGAACACTGCGAAATGACGGCTGCACTTGGAACAGTGGTCCTGAAACAAACACAATAATACCATTTACTATTAGCTTTAGCAGCAAAATATTTAATTCTTATGCCAGATTCTATGTATATTATAAAAATAATTGTTCATATGTATGTATGCATGCATGTATATTTGACAACTCCCACTAAACCATCAGACTAATTTCAACCAAACTTTGTACAAATACTACTTACCATATGGAAAGATATATTGTGGGTGTAAAAACTGCCTGCCGTCAGGGTGGGGGTGGAGGCAAAAAAGGGTTTGCCATAGAAGCATAACACAGGAATTGTTCATCTTTGTGGCCACACTGTCCACAGTTGCTTTATAGTTATTGGAGGTATTTTACACCTGTCTTTCCAGCTGTCATAAAATATGTGATTCTGTCACTGAAAGTGTATTGTTTTATTGAAATAAAACATCATCAGTGTTTTGTAAAGAGAGATATTTACAAACTGACTTTCTTTCTAGCTGCTAAAACAGTTCCTTAAAAAAGATGATGATTTTAATTGTGGTGTTTCGTGCCTGGATTTTCAGGAAACACCACTTGCTTGCACGTTTCTAAGTTCTTTGTTCTTTATTCTTTATTCGTTTTGGCACTGTTAACTTCGGCCTAATGCCATACTGCTTTGTACAACTATGCACTTCTCAATGAGAAAACATGCCACAGTATATTGCCACTACTGTCTGTACGAGTAGGTCTATTTCTGGCTATATACGCTTCATGTGTTTTTTGTAGTGTTAACAACTTTGCCATCAGTTTTTCTATGATGTTGATACCACTGAATAAGTTTTGGTTTGTACTTCTGCAAATGTCCACGTATGTGTGGTTAATCATATGCCTTTCTGGTGTAGGCCTTCCAGGCTGTGTAAAACATGTTGAACTATGTGGATTATATTCTAGAGAAGTGATGTCAGTTTCAGGGCAATTTGTGATTGTGGATACATGTTCTCAGGTTCCATAGGTCAATATTTGCATGTAAGGGTGTTAATTAATTCCTGTAATTACAAAACTGTCAATCAATCCCACAAAAGTTTAACTGTATTGATCCAAACTGCCTTGTGTTCAACAGGCAGGGTGAATGTAATGTTTGTTAAGACTGATAGTGATATTTTGTCATACACAAAGTTTGTCCTTAACCTGGGACTGTAGTACAGCATGCCATGTACTGATGCGTGTACTGTACTGAAGAAAGTTGATTTGTGTGACCCACATTAGTGCATGTTATGCTTCACTGAATTGTAATTAAATTTGTTGTTGCTTCTTCCGTAACTACTGTAATGTTGGTTTTCTGACAACCAGCTTGGTTGAACTGGTGTAAAGTCATTCATAAGTCAGTACCCCTATGGCCAGTTACAGTGCACTAATGTGGAAGAGCTTCTGACCTTGAGATTATTTGATTTAGAAAGAATACCTTGGATGATTTTAAATTTTTAAAATTATTGACTTTAATGTTTAAAGAAAAGGGAAACCAGGGAAAACTAGAACTTCAGTGATTATTCTAAATACCTTGTACCATTGTAATTTTTTTAAACGTTATTGATTCTAACGTTGAAGGGTTAATGAAATTTTGGATAATTTAGAATTTCAGTAATTACCTTTAAATATTTTGAAAGGTTTTACATTCTAAAAAAATTGCAAGATATTAATGTTTTAAGCATTACTTATTTTAATGTTTTAAGCAAAAGAAAGAATGAATTTCTGTATACCTATGTAAACTAAGTAAACCAATACAGATTCAGCTACTGTGCTCAGCCACATACCACACCACAAGTGTTGTGTTCAAGCTTGACCAGCTCCAAATGCTACCTTTCCCTTTCGAATCCTGAAGAGAAGGTATCAAAAGTTAGCACAGAGCATTATTACGAAGTTGTATACAAGTGCGCATTGGTGCATTTTAGCCACATTGTATTAGAACTGTGTGGAAGTGTTTTGTTGTATTCTCATTCTGTTAATTGTTTTTGTGGTTTCAGCTTCGGTTTAATGTGAAATCATGAGGTGTTCTGGGGCTGTAATATTTATACAAGGATTGGTTGCAGTACAAGCTCCAGATTACAAAGGTATCCAAGGAGGCCATGACTGTGGAATTATGCCAGCAGCTGTGTAGGGTATTGGACAAGCCTGTAAACATCACCTTGCAGGTAGTCGGGGAGGTAAGTGCCGCACGTGCTACATGTTTGTCATTGCTCGCTGTCATTCAGGAGGGCTCATCCCCTTCTTGCATCCAGTTCATGCGACTGCACGCTCGGGCATATAATGTAGTCAATAGCATTAATGATGTCTATTCAGTAAATGAGGATGTTAAGAACATGGAAGTTATATCTAAGTTGCAAGATCAAGCCTTGTCTATGCAACGGCAATTGTCCCTTCTTACTATATCTGAGGAATTTTTTTTTTTTTTTTTTTTTTTGGTAGGGTTTAAGGGCGCTCAACTGCTGAGGTCATTAGCGCCCAGTCACTGGTGTTAGAGCACGAGGAACCTGCTAAAACTCAAGGGGATGGGGGGACATCAAAAGGACCTGACAAAGATGCAGATGAAATAAGTAAAAAGGTTAAATGTCTTTGGTCAAGCCAGTTAAAGTTATAAAACGCAGAAGACGAGCAGCTGCTCGAGCGTCATCAGCTAAAACATCCGGTAAGGTAGATGGCAGGGACAGGACAACACGAAATTGACTAAAATGGGGACACGACAATAAAACATGGCGCACCGTTAATGCCTGACCACAAGGGCACTGCGGGGCTGGGTCACCAGAGAGCAGGTAGCGGTGGCTAAACCGGCAATGCCCAATCCGCAACCTGGTCAGAAGGACCTCCTCGCGCCGAGATGGTCGGGAGGAAGTTGTCCAAGCAGTTGGGAGCGGTTTTACTGCCTGGAGCTTGTTTCCTTGGAGGGATGACCAAGCATCCCACCACAAGGACACAAGCCTCTTACATACATCCTCACAAACGTCAGATGACGGGACACAATGGGAGGCTGGCCGAGGCTGGAGGACTGCAGCCTTGGCTGCAGCATCCGCAGCCTCATTCCCAGGCACTCCTACATGTCCGGGGACCCACAGAAAGCTGACAGAACCGCCATTATCAGCGAAACAATGGACGGACTGCTGTATTCGTTGAATCAAGGGATGGACCGGATAGGGAGCCCCAAGGCTCTGAAGAGCACTGAGTGAGTCAGTGCAGAGGACATACGATGAATGGCGGTGGCGGCGGGCATACTGAATGGCCTGATGGAGAGAAAAAAGCTCGGCCGTAAAGCTGGAACATTGGTCAAGGAGCCGGTATTTAAAGGTGGCGGTCCCGACGACAAAGGCACAGCCGACACCATCATCAGTTTTGGAGCCATCGGTGTAAATAAAGGTGTGACCAGCAAGTCGAGCACGAAGTTCGACAAACCGTGAGCAATACACTGCAGCCGGAGTACCCTCCTTCGGGAGTGAGCTGAGGTCGAAATAAATACGAACCGGAGCCTGGAGCCAAGGTGGTGTCGGGCTCTCACCCTCTCTGAAGGTGGTAGGGAGGGCAAAATCCAATTGTCGAAGCAGGCGACGGAAGCGGACTCCGGGGGGCAGCAGGGCAGACACATATAACCCGTACTGACGGTCGAGAGAATCGGCGAAGAAGGACTTGTAAGAGGGGTGTTCGGGCATAGACAACAGCCGGCAGGCATACCGACACAGCAGTATGTCGCGCCGGTAGGTCAACGGTAACTCGGCAGCTTCAGCGTAAAGACTCTCGACAGGACTAGTGTAGAAGGCTCCGGTCGCAAGACGTATCCCCCGATGGTGGATGGAGTTGAGCCGGCGTAAGAGGGATGGCCGAGCGGACGAGTAGACGAAGCTCCCATAATCCAGCTTCGATCGGACTATGGACCGATACAAGCGAAGCAGGACAGTGCGATCCGCTCCCCAAGATGAACCGCTAAGAACTCTGAGGACATTAAGGGAACGTGTACAACGGGCCGCCAAATAAGAGACATGTGGAGACCAACACAGTTTCCGGTCCAACGTGAGCCCTAGAAACTTAGTTGTGTCCACGAATGGGAGAACAACGGGACCGAGATGTAAGGATGGCGGAAGGAACGCTTTATATCGCCAAAAGTTGATACAAACCATCTTCTCTTCAGAGAACCGGAAGCCATTTGCCACGCTCCATGAGTAGAGGCTGTCTACACAACGCTGGAGGCAGCGCTCCAGGAGGCATGTTCTCTGGGCACTGCAGTAGATCGCGAAGTCATCGACAAAGAGAGAGCCTGAGACATTAGGTGGAATGCAATCCATAATTGGATTGATCGCGATGGCAAAAAGGGCTACGCTCAAGACGGAGCCCTGAGGCACTCCGTTCTCCTGGAGGAAGACGTCGGACAATACGGAACCCACACGTACCCTAAACTTTCGATCTGTTAAAAAGGAATCAATAAAAAGGGGCAGACGACCGCGTAGGCCCCACTTGTGCATAGTGCGGAGGATACCTCCTCTCCAACAGGTATCATAAGCCTTCTCCAAGTCGAAGAACACGGCTACCGTTTAGCGCCTTCGCAAAAAGTTGTTCATGATGAATGTCGACAAGGTCACAAGGTGGTCAACAGCGGAGCGGCGGCGACGAAAGCCGCATTGGACATTAGTAAGTAGTCGTCGAGATTCAAGAATCCAAACTAACCGAGCATTAACCATGCGCTCCATCACCTTACAGACACAGCTTGTAAGAGAAATGGGGCGGTAACTAGAAGGAAGGTGTCTATCCTTCCCGGGTTTGGGTATAGGAACAACAACGGCGTCACGCCAACGCATGGGGACCTGACCTTCGGTCCAGACGCGATTGTAGGTATGAAGAAGGAAGCTTTTGCCCGCCGGAGAAAGGTGTGCCAGCATCTGAACGTGAATGGCATCTGGCCCCGGAGCAGAGGACCGGGACAGTGCAAGCGCACGTTCGAGTTCCCGCATAGTAAAGGGGGCATTGTAAGTCTCCAGATTCAGCGAGTGGAAGGAAGGTCGCCGAGCCTCGTCTGCCTCTTTCCTGGGAAGGAAGGCAGGATGGTAATGGGCGGAGCTTGAAACCTCCGCGAAAAAGCGGCCAAAGGCGTTGGAGACAGCCACAGGATCAACAAGGACCTCAGTACCTGAGGTCAGGCCAGGTACTGAGGAGTGGGCCTTAATGCCCGACAGCCGGCGCAGGCTACCCCAAACAACGGAAGAGGGAGTAAAACTGGTAAAGGAGCTCGTGAAAGAGGCCCAGCAAGCTTTTTTGCTGTCTTGGATGACTCTACGGCATTGCGCTCGGAGTCGTTTGTATTCAATACAATTCGCCAACGTAGGATGGCGGCGAAAGGTGCGTAAAGCACGTCGTCGAGCACGGATAGCGTCCCTACAAGCCTCGTTCCACCAGGGGACGGAAACGCGACGTGAAGAAGAAGTAGTACGAGGTATGGAACGTTCGGCAGCATTGATAATAACAGCCGTGAGGTATTCGACCTGACTGTCACAACTGGAAAAATCGCGGTCCGGAAAGGTCGCCAGGGAGGAGTAAAGTCCCCAGTCAGCTTTCAGTATGTTCCAGCGCGAAGAACGTGGGGATGGGGTGTGGTGCAGGAGACGAACGACACAGGGGAAGTGGTCGCTCGAATAGGTGTCAGAAAGGACATACCACTCGAACCGACGGGCAAGAGTGGTAGAACAGATCGAGAGGTCCAAGTGGGAGTAGGTATGAGTAGAGTCCGAGAGGAAAGTCGGGGCGCCGGTATTGAGGCAGACAAGATTGAGATGGTTGAAGACATCCGCCAAGAGTGAGCCTCTTTGACAGGATGCAGGAGAGCCCCAAAGGGGATGATGGGCATTGAAGTCGCCAAACAATAAGAACGGCGGGGGAAGCTGATCGATCAGGTGCATCATGTCAGCCCGACTAACAGCAGATGACGGTGGAGTGTAGACGGTACAAACTGAAAAAGTAAAAGCAGAAAGAGTAATGCGGATAGCTATTGCTTGGAGTGGGGTGGTCAATGGGATGGGATGGTAATAGACATCGTCCCGAACGAGCAACATGACCCCACCATGAGCTGGGATACCGTCCACAGGGGCGAGGTCATACCGCTCCGAGGTATAGTGGGAAAAGGCAATACGGTCAGTCGGGCGCAACTTGGTTTCCTGGAGACCAAGGACGAGCGGACAGTGCAGGCGGAGGAGCAGTTGTAATTCCTCCCGATTAGATCGAATACCTCTTATGTTCCAATGAAACAACGCCATTGCTAGTCAAAAAGTTGGGGGAACGAGACGGGGAAGAGCTGGTCACCTCGATGGCCGCGGAGGGCCAGGTTGCGAGGCAACAACGCTACAACTGACGGCAGGCGGATCCGGTTCCATCGACTCGTCGCCAGCTGCGACCGCTGTCCCTGATTGTGTAGGAGGGGCCGCATCATTTGCCGACAAAAGGCCGGCGGAACGCCTGGCAGCAGAGCGTCCCGGCGAAACTGAGGACGGCCGGGAGCAGCGACTCACGGATGAAGCGTCAGATGAAACGCGCCGGGGTGGAGAGGGGGATAGAGATTTCTTCTTGGAGGCCTTCTTGGAAGGCCGAGGAGGCACAGGGATGGTGGGCTGGACCCGAAGAAGGTCCTCACGCGCGGGGTCCGTTTTCGAACGCCGGACCTCGGAAGCTGGGGTCCGGAACGTTTGCCCGATGGACGCCTGAGAAGAGGATCGCTTCTCAGGTGGCGTGGGGGGAGGAGGAGGAGGAAGGGTGGCCCCTGGGGCAGGGGGGGTGGGGGCCGCGGGGGAGGAGGAGTTGGAAGGGAGGGATTTGGGAGGCGGAGGCAGAGCCCCCTGACGGGCAGAGGAGGCGGAGGGGGGACAGGATAGAGGTGAGGATACAGCGGAAGGAGTGGACACAACTGAGGCAAACGAAGTGGCCAGTGACACGGGATGAAGGCGGTCATACTTCTTCCTGGCCTCAGAATAAGAGAGCCGATCCAAAGTTTTGATTTCTTGTATCTTTTTCTCCTGCTGATAGGCGGGGCAGTCTGGGGACCTAGGCGAGTGGACGCCAGGACAATTAGGGCACCGAGGTGGTGGGGTGCAAGTATGTTCCTCACGAAGAGGACGTCCACAGTCACCACAAAGGGGCTCAGCCTCACACCGGGACGACATGTGCCCAAAGCGCAAACACCTAAAACAGCGCATAGGAGGCGGGACGTAAGGTCGCACGTCGCACCGGTAGCACATCACCTTTACCTTCTCCGGGAGAACGTCCCCCTCGAAGGCGAGGATAAAGGCCCCGGTGTCGATGCGACGGTCTTTGGGGCCGCGCTGGACTCGCCGGACGAAATGCACGCCGTGGCGCTCCAGGTTGGCCCTGAGCTCCTCATCAGATTGTAGCAGGAGGTCACGATGAAAAATAACCTCCTGCGTCCTATTTAGTGCCAGATGTGGGACAATGGAGACTGGGATGTCCCCTAGGCGGTCGCACGCCTGGAGTGCCGCTGATTGTGTGGCAGAGGTGGTCTTGATAAGAACGGACCCTGATCGCATCTTGCTGAGAGCCTCGATTTCCCCGAAGACGTCCTCAATGTGTTGAACAAAGAACATGGGCTTGGAGGTGGCGAACGTCCCCCCATCTGTTCGAGAACAGACCAAATAGCGGGGGAAGTACTTCGCCCCAAGCCGGCGGGCCTGTCCCTCCTCCCATGGAGTGGCCAAGGGGGAAAGGGCAGGAGAACCAGAACTAGAAACGGTACCTTTTCTTTTGGAAGACTCGGCCGCAGAGCGACCTGATACGTGTTGGCGTTTCATGTGCGAAACGTCCGCCCCGATACCACCCACTCCGACCAGGGGCTCTCCCCACGGGCGCCACCCAGCCGCAGCAAGGGCCACCTGGCAGGATGACCATTGCCGGGAGTCCTGATGCCCCAAGGAGACGGGCATCTACTCCTTGGCCAACGTGGGGAGGGTGCAGCTCAGGTATCGGCAGTACGATCCCTGTGTTGTCAGGGGGCTACAACCTAGAGGGTACATGACGACCCCACCACAACGGGCTGGCTACCGTGCTGGATTTCTGGTGCCATGGAAAGTCCATCATGATCGCTGGTGCAGATGGAGATGCACTATGGGCGTAACTTGGACAACCCATCAGGCGTTTAGGCCCAATTTGAGGAATAATGGGTATGGTGACAACGCCGGTGCAATGCTGAGTGCCAAGGTCTTAGTGCACTTAGGACCAGTGGTACACCATGTAAGGTGTCCTTCCCCAAAAGGCTCGTACTTCTGTAGAATTTTGAAAAATGGAGGTCAAACCCCAAGGGGGACCATCACATTAAGGCCAAAACATTTGAGACTCCTTTTAGTCGCCTCTTACGACAGGCAGGAATACCACGGGCCTATTCTTGCCCCCAAACCCGCAGGGGGGATATCTGAGGAAGGTGATGTACAAGGGGGTAATGCGTGTAATGAGATTGGGGAAGATAACCTGTAAGTAAATATGTTGAATCAATTTGGCAGACTGCCAAATCCCCTCCTCCCACTCATCCAGGGTATCTGCACATTATCGTTTGGTTCTACTGGTAACGTAACCGAAGTGTTGTGGTTAATGTACAGATTCCAGGAGCAGGCCAATGTGTTGTCAGTACACCATAGGCTGATATTCCAGATGACATATCCATTGGTGGAAGGTCAATTGCGTAGAGCGATTGCTGAAGTATTACAGGAGGGTGAATCTCTCCAGGTTTTTCATAGGAGAATCTTGGTGGAATGTTTAGGATCACGTAGAATAAATGAATTAATAGATGGGTGTTATTATAGGGAACAAAACACAAATGGATTCTTGGGGGATTGTGTTGAGCAAGTATGATGGGCAAAGCTAGCACTCTGTGTAGATGAGACTGAAGCTGAGGACATTACAAATATTCTGGAGGGGAAGAGACCCTAGGATCAATCTTGTCTCATGTTCTTGAATAAGCCATGCACCTTTTCAGACCCTGATAAGATGGTTACTACAGTGGAAAATGTTAGTTGAGGCAATGACAAGTATCGGTAAGTGACACCTCCCAGAAGGGAAACTATAGGAATGCCAGGAAATGTATTGAATTCTAGTACGTAGAGGTACCCACAACATAAGTGTTTTGAATGTGGGGGGGCTCGCAGCATCTAGTTAAGGATTGTGGGCAGCTCTGTGTGGAGCGGACTAGCAGCTGACGCCAGGGCGTTCCCTCTGGGTTCACTTCTTGCCAGCCTTTGCAGGGATGTTGCAGGGTTTGTGCTGATGATCCCACACAGCTCCCATTCATATGTGCCACAGTGGGGTGGGAACTGATGGGCATACTGACAGATTTGGATAGTACCACTTCCTCAATTGATTTAGATTGGTATAAAAAACAAAACAAAAATGGCAGTCTGTATCAGCTGAAAGGTTGAAGGTGGTTGGTCGGGTACATTGTAAACTTAATATCTGCAAGTTTTCTTGGGCAACTAAATTTCTATTGGGGGGGGGATTTTCCATCTGAGTGATATTGGGATGTGATGTTTTAAAAGAAACCCAGTATTGTCTGGATTATTCCCATGGGTGTTGTACTTTAAATTTCCGTCTGAGAAGAGGGTTCCATTTTGTCCTCACCAGGACTCGTGGTGGGACAGGTTCAAACTAAAGAAAATCCTTTAGAAGTTCAGCATTTGCCACCCGACTAGGATCAGCCACACACCTGGCTGAAAATGACTTACAAGTTCATGGCGCCCTCCATTGGTAATGCTGGAATTCAATATGATGTTGGCCCACCCTTAGCCTTGAGAGCAGCTTCCACTCTCACAGACATATGTTCAGTCAGGTACTGGAAGGAATGGCAGCCCATTCTTCATTGAGTGCTGCACTGAGGAGAGGTATCAATCTCGGTCGATGAGGCCTGGCATGAAGTCCATGTTCCAGGCCAGTCCATTACAGGGATGTTATTGTTGTGTAACCGCCCGACACAGGCCATGCACTATGAACAGGTGCTCGATCATGTTGAAAGATGCAATTGCCAACCCCGAATTGATCTTCAGCAGTGGGTAGCAAGAAGGTGCTTAAAACATCAATGTAGGACTGTGCTGTAATAGTGCCATGCAAAACAAGGGGTGCAAGCCCCCTCCACGAAAAACACCACCACACCATAAAACCATCACCTCCGAATTTTACTGTTCGCACTACACATGCTGGCAGATGACGTTCACTGGGCATTCGCCATATCCACACCCTGCCATCGGATTGCCACATTGTGTACCATGATTTGTTTCTCCACACCACGTTTCTCCATTGTTCAATTGTCCAATGTTTACACTCCTTACACCAAGCGAGGCGTCGTTTGGCATTTACCGGCGTGATGTGTGGCTTATGAGCAGCCGCTTGACCATGAAATCCAAATTTTCTCAGCTCCTGCCTAACTGTCATAGTACTTGCAGTGGATCCTTATACAGTTTGGAATTCCTGCCTGATGGTCTGGATAGATGTCTGCCTATTATGAACCTCTTCAACTGTGAGTTTCGTGGAGCACCCCATTCTGCTCTCTCACGATGTCTAATGACTATTTAGGTCGCTGATATGGAGTACCTGGCAGTAGGTGGCAGCACAATGCACTTAATATGAAAAACATATGTTTTTGTGGGTGTCTGGATACTTTTGATCACATATTGTACCTTTAGATGAACAGCATAAGCCGTTAACAGCATTTTACACTGATTATAATCTCTCTCAGTTTAATTGGGTACCTTTCAGCTTGGTTACAGCAGCCTTAGTGCCATCCTGTTTATAGGATTTGGTATTAGGAGATCTCAGGTTTAAACGTGTTTTCAGTCATCTGGGTGACATAGTGGTACATAGTTCGGACTTCCAAAAGCATCTAGAACAGCTCAGGTAAGTTATGAGCTGAGTTGACCATGAGATTTCTTTCCTAGGGCATGCTGTGTCTGCCAAAGGGTGAAGGCTGACCTAGCTAGATCCAAGGCAATTTATAAGTTCCCTAGACCACAGAACAAGAAAGACACAGCTCATTTAATTGGAATGGTAAATTTTTGTAGGAAATTTCTACCTAACTTAGCACAAACTGCTGCTCCCCTGAACAGACTTCATAGGAAGGGCAAGAGGTTCAAATGTGGAGAATCCCAGCAAGCAGCATTTGATGCATTAAAATGTGCTTCGAGTAATACCCCTGTGTTGGGTATTCCTAATTTCAATTTGCCATTTATCATACAAACTTACATATCTAAATCTGGCGCCACAGATGTTCTTGATACCTCAAGGACGTTATCAGGACCCGAGACTCATTGCTCTGTGAACAAGCTTGAAGCACTGGCAGTTTTGTATGCCTTAGAGAAGTTTAGGTATTATCTGTAACACAGAAGATCCCATTTAGAAAGGGATAACTAAGCCTTTAGTTGGGTCCTGGCACTGCCACGTAAGACTGGGAGAGTAGCCTGCTGGGTGGTTGGCATTTCAGCCTTTCAGTTCGATGTAGAACATATTACGGACACCCAGAATCAGGTAGTTGATGTCCCAAGTTGTATGTTCAAGTATGTTGTTAAGGAAGTTTCGAGTAAGATTATTTCAGCCCCCCCCCCCCCCCCCCCCCTCCTGCAGAAGCTGTGGTAGAGCATCCAAGGGGAGTAGTGGCAGCAGCTATTTTAACCAAGATTTCTGAGCTGTTTGGAGATTTGGGGGAGGAACAGTGTAGAAACCAGGACTTAAATCCAATTATCAAACAATTGAAGGGAGAGCATGAGGTGAAAGGTTATTCCTTGCAGAAGCAGCTGTTGTGTTACCGTACTAAGTACGACAACAGGTTGAAGATTTGGGTACTGTGAAAACTGGTGTCTGCTGTTTTCACTTACTTCCATCAATTGTTGTGTGGAGAGCATTTAAGTGTTCAAAATACCAAAATGAAAATAAAGGAACAGCTAACATGGAAAGGAAAGGTCCCCAAGATCAAGGGTTTGGTATCGAACTGCAAGAACTGTAAATTGGTGAAGCCGGATATGGGTGTAAAGAAAGGACTTTTGTGTTCCACCAAAGAATTTAAACCAATGGATAAATTTTTCATAGATTATCTCATTCCACTTCCACACACGAAGGATGGCAACCAATATGTGTTTGTCACTGTAGATGCGTTTAATAGGTTTGTGTAGTTGTCACCAAGTACAGGTACCACGACCAATTACAGCATCCAGCAGTTAGCATCCATCCTTGCCAATTTTGGGGCTGCTACGGATAGGTCATGGAAAGGAGGTTGCTGTTTAGTCAGCGGATGGTGGGGAGCACATCACATCAGAACTAGTGCCTCACATTCTGACTGATTTTGGTGAACATTGGCATTCAGTTTGGAATTTGAACTGGGTCTTCACCTTGGCTCGAACAGTAATTCGATCATCTGTGATTGACTCTGGTCATGTGCAGGTTCATCCTGTAAATTAAACTGTTTCCAGTTAACAAGACTCGGGAACATTTTTCCTATTTCCTCTGTGACACATCACATTGGATGTTTAATCGAAGAGTGACTGTAGTGCCACAAAATTGTACCCTTGGCTGTGTTCTGCAAATTTCCATGTATGTGTGGTTAATCGGATAACTTTGTGTTGTAGGCCTTCCGGGGTGTGTAAATCATGTTGAACTATGTGCTTGATATTCTAGAGAAGTGATTTTAGTTTCAGGACACTTTGTAATTGTGGATACTTCTCAGGTTCCACAGGTCAAAATTTGCATGTAAGGAAGTTAGTTAATGTCTGTGATTAGAAAACTGTCAATCAATCCCACCAAAGTTTACCTGTTTCAATCAAAACTGCCTCATGTTCAGCAGGTAGAGTGAATGTAAAGTCTGTTAAGACTGATTGTTGTAATCTGCCATTTGCAGAGTTTATCTTTATCCTGGGTCTACATTAAGGTAAGCCGTGTATTGACGTATTTGCTACTGAAGACAGGTTGACTTGGGTGTACCCGCATCAGTGCATGTTATGCTTCACTGAATCGTAATTAAATTTGTTACGGGTTCTTCTTTAACTACCATAACATTGGTTTTCTGACAACTGGATTGGTTGAACTAACTAAGTCATTCACATGTCTGTATCCCTGTGGCCAGTTACGGTGAACTAACATGAAAGCGTTTCTGAACTTAAGCTTATTTGATTTAGAAAGAATACCTTGGATGATTTTAAATTTTTAACATTATTGGTCTTAATGTTTAAAGAAAGAGTAAACTAGGGCAATATAGAACTTTAGTGTTATTCTAAATATCTTGTATCATTGTAATTTCTTTAAGGTTATTATTTCTAATGTTAAATGGAAAGGAAATTTTGAGTAATTTAGAATTTCAGTAATTACCTTTAAGTATTTTGAAAGGCTTTACATTCTAAAAAAATTTGCACGATACTGACGTTTTAAGCATTACTGGTTTTAACATTTTAAGAAAAAGAAAGTATGAATTTTCTTTATACCTGAGTATGCCTGTGTAAACTAAGTAAACCACTAAATGTTCAGCTAATATGCTCAGCCACTTACAACATCAAAACAGTTGTGTTCTAGCTTGACCAGCTCCAAATGTTACCTTTCCATTTCAAATCCTTAAGAAAAGGTGTCAGATGTAAAAATGTACTATTTTGTATTATTCACATTATATGTATTGTGTGTTATAGGTATGTTGTGTAATTTAATTATGTTACTATGTATTTATTCAATGTGTAAGAGAAATGAAGGTAGTGTGAAGGAGCTGAAGGATGAAAAGAGTAGGTTGGCCTGTGTGTGGGTGGGGGATGACTGAACAGTGAGTGTAAAGTAGTGAAATGGAGAGAGTATTCTAGGAAAAGGGCTGAACAACCAGAGCTGAAATGAGAGGAGGAGAGGTAGAGTGAGAGAATGTGAAGAGATAGGAAAGGTAAGCATCATTTCCAATATTTATCTACTCATTCAGTAATTGTGTTAATACTTTCTGTGTAAGGAAGTTTTCTTGAAATGTAAGGAAGTACCTGTCTTTACTGATTTTTATAATGTTCAAATTTTTGTTGTTGTGCTTGGCCTGTTGTATTCCTGTTTAAGGTGGTCTGCAAATGTTGAGAGCTTTGTAGTGTATTTCCATGCCCTGATGTGCTCTTTATATCATATGTCAGATGTCCAGCCAGTCATCCCGATGCAAATTTTTTCGAACACCATGCAATTGCGCTGGTCGATACGAGATTGTTGGTAAGTGTCTAGTTTTGGTTTTAGTTTAGTAATATATTTCTGTACTGATTTATTTGGTTTGTAGGCAATGTTTAGGCCTTGGTTTTCAGCATATATTACCTATTTTTTACATAAATTTATGGTGGTAGGCCATTGTATTCCATTTTCCTGTGATATCCTGCTCGTAGTGGTATGTGTTGGTGTGATTTGGAATCTTTATTTCATTATTTGTGTCTTTATTTTTCTGTTAAGAACATCTACCATTGTTTCTTTGCATCCATTTTTAATGCTATCTGTTTCATAGTGACTAGCATAGGAATACTAACGTCTCAAAAATGAGATTGACAGGAAGTGCAAAATGGCTAAGCAGGGATGGCTAGAGTACAAATGTAAGGATGTAGAGGCTTGTCTCACTAGGGGTAAGATAGATACTGCCTACAGGAAAATTAAAGAGGCCTTTGGAGAGAAGAGAACCACTTATATGAATATCAAGAGCTCAGATGGCAACCCAGTTCTAAGCAAAGAAAGGAAGGCAGAAAGGTGGAAGGAGTATATAGAGGGTTTATACAAGGGCGATGTACTTGAGGACAATATTATGGAAATGGAAGAGGATGTAGATGAAGATGAAATGGGAGATAAGATACTGCATGAAGAGTTTGACAGAGCACTGAAAGACCTGAGTCGAAACAAGGCCCCGGGAGTAGACAACATTCCATTAGAACTACTGATGGGCTTGGGAGAGCCAGTCATGACAAAACTCTACCATCTGGTGAGCAAGATGTATGAGACAGGCGAAATACCAACAGACTTCAAGAAGAATATAATAATTCCAATCCCAAAGAAACCAGGTGTTGACAGATGTGAAAATTACCGAACTATCAGTTTAATAAGTCACAGCTGCAAAATACTAACGCGAATTCTTTACAGACGAATGGAAAAACTGGTAGAAGTGGACCTCGGGGAGGATCAGTTTGGATTCCGTAGAAATGTTGGAACACGTGAGGCAATATTAACCTTACGACTTATCTTAGAAGAAAGATTAAGAAAAGGCAAACCTATGTTTCTAGCATTTGTAGACTTAGAGAAAGCTTTTGACAACGTTAACTGGAATACTCTCATCCAAATTCTGAAGGTGGCAGGGGTAAAATACAGGGAGCGAAAGGCTATTTACAATTTGTACAGAAAGCAGATGGCAGTTATAAGAGTCGAGGGGCATGAAAGGGAAGCAGTGGTTGGGAAAGGAGTGAGACAGGGTTGTAGTCTCTCCCCGATGTTATTCAATCTGTATATTGAGCAAGCAGTAAAGGAAACAAAAGAAAAATTCGGAGTAGGTATAAAAATTCATGGAGAAGAAGTAAAAACTTTGAGGTTTGCCGATGACATTGTAATTCTGTCAGAGACAGCAAAGGACTTGGAAGAGCAGTTGAACGGAATGGACAGTGTCTTGAAAGGAGGATATAAGATGAACATCAACAAAAGCAAAACGAGGATAATGGAATTTAGTCAAATTAAATCGGGTGATGCTGAGGGGATTAGATTAGGAAATGAGACACTTAAAGTAGTAAAGGAGTTTTGCTATTTAGGGAGTAAAATAACTGATGATGGTCGAAGTAGAGAGGATATAAAATGAAGACTGGCAATGGCAAGGAAATCGTTTCTGAAGAAGAGAAATTTGTTGACATCGAGTATAGATTTAAGCGTCAGGAAGTCGTTTCTGAAAGTATTTGTATGGAGTGTAGCCATGTATGGAAGTGAAACATGGACGATAACCAGTTTGGACAAGAAGAGAATAGAAGCTTTCAAAATGTGGTGCTACATAAGAATGCTGAAGATAAGGTGGGTAGATCACGTAACTAATGAGGAGGTATTGAATAGGATTGGGGAGAAGAGAAGTTTGTGGCACAACTTGACTAGAAGAAGGGATCGGTTGGTAGGACATGTTTTGAGGCATCAAGGGATCACAAATTTAGCATTGGAGGGCAGCGTGGAGGGTAAAAATCGTAGAGGGAGACAAAGAGATCAATACACTAAGCAGATTCAGAAGGATGTAGGTTGCAGTAGGTACTGGGAGATGAAGAAGCTTGCACAGGATAGAGTAGCATGGAGAGCTGCATCAAAACAGTCTCAGGACTGAAGACCACAACAACAACAACATAGCTCATTTTAATACTGAAAGTGTTTAGGGTAGGGGAAGGGATGGTGGTAGGGGGAGAGGGAGGACAGAGGGAGGGGGAGAGTGCTTTAATTATAAACTGGATCTTTCCAACATGTTTAGCTCACTTAGTGCTGGTTTTTCACAGCTTTAAATTAAGCTGCTGTGTATCTTTGCAGTATGCATGTCTGCCCCATTTCAACACATCTGTACAAGCAGCACCTGCAATGATAAATGACTAACAATTCTGCTTCTACATACAGTACATACTCTGCAAACCAGTGGGTAATGCACACTGTAAACAATCTAATCTTGTCTTCATGATTTCTATGGGAGAGATACATGTAGTATATTCATAAAGCCAAAATTTTAAGCCAGTTCTTAAAACTATGTAGGTAGGTTTTATCAGGATAATTTGGGTCACTCTTCAAGAGTTTGTCAATTGGCTTTATGAAAAATCTCTGTGATACTCTCCCACAGGACAAACAAAACTGTGCAACAAAGTACAGTATGCCTACCCTGCTTGTTATAAATCACTTCATGCCAACACTGTGGACTCGACCCTGAATGAAGCGTGCAGGTTTATTAGAGGATGCTTAAAACCTACTCATATTGACAAGATTTACTGCATTGCACTGGCACACCTGCAAATATCTGCTGAAACGTCACAGTCAGTCGTGAACAACTGAAGGCTGAGAACACTGAAGCTCACACACTGTTTAGCCATGAATTAACTCAGTCTATGCTAAAATCAAGAAAAAGTTTCCTTTGACCAGCAGAACCTCTGGGACTCCCTCCAGAAAAAGCAAGACTTTTTCAGTGGAAATCTGCACAATAAGAATAGATGAAGCTGCATGAAATTCTTCCAGTCACTCACAAAAAGGAATAGGTTGTTTTGAGGTCTCTTATACACTTAAGAACTGGTGTCAGTACAACAAAACCTTTCCTTAAACTATGGGGTTTCACATCAGAGGATGGAAAGTGTGAGTGTGAAGAATAACAAACTGTGGAAGACCTGTGCCAAGACCCTCTTTCTACTTGCCTGTTCAATGCAGGATCTAATGCTGGTAAACAATAGTGCCCCAAATAGCGCTGAATTTTGGAAAAAATTCATCTGATTTGTAAATTTTGTCAATGACATTTTCCGAATGTTTTTGTAACACGTATCAGGTTGTTATAAATAAAATGCAGCTACTTTCACAGAGATCCAGTGTGGGATGTAATTATCGTACGGCACGGACATTTGGTAGGTATTCTAACACATTAATGCTGAACCAATTTACGTTGGGAAAAAAATTACTTCTAATCTTGGTCATTGGGTGCAAATCTGGCACTCTGAATGCAAGAAAGACGTAACGATATAGAAATTTTTTCGAACATAATGGTTTAAGAATAGCACAATTTGTTCAATATGGGTACCAGAGCTGTCGACGAGACGCTGCATCTGAAACATGACATGATCACCAGTTGCTCATGGGAGTTCTGGTGGAATATGAGCAAAATGTTCCTGTACACTGATCTTCAGATCATGTAGAGACCGGATGCATTTGATTAGATATCCCCAGAGCAAAAAGTCACTTGGATTCAGGTCAGGACATATTTTAGGCCACGCATCTGGAAAAGTCTGGAGACAACATGTTTGTAGAGGGCTACATTAAGCAGATCTTTCACTAGGCGAGCAAATGAGGTGTTGCCCCATCTTGTACAAAAACAGTGATTTCCACACAGTTGCACTCTTCCAAAGCAATATTCTCACATTGTGCAAGAAGGTCTCAATAATGTTCACAGTACACCTGATAGGCTCTAAGGGCGTATTCTCGCCAAAGAATAGCGGACTGAGACTAAAGGTGCTTGTGAATCCACACCACATACTTACACACAACAAGTGCAGAGGCTCTTCATGCACAACACATCATTTAACAGTACCCAGAATTCGGAGGTTCTCTGCACTCTGTTGTGAAAAATGTGCCTCCTCACTCCATAAAATATTGCTTGGCCACATGTCATAAACTTTGATCCATGCCAAGAACTGTATGGCACTTTCAGAACATTGCTGTGGATAAGAGGTTTAAGTTTAATCCTGTACACTGTAAAATAGACCGCAAAACTTCCTGGACTGTTGATCATGGGGTGGACAATCCTCAGGACACTGCATGAGCACTAGCACTATCTGGAGCATGAGTTGCATGGTCAGTTAGAGAAACAGCAACCTCACCAATAACTTCCATCGGTATAGAACACCTTCCTCCTCCAGGTGCCACACCAAGTTCACCCATGTTTTTAATTTCATTATCGTCTTCTTTAACCCATTTAGTGATGCCGTACTTCTCTTCAAACATTTCAGTCAATGATACTCTCTCAATGCAGCGCTGTAATTGCAGCTGTTCACATAAAACAGTTTCACTAATAGTGCACTGTCTCTCTTCTCAATATCCATACTGTTCACTCACTTAACAGCTTGTCAAATGACAGCATGGGATGTCATACCATCATATAAACGGAGTACAGCTCCACATAGGAACCTGATAGCCACAACTGGAACACTCTTTCCCCTCCGCCCCCTCCCGGCATAAATTGGTTCTGCATTAACACATCGTAACACATCAGTATATCTACAAAGGTTTGCTACCACCATAAGTAGCTGCACTGTGTGCATCTATATCTACACACACACTCCGCAAGGCACAGTGTAGTGCATGGCAGAGGGTACCCTGTAACATTACTAGTCACTTTCTTTCCTGTGCCACTCACAGGTACAGCGAGGGGAAAATTACGGTATATATGCCTCCACATGAGCCCTGACTTCTTGTATCTTATCTTTGTGGTCCTTATGCAAAATGTATATCGGTAGTAGGATTGCTCTGCAGTCAGCTTCAAATGATGGTTCTGCAAGTTTTCCCAATCGTGTTTCTAAGAAAGATCATCATCTTCCCTCCAGCAATTCCCATCTGTGTTCCCGATGCATCTCTGTAACACTTGCATGTTGTTTGATCTTACCGGTAACAAATCTTGCAGCCCACCTCTAAACTGCAATCCCAACACTCGAGTAGTACTCAATAATATGTCACAGTTTCATCCTATATGCACTTCTTAAATTACTCGCAATAAACTGAAGTCAACCATCCACCTTCTCTACCTCAATCCTCACATGATCATTTCATTTCATATCTCTTTGCAGTGTTCCACCCTGATATTTAAATGGCATGACTGTGTCAAGGAGGGCACTACTAATGAACATTACAAGTTTATTTTCCCTACTCAACTACCTTAACTTACATTTTTCTACATATAGAGCCAGCTGCCATTCATCCCACGAAACAGAAAGTCATCTTGTATCATCCTACAGTCACTAATCTTCAACACCTTCCCATACATGCAAGTATCATCAGCGGATAATCATATTGTTGCCACCCATCCGGTATGCCAGAGCATCTACTCTCGCATATCTGGGAATCTATTCCATATGCTTTGACCTTCACTAACAGTTTACAGTGGGGTACTGCATCAAATGCTTTCAGAACTCTAGGAATATGGAATCTGCCTATTGCCTTTCATCCCAAGCCGAGTTCCATAACTGTGCTTATTCTTTACAAGCTTTTCGGTCTCTAGGAAATTTACTATATTCAACCTCAGAATATGTTCCAGAATTCTGCAGTAAACCGATGTCAAGGGTATTGGTCAGTGATTTTGTGGGTCCTTTCTCATTATAACCTCCCCATATATGCTATATACAACTGTGTGTAGGCTTCTAAGGTGAGTAAATGAATAAATAAGTGAAATGGATACAGTCCCAGTCAGGTGTTCTTAGGGTAATAAGAACTAAGGAAAAAGTGAGTTTAACATCTCATCAAGACAGAGTGCAAGGAAATAGGTTGTGCTCTTTCAAAGAAGCCATCCTGGCATTTGGGTTAAGCCGTTCAGGAAAAGCACAGAAATCTTAAATCCGGGTGGCTGGACAGAGATGTGCATTGCCCTCCTCCCAAAAACATGTACCCAGTGTTTTAACAACAGTGCCATCTCGCTTAGCGATGACAGCAGAGCATCAGTAGACGACTGATAAGCACTAGTAGTAAAAGATATAAGGAGAGCTGTAGTAATATGTCAAAACCGTTTACTCCTGGAGTTGAATGAAGCAAACATGACCACCTTTACCAAAAATGAGAGAATATATGATGAAACTGAGTAATTGATAAAGAAGGTGTTGTGAAATGCGTAATTACTCTTATGTACTAGGAATGGTATATTAGGGACATACATAAAGTTTGAAATCGGCAGTCAGAGACTGTGGTCAGAAATGTGTGAGCGATGGTCACATGTGTGAGCGACATTTGCATGAGAGTGTGTGTGTGTGTGTGTGTGTGTGTGTGTGTGTGTGTGTGTGTGTGTGTGTGTGTGTGTGCGCGCGCGCGCGCGCGCGCGTGTGTGTTAGTAGTCTTATTGTTGTGCCTGTCTGCGACTCAACACTGCTATATGGTGAGTAGCAATCTATCCTTTTTATAATATGGACTTACATGAAGATATGTTTCTGAAGGGTATAGATGAAATAAGAGGAATGAGAGAGGGGTAATGGTATCAGAATCTTCGGCAGAAGTAAGCAGCAAGAACATAGTGTAAAGTGGGTAATTGTCCATTTTGCTAATTCTGACTATCACTACCAGACACATTTACTCCTTAATGGTTTTTGTTGCTGATAACAGAAATGAGCTTTAGCTCAAAATTGATTTATAGACACAATATAATGCACAATAATAATTTTTGTGTAGTTTTTGCCGCCATGTTTATGGTTCAGAATGGAGATATGTAATCTGGTGGAAAGAATATGAAAAAGTTCCTATACAACATGCAGCAAGATATTTCAGATACCTACCAATTAAAAGAACATTTAAAAAATATTGTATTAGCCAGTCTATTCTACAAATAAGCTGAATACCTAAATTCAGGAACTGGAATGGTCTGTTAGCTACATGCCAGCAGCAGCGGTTTTTGCAAAGCTTTATCCAAGTAGAATAAGTACCGTAAACGTGACTCAGTATTTACAGTTCTACATAAATATTTTCTTTGAAAAAATATTGTATTAAGTAAATATTAAGAGAACAGCAGCAAATTATGTAGCTCTAGAGCACAACTGAAAATGTACAATGTTTCCTCAAAGTAACACCTTTCTATATAATTTACTCAATTAAATGTAGCTGCTTTAAGTGTGAATAGCATAGAGAAGCTTGATGATAGTATACTGTTAATGCAGTAAAAGTTTCTGTGATTTCCTTGTCTTTTGTAAATGTATACCTTGGTCGCGCTACATCACTGAATGTTCTTGCTCTTGATGGAATCTGAAGCACAATGAATGAATTAATAAGTCTGTGTAAATTACACCCAAATGAAATAATCATCATCATCGTCATCGTCATCATCAAAAAACACAAGAGAAGAAAGGGATATTTGGAAATGACCATGAAATGCAGAGCAAGAGTCAACTGAGAGATGTGGAGAGACAAGCACCAAATTTTAAATCCTAAGGAAAATGGGACACATACCAGCAGACACATAGGTAGCCTACAAAAATAAAGTGATGGGTAATGAAAGTAGGAAATGAGACAAGGTTATGTTAAGAAGGAAGGATGGTGTGGAGGCAGATTATGACCACTATTTTTTGATTTATGGAGAAGCAAAGAAAGAAGTGAAACAGGAATAGTCCTCCAAAATGAAGAGATACAAACGTAAGATTGGTAAGTGTCACACGCATCCTAGCAAAATGTAAGGAAAAGTTAGAAAAATTATGGTATGAAATGGTAACTTGGCACAAAAACTGGTTTAAAAACAAAGAAAACAAATATGAAAGTGACACAAAGGAAAGTATCACAGTCACACAACACAACTGAACCAAGGAAGAAAGCAGAAGCAGATCAAAACAATATAAGAAGAATTTTCTCAACAAAAAGTGCTACTAATGTCATGTAATGTCACAGAAGTGTCAAGGCAGTTTTTCAATTAATGCGTATAGAAGTGAAATATTATCTACAGAGGAGACAGAGGGCAAAAACTGGAAATCAGTAATTGGATGACCAACACTGTCATCATCTTCAGGTGGTGGCGCAGTGGTTAGCACACTGGACTCGCATTCGGGAGGACGACGGTTCAATCCCGTCTCCGGCCATCCTGATTTAGGCTTTCCGTGATTTCCCTAAATCGCTTCAGGCAAAAGCCGGGATGGTTCCTTTGAAAGGGCACGGCTGACTTCCTTCCCCATCCTTCCCTCATCTGAGCTTGCGCTCCGTCTCTAATGACCTCGTTGTCGACGGGACGTTAAACACTAATCTCCTCCTCCTCCTCCATCTTCAGGTGCTGCCAGCTTTGTCGGGACTCTGGGCAGCTGTTAAGCACAGCTACATAGCTTACAGCAACTAAAAAAGAGACTGGGTCAATCATGGAAATATTGTTCATAAAAATGGAATTGTTGACTTGGGCGAACACCGGAAGCACACAGTTGATCAATTACACTAAGAATACCTAGAGATAGCATCAAAACATTTGAAAGAGCAGTAACTAATAAGAAAGGTAAAAAAGGCAATATATCAAATTGTTCTAAATTAAACAGAAAATAGTATACATGATTTTGGAACTTGAGGGACGTGGCAACAAATCAAAAAGGCATAACAGAAAAAGAAATAGGAACAAAGAAAACAAAAATCTTTAACAACTGTGACAGAGGACATAAAAATGTAATGAGGCCACAAACCAGTTTTGCAAAGGAGTAAAGAAGAAGAAAGAGTATTATAGAAAACAAAATAATTAAGTTAGACAAATAAAACAGAAAAATCACAATGTTCCAGTCACAAAGAAAAATAAAAAAAACAAAAACAGAAATTATAGATTTATCAATCTGTGGGCTTTTGATAGCATTGTCATTGAATTTAAAATTTTGTACATAGTCAGATTGTGTCATACATTTCTCTCTCTCTCTCTCTCTCTCTCTCTCTCTCTCTCTCTCTCTCTCTCACTCTCTCACACACACACACACACACACACACACACACACACACACACACACACAAAATTATATTACACATGGGTGTGCATAGTATTCAACATATGTAACTTAACCTTCATAATCAGATTGTAGCAGATGAAAGCATATTCATTTGTACGAACGATGTAGGAAGCAATTGCTGTGTCAGCAGTAATGGAATAAACACTTAGTAGCTAGTGCTTTGAGCCATTTTCAGTTCTATTCAAGCTCTTTAGCCAAATGTTGTCTTGGACCAACATGCTCTCGGTTTACAGACTGGATTCTCCTCTGTAATGTAAGCAATATAAATATTTGTTGGGAAGTTGTCTTGTTTTTAAACATTTGTTTGGTGGCACACAATACAAAACTGTGTGATGACAAAGTATTAATAAAAATCTCATGTCTAATTGCTTCACAATGCTCCTCTTTTTAATCGACCTATGATTCCTCATAATTTGAGTGTTAGGTACTACAAATCATCCCTTAATGTGATCTACACATCTGAAAGAAGGTGAGAGTGTTACAACTACCCTGTCTCACTTTAAGTAATATTTAACAAAAAGGTAAATAAATTTCAAGATGATTTAAGATAGTTTTGCCATTACTCAGTTACTGCAAACATGAGTCAAGAAGCTGTGATAGTCCTAGCTAGCCAACAGTGGATCAACAACCAGCTTTCAACAAGGGAACTAGCCTCAGAAAGGATGAATATAAAAGACAATAACCCAGCAAGGAAAACAGACTCTGAATTGGAACTTTCAACACTGGAACATTAACAAAAAGATAGAGGAGATTGTGGATATGATGGAAAGGAGAAAGCTGGATACATTATGCATGGGAGACAGAGGATGGAAAGGATAAGGCAATAAGGAACTGAGGAAAGATTACTAATGTTACTGGATTGGAAATGAACAAAGACAAAAAGGAACGTGAGTTGTAAGGGATGATCTGAAAGAAGAGGTACAGAGAATAAGTGATGGGATAATGAAGATTAGAATAATGACAAGGGCAGAAGTATGGAGTGGTTCAGGTGTCTGCCCCCTCATGTGGGCTGCACATCTCAAGAGGAGGGGGACTTTGAGAAAGAACTACAAAAGCAGTTGAATGGAGGAAAGATAACAGTCATGGGAGACTTTGTAAGAAAGTACTATAGGGAATGCTTAAAAGTAAGAGGAGAGGTTTAAGAGAGAATGCAACAGTGATTGATAGAAATGGAGATGAGGTTAATAACAAAGAGACACTGAAGATAGTATGGAAGGAGTACTTTGAGCATTTTCTAAATCCAAATGGACTTTGAGATGAGGATAATCACTAAAGTAAACTCAGCAGCAGGGGAGTTTGAATAACAGTGGCTATATGGTGTCATGAGGGTGGTGTGAAATGAGAAGACTCCAAAAGACTGGAAGAGAACACTAATTGCCCGTATATCCAAGAAAGGGAGTAGGAAGAATTGCATAAACTAAAAGGGAGTCACACTGATCCTGGAGAGCAGAATCTGAACAAGAGTCGACAACAAATAGCTTCAGAACCGGGAGGTCAACTGTTGACCTCATATTTGTAGTAAGGCAATACCAAGAGTATCACTATGAATTTGGGGAAGACCTCATGATGGCTATTCTCAATATAGAAAAGGCATCTGATAGCATCTGTAGAAAAAGTTCTGGGAAGCAGCAGAAAAGAAGAGATTGGAAAAAAGAGACAACAAGCAGAGTGGGGGAGATGTACTACAGAAGTCTGAGTTGTGTGAAAATGGGAAATGAAAGGAACGACTGGTTCCAGAAAACAAGTGGTGTGAAACAGGGCAGTGTATTGTCTTCATTGTGTCTTAGATGACATAATGTTTGATGTGAGAGACAAAACTGGATAAGACAAAATGAAAGCAATGGCCTTCGAGAATGACTTGATGATCTGGGGAAACAGGGAGGAGGAGATTAGGATGCTTGGGAAGAAACTGTGAGGCAGTACGTCATAAAACTTGATGTGAACAATTTTAACGTAAACAAAGTGAGATCCTGGTTACAACTAGAAAGGAATATAGACCAACAAGTGCAAAAAGGATTGGAGGAAAACAATTGAAAAATATAGAATCTAGAGAGTGTCAAGTACTTGGGAAGCATGAGGAAAATGAGAGAGAGATCAGTAAAAAATGTCAGGAGCCTAGGTTGGGAACAAAGGTATCCCACAAAAAAATCAAAGAAGTGATATATACAAGTCACTGCTCCAAATACTGATATATGCAGCTGAGACATGGGTAATGAAGAAGACAGTTGTAAGCGGATTACACGCATGTGAAATGAAGTTCCTCAGAAGTACAATAGGATTAACAAGGAGAGTTAGAATGAGGAATGAAGGGGTAATGGAAAGGGTGAAGGAGGAACCCTTGCAGAGCACTTGTTTGCAGGCTAAGATGGTATGGGCACTCAAAGAGAATGGAAAACAAGTGGATTCCCAAGAAGATACATGAAATGGAGATGCAAAGGAAGGATGCAGAGGAAGACCAATAAATAGATGGCTGAAAGCTGAGGAGGAGTGTGTTGAAAAAAAGGGATGAGGAATAGACC